>NW_008330570.1:2578651-2669418 GCF_000622305.1 Nannospalax galili
TTTCCTTAATTTAGGGAAGTTTTCTTCCAAAAGTCTGTTGAAGATCTGGTCAATGCCATTGACCTGAGATTCTTCTCCTTCCTCTGTGCCTATGATGCATAGATTTGTTCATTCATGGTATCCCACATTTCCTGTATCTTCTATTCCTATGTTTTAATTTTTTCACACACACACACACACACACACACACACACACACACACGGATTTATTAGACTGGCTTTCAGGATACAGTCTGAATAGTACAACAATGGCTGCGCCACACTGGAGAGGGTGAGAGTCTGGTAGTTGCTTAATCCACAAGGCTCATATCTCAATAGTCCCAATTTGGTGCTAAAGATCTGAAGGATTTCTGGACATCTGCTAGTCATCAGTCTATGTTGGAATCTGAAGAAGTTGGTTCTACTATCAGTGAAGGAATGCCACAGCAAGATGAGCCCACCAGTGAAAGAGAAAGCAAGCAGGCAAAGGAGACCTCCCCTCTGACCTTTTATATGGGTTGGAATCAGAAAGTAATTTAGAGTAGGTCTTCCAGCTTCAAGAAATCTGATACAGAAGTATCAGATCAGTATCAGCAATACCAGATCCAGTCATAGATAAACAAGATCAGCCATCACAGTCTTGATATTCTGTTTTCCATTTCATCCATTCTGCTTGTGAGGCTTCTTCCTGTCATTTCAAATTGCATTATTGAGTTTTCAATTCCATTTTCATTTCTGCTTGAGTTACCTTCAGTATTTCCCTTTTATGAATTCACTTTTCAAGTCCTGAGTGTCTTTGCCATTTCATTCATTGTTTTATTCTTGAGCTTCATTTAGGAGTTTATTCCTAGCCTCTGAGTTCTTTGAGTTGTGTGTTCTTTAAAGTTGTTGAATTCTTTGATAATACTTATGATTTTTTAAAAATTTCTGTGTCCTGATGTTCCTCTGGGCTGTTCTCATTGTAGTACACTTCTTTAGGACTGATGGGTTTTGTTGGGGACATATTTTCTTTCTTTCATACTATTTGTGCCTTTGTGTTATGGTCTGGGCATATAGATTTGTTGATTGCATGTCTAATATGAAATTGTGGTCTGCTTTTGTTTAGTTGAAGTTTGGTTTTGTTTATGTTGTTGATGTAGCTTGGTTGCTTTCTGATCAAGTATGGATAATTAGTTTGTGCTTCAGGTTTTCACTTTTGATATTTTTATTGGCAGGACAGGGTGTTTCCAAGATGGCTGGTCAAAAGCACTGCAGCAAGGCGAAGGGGCCTAGGTTTAATTCAAGACTATGGGGATCTGGTAGCTGGGTATTCTCAGGCTAACGTGGAGCTCATAGGTGGGAGGAGCAGGAGGAACTTAGGTCCAAGGCAGGGATTGGGACATTGCAGAGAGGGTCTAAGTAGCTAAGCAGAGTAGATGTGAGACCTGGAACAGGGAGAATGGAGTGGGGGGATCAAGACCCAGTGGGTGGACTCTGACTTACCAGGCTACTCTAACTTGACAATATTTTTATTAAGGATCTTTGTGTGTAAGTTCATGTGAGATATTGGTCTTTTTTATTGTTCTATCTTTTTCTGGTTTTGTTATTCTGTTTTTTTAATTGAAGTGTTTAAATCACTTATATTTAATGCAATTATTAATGTGGTTAAATTTAAATTTACCATCTTGGTTTTATTTTCTATTTGTTCCATATATTTTTTAAGTCTGTCTTTCTCATTAATTATTTTGGTTTTCTAATTTTTAAGTTTTTTGAGACAGAGTCTCAAAAAATGTAGTTCTGGTGGCATGGAACTGGCTGACCTCAGAATCACAGAGATCCACCTGCCTCTGCCTCTAGAGTGCTAGAAGTGTTGTACTGGTATACCTGGCTGTAACTTATTTTGGAATGAGTTATGTAAAATGACTTTTATCTCTTTTTATTACTTATAGTTATAATTCTTCGTTCAGTTATCGCAGCAATTTCTTTAAAAGTTCATAAGAAACATCTTTTTTTTAACTTTAAAAAAATTAAAAAAAAATTATGTTTATTGCCTGCATGTAGGTAAGTGAACCTGTGTTGTGCAATGCCCGTGGAGGTGAGAAGAGGCTGTTGGATCCCCTGGGACTGGAGTTACAGACAATTGTTAGCTGCCATGTGGGTGCTGGGATTCGAACCTGGGTCCTCTGCAAGAACAACCAGTGTTCTTAACCACTGAGCCATCTCTCTAGCCCCAGGAACATCTTTAAATTATCACAGCTTATCTTCAGGTGATATTAAGCTGCTTCAGACATCCTTTTAATAGTAAAGTTCAAGTATCCCTTGGCCTTCAACTTTGCCTGCTTAATTAGGGTACCTGCCTGACTCTGCCTACTTTTCCTGTCTTTGGGTCATGACCTAGAGATTCAAGTCATAAGCTGAGATGTAAATAAGTCTCTTCTTATTTGTTCCTCCTCTGTCACAGATCAACATCCTTCATTAATTACTGCACTTTCAACCATTATTTCACATATACTGTTGGTTTTGTTGTATTTGGGAAGATATGATGATTAGTTTTGATTGTTGACCTGATTGGATCAAGAAATGCCTATGACATGAAGGAGGTATTTGGGTGTGTCTGTGATGACAGGTCCATAGATGACTGAAGGAGGGGACAAGACCTGCCCTGAGTGTGGGCAGCACCATCTCATGGGCTGGGATCCTAGACTGAGAATGAGAGGATAAAGGACAAGCCAGATGAGCACCAACATTCCCATCTTTCTGCTTGTTGTGAGTGAGAAGCTATGGTGCCGAGAACTGCTACCACAGCCGCATCTTCCCCACCTTCACCAACTGCACACTCAAACTGTGAGCAGGAATAAACACCTTTCTCCTTCCGTTGCATCTTATCAGGTATTTGATCATAGAAACAGGAAAAGTAACTGAACAAGATAAAGTTTCCTCTTACTCTCTTGCACAAAAACAGAATCTCACTTTGTTGCTATGATATAGTCTTTGTAGGCTCCATATCAGGGTTAAAGTACTATTCCTTTCAAGGAAGACTCAGTTTGGTGTACATAGAATTAAAGCGTCAAGGTTAGGTGGCATGTGTTAGACCTTTATACTTAGAAAGACCTAGCTTATGCACAAGACTCTCCTGGTTTGGAAGATGTGTATATGAGAACAGAGCCCACAGAGCTCACATTACAGAAGACAGTGAATTGCACTAAGGGATTTTGTTAAATGTGCATGCACTGCACCCTCTGTTCCACTTATATCTCTTTGTACTTATATGTCTTTGTGACTAAATCCAGGACCATGAAATCCCACAGTTCACATTCACCAAATAAACAACTTTATATCAAAGGTAAAGAGAATTGGAGAAAAGAAATGGCATAACTACTCAAAGAATCATTAAGTCTTGAGTTCTGGAGGGTCCTCCAGAATCAACCATCGACTTTAGGAAAACAAGATAATCTCACCTTAATTTACATATTTCAACTTCAAGCATCAAGAGACTTACGTGGGGCCATAAAATGTTCCAGTTCTCTCTCCAAGTATATCATGCAGCTATTTTCAGCACATGATTACCTTTGCTCACTGTACTGTCTCTGGGATAGCTCCCTACCCCAAAATTGGCCTGTCCCTGGAGTAGCTAGTGATATGTTTCTGAAAGGTTTTCAGTGTATCCTGCCTCCTTAGGTAAAAAAGCATTTTCCTCTGAAGTTTCTCTGGGCAGGCTTTAAAGCAAAACAATTAACAATTTCCCTGTTCAGTTTCCATCCCCTTGTGGGCTTGGCCTCTGACGGATGGATAGCTGTATCATAACACTTCCTCCACATCATTTGTCATGTCCTGGCACAATGACAGCAGCTTCTCTATTTCTAGAAATTCAGGAGTTAGTATATCAGGCAGGGGAGCTAAATAACTCTTACCCTCAGGACCCAGTTCTTCTTCAGAGAGTTGCAGGCCATTGAAAGCTGATGCGAGACCATTGAGCTGTTGAGAATAGAACATTTCTACTAGCCTAGAATGTGACTGCAAAGGCATTATTATCACCATGCCTGGTCTTAGGAAAATGACTTGGATGCTTAGGAAAGGATGGGACTTATCCTCTCTCAGTGAGGTAGTGTATATTATAGTGGATTCTTCTGGCCAAGTACAATTGAAATTAATGGGACAAAGTGTTTGATATGGAAGCTAATCACAAGGATATTAACAACAAATACATGCAAGGATTAAAGGATTGTCATTAGTAGTACTAAATCTTAAAGGTCTATTGGTTCACTAAACTTAATCTAAAGGGCTGAGTCCAAAATGTTCCAAAATCTAAAACTTTTCCAGTGCTGACATGATACCTCAAGTGGAAAATTCTACATCTGACCTCACATTGTGGGTCACAGTCAAAATGCAGACATAGTAAAAATATTGTATAAAGTTACCTTTCAGCTGTGTGTATACAAAATAAATCTAATGTTCAGACTTGGATCTCCTGCATAAGATAGCTCATTCTGCATATGTAAATATGGAAAATATGAAAAAAATCTGAGATCAGGAACACTTTTAGTCCCAAGCACTTCTGTTAAGGAATGCTCAGTCTGTACTATATTTTTGTAGACTTGGAACAAGCATTGAGGTAGATACTGTTATTCCCTCTATGTAATCAACAGAAGGTATATGATTTTACTCTAGGTCACTTAAATAACAACTGTGAAAATGGGATTCAAATCCTGGCATTATGATGTGAGTCTGTGATCTTAACTTCAATGTCATGTGGCCTGTGAATAAGAATATAAAATCTTCTTTATCAAACCACAATAAGGGAAAAACTGGGCTTTTAAGTTGGTTTCCAGTACTGGACTAAAGAAGAGAAATGCTTTTTTCCACAGAATGAAACGAGTGTGCAGGAAATGGTCCAGATATGGTTCTGTGGAGTTTCTGTGGGCTTCTCTACTTTTTCAGCCTCCCTTGATTTAGGTTTACCATATGGTTAATTCTGGTCAACAAGATGGGGACAGAACAATATGGGTCAAGTTGAATAAATAATCATGTTATTACCATGTTTCTCCCTATCAATTATCTGGTTGCCAACCCAGAAGGACAACCTCAAGGTGATGAGGTAGCATCATAAAAGAGCAATCTGGATACTTTTATCATTGCTTAAAGGAGGACTACCCATCAGCCCATATAGATATTAGCAGGTACTGTAACTGAATTGTTCCTCCAAATTCATATGCTGAAGCCCAAGCCTCCAATGTGAGCATATTTGGTGACAAGGTCTGTAGAGAATTGATACATCTAAAATGTACACCCAAGGCTCAGGGAACATCATGGAAGAGGGCGTGGAAAGATTGTAAGAACAAGACGAACAGGAAACCTGCTGCTAGATTGTGTCTTCCAGATATGACAGGGAAGCAGCACCCATGAATTCTCAACCATATGACTACATAAACAAGACATACATAATGACAATGCCAGCTGACATGCCTATGTAGATGGGGGAAATTTCATAAGGTCATACCCTAAGATGAAGAGCTATAGGCAATTAATGGCAGCTACTGAGAGAGGATGAGTTCCCTGAGAGGTCACTCAATTCCAAGTGGTCATCCCTAAACATATACTAGTGCCAATAAGTGGACACATTAGATTTATACACACACATGCACACACACACACACACACACACACACACACACATAGCAATAATAAAGAAGTCAGGATATTGAGAGAGTGGGGGGAATGTGGGAGTCCTTGGAGGGGAAGAGGGAGGGGTGCAAATGTAAATACAATACTTACATATGAATTTCTCAAGAAAAGAGATTACATAAAGGTGGGGTCCTGATCTGATAGCATTAATAGCCCTATAAAAGAGGCACCACTGGAGCTGGGGAGTTGGCTCAGATGATGAAGTTCTTGCTGCTTAAGCATGAGGATCTGAGTATTAACCTTAGCATCTTGGTAAAAATCTGGATGCAGCAGCACATGTTTATAATCCCATTGTTAGCTGGTAATAAGAGGATCCCTGAGGCTCACTGACATTCTGTCTAGCTCCACATTCAGTGAAGATCTTGTATCAAAAAATAAGGTGGAGACCTTGACCCTTGGCCCCACAAACCATAAGCATGTGCATGCACACCCTCACACACACATGCACCAGAGTGCTTGTTCTGTCTCTCTGTCTCTCTCTGTCTCTCTGTCTCTCTCTTTCTCTCTCCCTCTCTCTCATTCTCTCTCTCTCCCTCTCTCTCATTCTCTGAGGAAAGACACTCATCATGGGGCCACAGACTGGAGCAACGCAGTTGGTGATTAGTTACTTCTTTTCATTGCTGGGATGAAATACCTGATGAAAGCAACTTAAGGAAGGAGGGGTTTACTTTGGCTCACAGTTTGAAGGTTCAGTCCATGGCAGCAGGAACATCATGGTGGCAGGAGCTCGAGGCAGCTTATCACATTGCATCCACCGTTAGAGTGCTCAGGGAGATGAATGCTCATGTTGTTTGTTTTTTTCCTTTTCATTCAGTCTAAGACCCAATCCCAGAGAATGGAGCCACTCACTATTAAGGTGGGGTTTTCCAGTCAATAAACTTAATCAAGATAATTCCTCACAGCTATAGCTAGAGACTAATCTAATCTAAATAGGTGTACCAGGAGACTGGTCTCCCAGGTGATTCTGGATCCTGTCAATTTGACAGTTAGCAGTTGGGCAGGAGGGAGGAAAAGGAAGTGTTTGACTTCCCAGACTGATCAGGTCTGGACCAATGAATTGTACATTCAAGGTTTTAGAATTTTAATATTATATAAGATTGGTCTTTTCTTATTTTACTGTTTTCCTCTAAAAATGTTATTTGCTTTTAGTTTGAGACATAACAACAACAAAAAGTGTTGGATACTCACTGAAGATCAGGAAGGAATTTTTTTTTCATTATAGCTTTAACATATTCAGAAACACACTCCAGAGCAAGAGTACATCTCTTTCACAAGTGGCTGTTATTTTCTAGGTTCACAGTTGAATTAATACAGTTATACAAGATTTAATTCAGTATAAGCCCTGTAAGACAAAATTGAATGAGTTTTTAACCTTTAAAAAAGATCTTCATTTCATTTTTGAATATATTGTTCCTTGTAGAAAGACTCATTGTTTTTGATACTAACACTGAGATGTTGGTGCATGCATCTCTAATATGTATGTACCTGATTATTACTAGTCATAATCAGTTGTACTTGGATCCTTGGTGCCTGCGTATGCCTACAAAGTCATAGGGTAGATTTCAATGGTATTGTTTATCACCTCTATTAATTAACATGACGTAAATTTCCATGCTTCCTCCTCAAATATAATAACTTTTAAAAAATTTGTTGATTTTTTTTTGTGTGCATGTGAATTATTCTTTAGAATGAGTTGAAAGAAACTTCTAAGGCAAAGGATTAAATTTGTTTTGCTTGTATCCTATTGAGTCCAATTTGGTCAATTAAAGTTCCACATATATAGTGTCTTACTTTTCAGAATTGTTCCATAGGCATGATCCGTTTGATGCCTGCCTATCTTCCTGGTTAGATACATGTAACTTGCACATAATCTACCTGAAATCAAATATAGTTTATGTATCCTCATTTTCTGGGCTTTGAATCTGGCCACTGTCACGTGATCACTATAAAGCTGTCATTGTTTACTGCTGTTGTCCATGTTATCAGAGACTGTGATGCACCAGCAGACATTGGGGACACCTGGGGTGGGTTCCTCGGGCTGTGGAACTGACCCTGTATGCATCCCTGGATGTGCATTGAAAAGAGAGTGTTAGGCTCCCAGATAGTCATGACTGGCAGAGAAATGTCATACTAACCAGACTGTCCCTAATACCTGTTGCCATTGCCCTCCCCCCACCCCATGACTCTGCTTTCCCTGTGTAGCAAAGCCACTGTTCTAGTTTGTTTCTCCATTGCTGTGATAAAACACTCAGACCAATACCAACTTGGGGAGGTACATCTCCTGGGTCATAGTTCATCAGGGAGTCCAAGGGAGGAACTCAGGGCAGGAACCTGGAGGCAGGAGCTGGAGCACAGGCCATGGAGGAACCCTGCTTACTGGCTTGTTCCCCTGACCCCTGCTCAGCCTGCTTTCTTACGCAACACAGGCCCACCTGCCCAGCGGTGTCACCATCCACAGTGGGCTTGTCCCTCCCACATCACACAACAATCAAGAAGATGTCCCACAGACATGGCAATTTCCAATGGAGGAAATTCCCCAGTTGAGGCTCCCTCAACCCAGGTGTGTCAGGTTGACACTAAAGCTATCCAGCACAGCCAGCCTCCCCATGACATCTTACACTTACCAACTTTGGCATTTTTGAAGCTGAACTCTGTGCCTGGCATGGTCTTCCCCTAAGTCATTGGTCCACGGTCTGACTCATTCTCAAGTCATATAGAATTTCCGAATATCTTCTGTAGCCCAGAAACCTTTGCCAGTGCTTCATGTGGAGTCTCTTCTACCCGTACACTTAGTGTGTGTGGCTTATGTTTATGTGACTGTGGTCGATTCAGCCTGCATTACTTCTATATCATTCCTGTGGGTACTCACTGAGTATCTATTAAATGGAATCCAATGGTAAATCATCATTTGTAGGTGAATACTAAAGGATATTCTAAAGGATCTAGCATGCACAAAACCATATTCAATCAAAGGTGGGACTTGAGGGTGCTTATATGTTAAATTCTACTCTAGTATTTAATGGCCTGCCCATACAGAATTCAGTGTATTGTCCTTTTAACCCAGAGGGTCCTGACTGGAAAGAGCGGGAAAGTTGATCACTGGTTAATAACCTCTATTTTGCAATAAAAGGAGAGTTGATTAATTGAGGAAAGAGAGGCAAGTTGTGGTGGGCAGGCCCAGCTGTTCACGATTTTTGGGTCCGCAAAGATCCTTGTTATCACAAATGAAAGAGTCATGTATTCCATCAAAGTCTGTCATTGGTGATAAAGGTTCCCTGAAGGTGAGGTGGGGACATGGGGATTTTAGCTCAAACAGGCAAGCATGGAACATGGAAGACTGAATTAAGTTGTATTTAAGTTGTCTCAATGTTTTCTCTTTTAACCAGGAGTTGGGTGTTGGATGCTAGGTGGGTCTCCCATCCAGTGTAAAGGGGCATCTGTGGATTTGTATGGTGGATTTGTACCAGCTGTGCTTGGCACCTAGCTTAGGATGTAAGACATCCTGAAGGCAAGGTAGCTGGCAATGTGCCAGGTACATGGATTCAACTTTAACAGGGTCAGACTCTGCTATTTTGTTTGCCTGCTGCTCCTGATCATTTTTCTCTCCTGCCTTTTCTTTTTTTCCCCCAGACCTTTTGGTACCCAATGATTTTTGATTAATTTATTTACCATCGTTGGGTGATTGATACTGCTTTGTGCTGGTACTTTGTAACTTTCCAATTCTTCTAGGTGTCAGTGTGACAGCTCCCTGATGATGGATTAGACCCTGTCCCTTGCTCTTTTCATTCTCCCTATGTGCCAAGGTTCTTGTTTTCAGAAAACATAAATATTTCTAAATGCAGACGTAATGATTAAGAGTACCCAACAAAATCTAGAAAGATCTATAATATTTTCACACTTCTTTTACCTTTACATGGAAACTTAATGTATTCAGCTTTTCTTTGCTTGATTTTAGATTTGGAGGATTGTATTTCATGTGGGGAATCCCCTGAACTATTTTCTTGGTCTTTGGTATCTGCATTGCTCAACTTTCTTAACTTTGGTCTTCTGTTCATCTCATTGGTTTAAATAAACTTACTTTCTTTATGTAGCGTGTAAGTTTGGGTTGGTGCTGGGAAAGAGTGCTTCAACTTAAGTCCTTATTTTTCAGGCTCACAACAGGAGAGGCACATTTCTACTAGGACTATGAATACTTATGGATAATTTAATATATGCCAGAAAAATTTAGAGGAGTACAGTAATTTTTGTCTGCATTTTATAAATAAGGAAACAGACTCTGGGAGAGTAATTAATGTATCTAAAATCATACCAATAGGAAACGATAGAGTAAAGATTTAAGCTCAGTCTTTCTCAGCTTATGAAGTTGTACTGTATTCCATGATACTATCCTGGACAGAGGAAGGAACTCTAGGATTCTCAAAATTTGAAAGAAACTTATATTGGTTTATTTTTACATTACTATAACAAAATACCTGAGGCAGGTTACCTTACAAAGAAAAGTTTTATTTTGGTTGATGTGCTGGTCCACGTTTGAGGGCTTGCAATTAGTGATAGCATTCTTGTTAGCAAAGTGTCAGGGAGGTACATGGCATCATATTAGAGACAGGATGTGTGTGTGTTTGTGTGTGTGTGTGTGTGCATGTATGTTTCTACTTTGTTCATACTCCACAGAGTGGATTAACTACCAACACGTATCCCCTTCATGGATACACTCAATTCATATACAAACCACAGCAAAACAATAAATTTTTAAACATAGCTAGTTCTTAACCAGGTAATTGGTCAACTCTGTAAATACCTCTTGGAATGTTTATTAAAGCACAGATTCTTGAGCTCACAGTGGCTGTGACTCCATGCACAAGACTTGTACAAGATCAAGCCACCCAAAATTCTAGCATGAATAGAGGAAGGGTTCATAAAGTCCTATCCCTAGCTGAAAAGCTATTGGCAGTTGATGGCTGCTAGAGGAAGGAGAGGTTTTTCTTCATGGATGAGGACCCTGATAGGCTGCCTATGTTCCAATGGATGACCCCACGCCCAGGCATGTGCTGGAAGCACTAAGTGGACTCAAGAGGTTTAAAAAGAACACATGAAGTTGTGAGGGAACAGGGGTGGTAGTGAGATATGGGAGGAGTGAGAGGAGGGAGTGGGGGTGGATTAGACAAAGAAACAGTATGTCCATGTATGAAATTCTCAAACAATAAATAAAAATGTGAGAAAACCATTGAGATTCCTGAACCTTTCCCAAACTATCTATGAAGCTTGCGTTGACTCAGAACTCTGTTGTTTCAAACGGAATAGCACTCCCTGTGTTATTCTGATTCTCAGCCATGTTAATGGACCAGAGTGTGACTCTTCTCAACATCTCCACTGAGCAATGGCATGCAGCCTCTGAGGTAGGGAGCACTGCCCAAATCGAAGGCATAAGTGGACAGCCTTACAGAACTCTGGAAATTTCTTCCTCACAGTGATCTACCATGTGTTCTTAGCTGCAGCCTGTGATGCCTGTGATGCCTGTGATGCCTGTGATGCCTGTGATGTGAAGCAGAGATTCTTAAGCTGTGGGTCCTGTACTGAATTTTGGAGTTGTGAAAACTCTGGCAGCAGTGAAAGGTTTGTGAGTGCACAATGGCCAAAAAGTGGTTCCCAATCACATGAGTGATGACTTGGGGCAGCTGCTGGCAGTCTTCTCCTGTGTTGTGTTGTAATGTATAACTTCCCTGCAGCCTTGTTTCTGAACATGCAACATGTGCACTTTGTATACAGTATGCGTGCTGCCAAACCATGCAACACCAAATAATGCTGCCTGAGCCACCTTTGCTCAGATCAGAGACTGTATATGAATCACACTTTTTCCCCACTAAGTTTTCTGCTCTTTTTGTGTTTGTTTGTTTGTTTGTTTTTCCACAGGGTCTTCCTAGTCCCAGCCTGTCTGGAAGTCACAATGTGAACCAGGGTGGCTCAGTCTCACAGCAATCCACCTGCCTCTGTCTCCAAAAGGCTGGGATTAAAGGTTTTTACCACCACACCCAACGTGTTTTCTGCTCTTAAAAATAATGGTTTAATTACAGAGAATAGACTTAATATTTTCCCATCACTGTATCTCGCCATGTAAGTACCAAAATTGTAGTGTGTTACAATGTTTAATTTTAAAAACTGCTATTTGAGTTACTCTCTTAAGTTTCTTTTTTTGTATATTTTTATTGAATTTTTGTGTATCAACCCTAAGTCTGTCACATCCCTAGACAAATGTAATTTCTTGCTATATGCTAAATATGGATCCTTATATTTACAGACAAGTATTCCAGTCACCACTCATCAAAGAAACTTCTTTTGAAACATCTTAATCATCTTTATACCCCCTCTCTCATCCTCACCTTACCATAGGTCCCCCCCACCAGATTTCATGCATTTTTATCCTTTATGTTAAGACTTATTGAGTCAAATAAGTGTACTCAGAGGTACCTTGGTGCAAGTTCATCCACTGGGGTCTAGTCAGTCTATCTAGAGTCACCCCTTTAAAGAAGATCAGCTCTCCCTCACCCAACAGTAATCAGCTGCCAATAGTTCTTAGGCTATGACTGGGGCCTTCTGCCTATTCCCCCAGTTCTATGCTGGGTTTTTGTCTGCTTGAATTTGCATGGGTCTTGTGATGCTGACACCATTGCTGTAGATTCGTATGAGCAAGATTCCAGGAGCCTATAGGATTTTATTTCCAAACGGTCATGTACCTGCTCCTCTGGCTCTTACAATCTTTCCTCTTTCTTTTCTGCAATGGTCTCTGAGCCCTGGGTGGGTGGAATTTAACATAGGAATCCTGCCCAAGGACCCAAACTCTGCAGACTCTTACTCTCTATGCTTTGGCTCTTTGTGGCCTTTGGTGTACATGAGTCTTTGGTGTTCTGTTGAATAAGAGAGCTTCATTGGTAAGAGTTGAGAGATGCATTTATATTCTTTCTACCCCTTGTTCCACTATGTTTCGTGAACCTTAGATGTAGAGGTTTCACTGTACATGTGTGATATAGGGTTGGGCATTTCACAGACACTTATTCTCTCTGTGTGACCAGTTGTGGAACTCTGTAATAGTTTCTGTTTCAAAAGAAGTTTCTTTGATGAGTGGTGATTGGAATACTTGTCTGTAAATATAAGGATCCATATTTAGCTCATAGTAAGAAATTACATTTGTTTAGAGATGTGACAGACTTAGGATTTTCTCTAAGATCTATGACCTCGCCAACCTTGTGTATTTGACTATGTTTACAGTACAAGACATGAGTTCCCTCCTACTGAGTGGGCATTAAGTCCAATTAGGTAGCTGTCGATTACCCCCAAGATAAAAGTGCCACTACTGCCCTAATATAGTTTGCTGTACTGGTCATTGCTGTGGTTAGTGGACTTTAAATTTGGGGTTGGACCATTGATTAATGTTCTCCCTTAGCAGCTTGCATAGTGTCCTCCAAAACTATGAGAGCTAGCCTTCAGGAAGGTGACTTCCAGGTTAGTTATAGATATATTGCTCCAAAACCCGAGTCTGAAGTATGTTTTGTCTTCAGTAACAGGGTCTTACCTTCAAATTCTGGCATGGTATCAAGGGCTGTGGCAATAGCCTGCATAATTTTGGGAGTTTCTTGGACTACCCTGGCCAATGACTCAAAGGGAGGTTTCTCCTGTCTGGCACCATTTCTTGTTATATAGTTTTTAGCTATACACATGGACACATATAGGGATATTTCTGTGTAATTTTCCAGTATGCTTTTTGAACTAATGTATTTTGCTCTGTGTTTTCATACTAGCTAAACATTATCTCTCCTCTCTCTCCTCCTAACTCCCTTTCCTCTCTTCCCAGTTAAAGTACTCTCACTTTCCCTCTTTCACCCTTGATAATACATGTCTCCTATGGTTTCCCCCCTCTCTTGAGCTCCTTTTTCCCCTTTACCTCCATGGTTCCTTGTATTACCCTCACTCTCCCTCTCCTGTTTCATTGTAGAGATCTTTATTGTCTTTGGTCAAGTTTGCTCCTAGATATATTTTTTTCAAGATTTTGTGAGTGGGAGGGTTTCCATATACTTTTTTCTGATTGCTTGATATTGAAATGTAGAAAGGCTAGTATTTGGGGGGCTGAAGAGATGTCTCAGTGATTAAGAACACTGACTGCTCTTGCAGGGGACCTGAGTTCAAGTCCCAGTACCCACATGGCAGCTAAGAACCATTCTTAACTCCAGTTCCAGGGGAATCTGATGCCTTCTTCTGACCTCTGAGGCATTGCATGTCACGGGTGCACTCACATATGTGTAGGCAATACACTTGCACACAGAAAATAAAAATAATAAATAAGATATTTTTTAAAAAAGAAAGGCTGCTGTTTTGTATATTGGTTCTGTAACCTGCCACTTTGCTGAAAGTGTTAATAATTTCTGGGAGTTTTCTAATGGCATTTTTTGGGTCTCTTGTGTATAATAACATATCATCTGCAAATAGTGATAACTTGACTTCCTTTTTTCCTATTAGCACTCCTCTTACTTCTTTCTCTTACACGATTGCTCTAGCAAGTTTCAAGCACTATGTTGAAAAGGAGTGGAGATAGTGGACATACTTATCTGGTTCCTGATTTCAATGGGAATGCTTCCATTTTTTCGCCATTTAGAATGATGTTGGGTGTGGGTTTGTTGTATATAGCTTTAATTATGTTGAGGTATGATCCCTCTAGTACAATTCCTTCTCGGAATTTTTAACATAAACACATGTTGGATTTTGTCAAAGGCCTTTTCTCCACTTACTGAGATGATCATGTTCTTTTGTCTTTTATATGATTTATAACATTTATTGACTTAAGTATATTAAAATATCCCTGCATCTTTGGAATAAATCCAACTTGATCACTGTGAATGATATTTTTGATTTTTTGCATCTATGTTCATTAAGGATATGGGTCTGTAGTTTTATGTTGTTTCTTTACCTGGTTTTGGTATTAGAGTGATGTCACCTTCATAGAAGGAGTTTGGGTGTTCTCTGTCTAATTTTATATTTTGGATTAATTTAAGTAGTATTGGTGGTAGACCCTCTTTAAATGTCTCGTAGAATTTTGTTGTGAATCCATCTGGGCCTGGGCTTTTTTCAGTCAAGAGGGTTTTTTTTCTGTTGTTGTTGTTAACTGTTTCAGTTTCCTTATTTGATATGGGTCTGTTTAATTTGTTGATCTCTTCTTGGTTTAGCTTTGGTGGTTCTCATGAGATATTCATCCATTTCTTTTAGATTTTCAAATTTGATAAAGTAGAAGTTTTTAAACTATTCCCTTATAATGTTCTGGATCTTTTTGGTGTCTGTTGTGATGTTTCCCCTTTCATCTCTGATTTGGACTTGCTCCTTTTTTCTTTTGGTTAACTGGGCTAAGTGTCTGTCTAGCTTATCTAGCTTTTCAAAGAACCAGTTCTCAGATTCATTGATTCTTTTTATTGTTTTCTTTGTTTTCATTTCATTAATCTTTGCTCTGATTTTTATTATTTCTTCTCATCTGCTGGGTTTGGGCTTCATTTGTTCTTGCCTATCCAGACTCTTGAGTTGCAATGTTAAGTCATTTACTTGTGCTGTTTCTGGCTTTTTAATGAAGGCACTTAGAGCTATAAACTTCCCTTTAGGACTCCTTTTAGTCTCCCAGAGGCTTTGTTGTGTTGTGTTACCTTTTTCATTTAATTACAGGAATACTTTTATTTTTTTCATTCAGGAGTGTGTTGCTTAATCTCCATGAGTTCATGCGATATTACTAGAGCTTCTTTTGGTGTTGATTTTAAGTTTTACTGCATTGTGGTTTGATAGAATACATGGAATTATTTCAATATTTTGTATTTGTTGAGGTTTGTTTTGTGCCCTAGTATAAGGTCAATTTTAAATAAACTTCTATGGAATAGAAGTATATTCTTTGGTGCTCACATGGAATATTTGGCAGATATCTTTTAGGTCTATTTGATGTATGGTACCATTTATTTCAGATGTCTTTCTGTTTATTCTTTGTTCAGTTGACCATTCTATTGGAGATAGTGGGGTACTGAAATCATCTAGTATTTCTAAGTTGAGGTTAATCTGTGTTTTAAAGTCCTATAGTACTATTTTTATGAAATTGGGTACACCAGAGTTTGATGCATATATATTCATGATTATAATATCTTCTGGTCAATTGTTCTTTTGATCAAAATGAAGTGAACCTCTTTATCTCTTCTGACTAATTTTAACTTGAAATATACTTTGTCAGATATTAAAGTTGCAATCCCTGCTTGTTTCTTAGTGCCATTTTCTTGGAAATTTTTTTCCAATCCTTCTACATTGAGGCAGTTTTTATCCTTGAAGATGAGTTTCTTGCAGAAAACAAAAAGATGGATTTTATTTCTTAATTCATTCAACTTGCCTGTGTCTTTTGACTGGGATGTTCAAGTCATTGATATTTAAAGTTATTATTGAAAGATACGTGTTAGTTATCATCATTTTAATTTCTGTTTGCATTATTGGTCTAATTTTGTGACCCACAATCATATTTTCATTTAGTCTCTTTCTGTTGCCTCTTGGGCATAGTCATTCCTTTCTTCAGCCCTTGTAGTCACTGAAGGGTTCATTTTGTGGACATGAATTCTTTCAGCCTGTTCATGTCATGGAATATATTCTTTTTCACCGTCAACTATAATAGACATTTTTTTGCTGGGTAGAGTATTCTGGGTTTGTATCTGTGGTCATTTAGAAAAAGACTTTGGTCCAGGCTCTTCTGGCTTTCATAGTTTGTATTGAAAAGTCAGCTGCAGTTCTGATGGGTTTTCCTTGATATGTGATGTTGTTTTTTTCTTGCAGCTTTGAGTATTTGCTCTTTGTTGTATACACACAGTGTTTTTACTATGATGTCATGGGGAAGTTTCTTTTCTGGTCCTGTCTGTTTGGTGTTCTATGTGCTTCTTGTACTTGTATGGGTATGTCTTTAATTTGGTGAAATTTTCTTCTTTAATCTTGTTTTCAATACCATTTACCTGAGAATCTTCTTTCCTTTATGCCTATGATGTGTAAATTTGACCTTTTATGGTGTTCCATATTTCCCGCATATTCCATTTCTATTTTTAAAATTTTTTCATGTTCTTTGCTTGAATAGTCCAATTCTTCATCTTTATCAACCAAACTCAATTTTATATTTTCCATTTTATTCATTCTATTGGTGAGGCTTTCTCCCGTCATTTTGAACTGGCCTATTGAATTTTTCATTCCCTTCATTTCAGTCTGAGTTTTCTTCAATATATGTATTTCTTTTGTTAATTCAGTCCATTATCTTCTTTTATTTCTTTGTGTGTTTTTTAAATTAATTGAATTCTTTGATCATATTTATGATTGCGCTTTTAAATTCTGTGTCCTTGGTTACCTCTAGGGGATTCTAATTGTAGAACTCTTCTATAGGACTGATGGCATTTTGTGGGAACATATTATTTTAGTTTTTATAGCATTATTTTTTCATTGTGGTTTTGGTGTGTGAATTTCTTTTGTCTTTTGTGATTCTGGTATGAAGCTCAAGCCTTCCTTTGTTGTGTTGAAGTCTGATTCTGTTTGTATTATTGCTGTACCTTGATTACTTTCTGATTGGATATGAAAAGCTCTAGGTTGCTCTAGGCTTCAGGTTCTCTTTTTCTGATTTTATGCTGGAAGGATCAGATGGCTCCAGTCAGGCTAGTCAGGGGCTCTCCAGGAGGGTGAAGCAGCCCTAGCTAGTTAGGAGCACTTCAGAAGCCTCAGATGGATAGTGCCAAGGTTGAAGGAGAGGAGATGGGAGATGAATGTGCTGGAGGCCCTACTAGTCAGCAGGGAAGTCTGAGACCTGGAGCAGTGGGAGGGACTGCAGATGGTCCCAAAATAGGGGAATTGGCATGACGGGATTTGGAAGCTCATCCTGTGGTGGTAGAATCAGATGTGCCCCCTCTTGAGTTTCATAAAATTTCATTAAATAACTTTTGGCTTGGGACTAGGATAGAAATTCCATTTCTGAAATGGCCTTAAATAAACTTCTATTTTATAATACATACTTATGCAAAGTAGTATTCTCAGCTTGACAATCATAAAATAAAAATTTGATCAACTCTGAAAGCATCGAAGATGCCCTTTGTCTTGAAGTATCAAACATTCAACCAAGATTTAAATATTTGGGTAAAAATAAACAAGCCCATTTTTCTTATTAGTATGCAAATTTGCCTTCATCTCTAATTAATAATAAAATTAAACGTTTACCAAGAATTATTTTAAAATAAAACTCCTTATGATTTTTATCATTAGAGTTGGATTTCTATACCTACTTTAAGTTCAGTTACTTAAAATTTTCTTGGGGGAAAAGTGGGCATAAGTGGAAACGCTTAAGAAGCCCTAATGTAAATTATAGGTACTGCTTTCTGAGGCTTATTTTGTACTAGAGATATGCTAAGTGCTTTTGACCTTGTATACTACCCAGGCACCATCAAGGCTGGAATTATTACTATCCTCACTTTTCAGATAAGATCATTTCATTCTGGAGACACAAAGGATGTGCCTATTCTATCCATTTATATCAGCTTTTCAAGTATTTGCAGTAATACCCCTCCTAACTTCTAAGTTTTCATAATTTAATATGACACAAAAAATACCAAGGACCCACTTTTTCCAAGCTGAGATACTGACTTTGAAAAGATGAATACTGTGTTCTAAAGAATTTACAATCTAGTGTGACGAACAAAGTGATCTTGAACTCTACCTTGCTTTTGTATGTGGACCTTGCCTCCTTAACCAGACTCTGTGTCCTTGGGGCAGAACCTGTGAAATTGCCCCATACCCTTGCCCTCTATAGTGGGAAATACTAATTCTACAGTGAGGATTCAGTAAAGACACATTGCCATGAAATGATCTGGGGATAGTCATCAACTCTTTTCTCTCTTGGTTTCCTTTGAGTGAGTCAAGTGATTGTATAGAAAAGAGGGTATGGAGGTCAGGGAGATGACTCAGTAAATAAAGTCCTTGCCTTATCAAGCAAGCCTGAGGTCCAGAGTTTGGATAAAGCTGGTGGCAGCCACCCATAATTCTACTGCTTGGGAGCCTGAGACAAAGAATTATTGGGGCAATCTGGCTAGCTAGACTGGCCAATCTGTGAGCTCTGGGTTCAGCAAGAACACCTGCCTTAGTAAATAAAGACACTTGATGTCAGTCTCTGACCTCCACATATGTACCCACACACCTAAACATATGCATACACACTACACATACACACACATACATATGAAAATAAAAAGGAAGGAAGGAACAGGGTTTTTGCTGGATCACTGAAGCACATGTATTTGAGGTACTTTAGAAATTTTTGGGGAGTTCCTGTGTATGATAGGAGGAGACTGTCTCCCTTGAACTCTACCTTGTTACCTACAATGTCCTAAGAAGGAGATACTATAACACAGGAGATAAAAATTCAGGGTTTATAAGCAAGAATATAATTAGATTCTATCTATACCACTGAATTGTTCCTAGGATCTTGAATCTATCATTATTCTATACCTTGACTTTTCCCATCTGCCAAATGGGAACACTGATTTCTTATTAGTTCTCAAGGCTATGTGGAAAGAAAGAGTTAGCTATTATTAATGTACTATAAAATTCTTGGTGACACTAGCTGCATAAATATAGATGGTTCTTGTTTTAAACAAGTGAGGCTAAACAAAACCAAGGAATATTAAATTATGAATTTACAGAAGAGATAAATTATGGAGGTAGTTATTATTTAAATTGCAGAAATATTTCTCATTTTCAGTCCAGGGTTCCTTTACTAAGCAATCTGTCTTGTGCTTTTTTTTTTAAATAGTAATTCAATTTACAAAAATTTGATTTGTGTGTAACTTTTTAGAAACATTTATCATGCAAAGTGAGACATCATCTGACTAAATTGGAAAATTTACCAATATATTTTGGCTTGCAATGAATATAATTTCTTCCAAAAATGAGAATATTGGCAAAATGAATCTCTCTTCACCCCTTCTCAAACCATGATCATCCAAGTCCAGTTTTGAAGCATCTGGTCTGACAATTAGCAGTCATGGAAGGAATAGTTGGAGGCATGCTTTAGATCTGTCAGTAAGTCAGCGATGACCTCAGGGAAGTCAAGTTCACAAAACTAAGTATTCTCATCTGGAAAGCAAGATTAGTGGAGATGATAGCCTCCTCCAGCTTTAGTGTTCATTGCTAAAAGGAGTGATGCAAGCTCACAAAGGACCAGGGCTGGCAGAGTGTCAGTGTGGAATAAGTCAAAACATCAATGGATAAACAAAGTCCTGGTTTTCATTTCTTTCCAACCAATTTTTCAAATTCCAAAGCAATTTGTAAGCTTCAAGCTTACAAATAAAACAAAAATAAGCTCAGAAAAATCCAGTTTCTTCCTTACCAACTTGATGTCTCCTGAACCATTTCTTATACCTGTAAATCTGGTGAGGAAAAGATGGATTCTATGATAGTACTGAGATTGCTGTCATAAAAGAGTCACGTGGATAGTAATGCCGAGTTAGTCCTCAGAGACTGCAATGTGCCTTTTAAACTTATGCAATTGCATGTAAGAATTACAAGGAGTGAAGAGACACCAAGACTTGGTGGTACTCACGCTGAGTCCTCTCCTACAACTCTACTGCATTGTTCTCCACAAGGGCCAGCACTATCATTGCATTGGAGGCCTAGGTCTCACTACCATTGGAGGCCTGTCTCTGGCCCCACATCCATCATTCAGTCAGACTCAGTAGTCTGAACCTCCACCCAGGCCATGAGTCATCACCATCCCTGGGCTCTGCTATCCTGGCAGAGGTGTTGTTTCCTCCTAAAAGTGGAGGGAGAGTTGCTAAGGAACGCCATTAGCATGCCGACAGCACACCAGTCTCTCGGAGTTTTGGCCTCAGCCGTTTGACTCTAATCAGAAAATCATTTTTAGAAAGATTTGTCAGTTTACACTTATGAAAACAAGCTCCTGAACTAAATTAGGATCTAGATTATTCTCTCCTTCCCCATGTGCGGGCACAGTAGTCTGGGATCCGTCAGTTCTGCGAATGGTGCATTTGTTTCTTGTGCATTTTCTTTTGCTGTCCCTCAAAACTGTCTGGACTCTCCCAGGCTTGTCCTTCCTTCTCTCCAATAGGTTGGCTTTCATGACAAGGGAGCTTGGGCTCCTGACTTTTGATTTTACTTTCTCCCCCTAGATTTCCACTTCTCCCAGTAATGAATTCACTGCATGTCCCCAGGAAATTAAGGTAATCCATTATATGCTGTCTCTCCATCTTTATGGTGGGGATAATAGTATTTAACCTACCTTAGCAGTATACTGAGTGGCCCTGTCAAGGTCTCTTCTTTCAAAGGACAATTTGAAACACTAACAAATGCTCCTTAACTGGATGCTTTAAAAATACATGGGGTCAAATGGCAAACTACTCAGTAATAACTACTTCAGCAAATAAGATGCTTTATCATTAACTCTGCTGCTTCTGTTTTGCTTCTCCTCCTCTCTCTACATGATTCTGTTTTTTCCAGAAACATGATATAGTCATCTGGTGTCTTTGGGGGAACCTAGAATTCTGGTTACTGCAGACCAGTCTTTTCTGTCCCTGAATATCTATTCACATCTCAAATGGAAGGGGAGTGGGGGTTATATGTCCTATCGCATCCATCACCAATGGACCACGCTGAAGAACAAAGAAACAAGGTTCATCTTGATGCTGTTGCACCAGTGACAGTATGGGACTGGACTGATATGATCCAGTGCATGCCTGTGCTTTCATTTCCAAAGCAATTAGAGACCTAATCCTACTTCCGGACGTCGATCTGTGCATGTCAGGCTGATTTAGCCATCACCATTTGTCATTTTATGAACCACCAGCCTGAAGCTTATGTGTCTTTAGTAATGAACAGGAAAAACACAATTTCTCATTTTATCTTCTTACCTCCTCTTCTAGGAAGATAAAGGGCCGCAGACATTCACTGGTTCAGGGAGGATTTTCACCAGAATGTAGTGAGAGCCCTTCCATCCCAGGAATCAGAAGACAAAGTGAATGACCAGCCTTGGTTATACTGTGAATCTGAAATGGCCCCCATGGGGCTCATGTTTGGGAACTTTGGTCTCCGGCATGTGGCACTGCATTGAGGGTCAATGGAGCCTTTGGAGGAGGTCCCTGGCTTGCAGAAGCAGATCACTAGGGGTGGGCTTTTGAAGGTTATATCTACCCCTGCTTCCAGCTGTGGTCTCTCCTTCCTAGTTCTAAGATGTGAGGAATCTCTGCTACTATCTCCCATCACTTTGAAGTCAAGCCTTCTTCTCTGTGATGGAATGAAAATCCCCTAAAACCAAGAGCCAAAATAAATGTTCCTCCCTTATGTTGCTTTTTTGGGTATTTTGTCAGGTACAAGACTACTAATTACTGCAGTCCTCATGATGTGAACACGGACTTTAGATGACCCTCTTACCTACATGCAGAGAACTCACTATTTAACTGAAGACTGTTCAGGCGAGTTCCAGAAGCATCATCCATGTCAGCTCTGCGAATATTCCCCTAGTACTTTGTGTTGATCCTACCTCTTGTTGGAGATTCCTGTGTTGATAAATGCCCCTACAATCTCCTTGAGCAGGAGATGTCCTGAATCAAAATATTTTATTTATAAGAAAGAAATGAAGGAAGAGCTAAATGTCTTCATATCTCCTTTTCGAAAGAACCATGACTTAGATAAAGGGGCTGGGAAAGATGAATTTGATGCATTTTTAGTGTAAAGCATGGGGGGCAGGAGTTGTTCTTGAGTTGCTGCAAAACAGTCACAAACACAGGACTAACCAAGGTCAAGCCCAACTCTCCCAGGAAACACACTTGACAGGGTTTCATGTTCTAAACTCTTGAGATATATACTCTGGAGAATCCACAAGCAACTAAGCTCTCTGACCAACCTGATGGGCTGCTGAATGAGGATTTCTCTCCACTCCAAAAATATACTGGGAGATGGACCTCAGAGATCATCCAACTTGGTAGATTCTATGCCTTTGCCTCTGCTTCTGCCTCTGTCTCTGTCTCTATCTCTGTCTTTCTCACTCAGTGTGTGTGTGTGTGTGTGTGTGTGTGTGTGTGTGTATGTATGTGTGTTTAAGCAACAAATTCTTTTCCTATTACTAGTATCTTATATGGAATTCTAAAACATACTCCAGTAGATAAGAATCACAACATTTGGTCCTCTTCTTGACTGTTTATTATCTGCACATACCCCTCCACCCAGCAACTCTCCAGACCCATTTGTGGGACTGTAGTGTGAAAACTACTGATCACATTTAACTTTTGTATTTTTCCAGTGAAGTCACTGAGGCTAGAAGATGTGACTTAGTCTTGCATTTATACAGATATGTAGGAATTGGCCAACAGATGTATTAAATGCATCAGTCTTTTTAACTGGGAGGTGGAAGAGTTACACTAGCAGAGCAGGGTGGTGCTGTGAATGTTGATTTCTGCATTCAGGGCAAAAGGAAAGGACTTCTGCTCTCCTCATGACCATGTTCCACAAGGCCCTTGCTTCCTTCTGGGATCTCTGATGTTTACACAGCATAACTGGGCTGGGGATGAACCCACAGGAAGGGACTTTTCTTCTGTGCTAATGCAGGAAGGAACATGGCATTGATCTTACTGCAATTATAAGCTCAATGTGTTTCCCTTGAATTTTTAGAAAAACCAAAGGTACTTTGCAAGTGCAATAGAGCTTCCAATTAGGCATTTAAGCTCCCCATTTCTATTTCCCTAATGACTTGACTTGCTCTCTTGCTTTATGAAATGAAAATAGCTTTATTTGGGCATGAGAATGCTGCTGATTGCATGCTTAATATGCTTCTGCAACAAGTTCCAGTCTGCTTCTAGCATATGCGATGGATCGAATAATACATTCCTAGGCTTCTTTCTCCTACATATTTATGGATATTTCTTCAGCTTCAGACCTGTATTGACTGAGGGCAGTGCAGTCTGGGTAGAAATGTCCAGGAGACTGAGATGTTAAGCCTCCAGAAGGAAAGTTATCCTTGAAGGGAGAGCACTGTCCCTGGCCCTGATTGTAGGGAAGGTGTAGGGGTAAGAGACTTTTGCTGAAAGATAGGAGATGGTGATGGTGCTGGGGCAGATCCTGTCAAAGACTTGACCAGAAGGAAAGGCATCAGGACACTTACTGTACTTTAAGAAATCGGAGCCTCTCTGGACCCAAATGAAAGACTAGTGCTAGAGGTCAAGTGAGAGATTGAACTGAAAACAAAAAAGGTGTCGATTCTCACCTTTGTCTGTAGCTTTGAATATTGTACAGAGCTGACTCCAATTTCTGGGAAGTCAGAGAGCATCGCTTCTTCAGCTGTCTTGATTACTGAAGACACTGAATGAACTGTGGCTCTTAGACTCTTTCCTGCCTGACTTCACTTTTTAAAGTGCTTCAGTGGTCTCCACTCTTCTCACTGCTCAAATCTTCCTTATCAGTCAAGCCTCACACGGCCCAGAATCCTTCCTAAGACTCCCCAGCAGAACGCTGTATGCTTATTTACCCTTTTAGCCTGCTCCACACACTCTCATGGATGTCTCCTGTGAAATACATGAAGACAGGTGCTTTTCTTTATTGGCTGGGCCCAGGTTAGTATCTTAGGAGACTTGTCACTTGACTGTTAGTAGAGAGACAAATGGGAAATAGAACCAGCACAGCCCCTTGCACCATCTTGGCCAGCTGCTGTGGGTGGGTAATGCCCTGAGGTTTCCCACTGCTCTTGTGTGGTAGGTCATATGCTTTTCAATGCAGAGCCCTCGGCAGTGAGGACCACAGCCATGTCTCTGGCATCAGGACGCTTTTCAAACCTCTGCTCTGGTCTATAATGCTAGCTAGTTGGCTAGCTTTCTTGCCTAAAGTGCCCTTGAATAGACCTGAGATTGCAGGAGAACTTGGCTGTTGCTGCAAGGCAGCTGTGACTAAAAGGAAGAAAAAGGAAAGATGGTCTCCCATGGCTTAGCACCTTCTTATTCCTGGGAACACTCCAGGTCTTCCTTAAAGCATATCACCTGCTCAGCAGCACTGGCTGGCCGCTGATGGCAAGGCTTGCTTTACCAGTCTGAAGGAGGCCCTGAGGTCATTGTGTCCATTCCCCTGCCTTCAGGCAGGATTAGAGATAAGCTGCCCCTGCCAAAGGATAATCTCTTCTACTTGTAAAAGCTTCCAGAGCAGTCCTGAATCTCTCTCAAGACCATTCATTGCAACTTTTAACAACTTTCACCATCAGAAAATTCTCCCCCATAGCTATCCTAAATCCCTTATGCTGGGGATTAAGCTCCTTTTCTTATTCTATCCTCAGTAGCCACTGCCAAGACTTAGCCTGTGCTGCCTAAGAACTCTTCTGATACCTGAAGATTGCATGAAATCCTGCCTGCTGTCTTTCCCCAATGAATAATCCCAGCTCCCTTTTCTCCCAGGCCCTGCTGCCTGCCTGCTTATCCCCTTTGAGGCTGCCTGCTGATTCCCTCTGAGGGTTAATCTCCCAGGTGGGACAAGGAGTCTAGTTGGTTCTTAGTCCATCTTTGGTGTACAGAGAGTCATTTTGGAAGTCACAACATGAACGTTACTTTCCTGTTCGTGAACTTGGGTGGGACTTTGTGTGAGTGATTCTCAGCCCACCATGTGGGGAATGGTCACTTTTCACCCTACCTGCTACGAGATGCTCTTTACTTCCCTTCCATGTGCAGGGCAGAGTGGCTCTTTGGGTATCATTTGACAAAGCAAGTAGTTGGAGTCACAGAGGGACAACTTGGTTGGATGTAGATACTCTCGTCTCTCAAGTAGGTCTTTATTTGAGGCAGAATTGCCACAACAGTCTTGTTGATTTCACCTCTTCTTCTGTATGCCCTCTGTGATCTTTGGGCCTTTAGGCCCTTTTTTTGTGTGGCCATCAGTGTCCTCAGACTGTGCTCTTTTGCTTACATAGTACTGGTGAACCCCTTCATCCATGTCCTCCCTCCCCTGCCATACTCTGCCCCATGACTACCTCAGTACCAGTTAATTCTCATTCCTCATGCTTGCAGATGACCTCACTTCCAAACCACTGAACAGGTTCCGAGGAGCATTCACAGCCAAAATATGCTTGCTCATCACTAAACAGAGACAACAAGGATGAATAGCAGCTTCTTCAAGAAGCTGTGTGTGTGTGTGTCTGTGTGTGTGTGTGTGTGTGTGTGAGAGAGAGAGAGAGAGAGAGAGAGAGAGAGAGAGAGAGCGCACATGGGCATTTGACTTCCTGGTTCATAATAGGAAACAGATATCAAGTCAGTCACAAGAAGTCAAATGACTTGGCTGGAGCACCAGAGGATGCTTCTTGGAGTAGGCTGAGTTGGATGTAAACTGTTTCTTAGGTACAGGCAGGTCCCCTGGGCAAAGATTAGAGGCACTTGATTGGCTCACAGCCCGTGTTTTGCTCAGCTTACACCCTGCTCATTCCAATTGTTTCCATCTCTACTTTCTAAAAGAAATTTCCCTCTTCTTCATTTCATTGATGAACAATGAAATAGCTAATGAGTGACTATGTGCTGGCTCTCAGTAAGGTTCTGTAAATAGTAGTGGGCTGTGATTGGTGTCGGGCACATGGGATTTTCCCTGGGTCCCTTGGTTGAGATGGTAGGAAGTACCTGGGCTGGGTATGGTCCTGGTCCAATTCATCTCTAACTACTGAGTGATCTTCTTAGCTTGCCTCATTGAAGTGCATAAAAGTTTCATTTTCTCCACATACTGCATATGGTTGGAAGCACTATTCTAAACTTCGAATTGCAGAGATAACAAGACAGGAAAAACTTTACTTCAGTAGGGTAGGCAAAATTCTAAGATGGCCTCCAAGATTCCTGCTTCTGAGGTACATGACCAATTTAACACTTGAGTATGGCCACAACTGGGATTATGACAAAATATAACTCCAGTGATTAGATTTGCTATTTGGCAACATTGATTGCAATGCTAACTGACAGAATCAGATGGTCTCTTTAAAGGTGAAAGACATTCAACCTGCGAAAAGTATTCCAAGTGAAGTCTCTCCTTTTTGAAGTTGAAGGGTCCATGTAGCAAGGAATTTGGGCTATATTTTGGAGCTCATAAGTCCTGTGACAATCAGGAACTGAAATCTCCCTGCTAATGTGTGGGTATGGCTTGCCAGATCCAAAGTTGTATGCTGAAATTTAATACCCATTGCAAGGTATTAAAAGAGAAGAAACAGTACAACTGTGGTATTTAGAAGTGGGGCCTTTGGGAGGTAATTAGGTCATAAGGGTCAAGATGAGATCAATGTTTCTACAAAAGGAGTATGGGGGGTGTTTCCTTCCCCTTCCCTCTACTATGAGAGCACACAGAGGTGAATGCCATTTGTAACTCTGGAGGATGAAGCTCATCAGATACCAGATCTTCTGGCACCTTGATCTTGATCTCTTGCCTCTAAAGTAATGACAAATATTTTCTACTGATTAAACTGCCTATCTGTGCCATCTTGTTAAGGAACTCCAGTTAAGGGATACTGGTAATGTATTTTTAATTTAAGGAATATAAATTTAAAAATATGTAATTTTTAAAATTAAAAAAAAACTGAACCAAAGGAACAGTAACAAGTAGAGGTGAATTATTTGGAGGAAATAGATAAGGAAACTAAGAAGTTCTTGGACCTGGAGACCCATAGAAGGACCAGCTCCAAGTGTTTGAGGGATCGTTCCATGAACAAGCAAATGCAGAAATTAGTAACTTCTCTGCCCCTGACTTTGCAGAATTCTGTTCAGTTTCTCTTGTGTGAGTCTGCATCTCCTGGAGGCAGACTGCAAGGGTGAGCAGACATTCAGGGAATGGGTTTCAGGAGAGAATAGTCAACTCTGCTGTCTGTTTCGGAACCACCTGGATGCTCTGGGGTTGAGGTTGGTCACATGTTAGGATGCAGAACACTCTGAGTTAGAGGGTGAGGTGATAGAGACCTTGGTTAAGATAAAGGGAGGAAAATGGACTTGAAGAATCTTTGGGAAGCATAGCACATAGAGGTTTGCTGCTTAAGAAAAAACGACTTTATAATAATTAGTCTTGATTGCCAACATGATGGGATTTACAGTAGTCATCCTGGAAGCAAATCTCTGTTGTGTCTGTGAAGGAATATGTTAATTGAGGTGGTAAGATCCACACCAAACGTGGGTGGCATTATTCCCTGGGCAGAGGCCCTGAATGGAACAGAAGTTAGAAAGTGAGGTGAGCACCAGCATTCATCCACCCCTGCTTCCTAACTAGGCTACAATGTGACCCCCACTTCCATCTCCTGCCACCATGATTTCCCCACTATGATGGGATGTACCCTGGAGCTATGTGCCAAAATACACCCTTCCTTCAGTTGCTTTTGTCAGGGTATTTAGCCACAACAATAAGACAAAATCATTTATTTATACAGAGAATGAAGGTCAAGAGTCATGGACTTTTCCAGGTCTCTATGAGTTTGGGTAAATGGTTGGGCAGAAATGCTAGTTCACTGTGACACACTAAGGGTAAAGAACAAAGGTGGGGCATTAGGTTGGGGAAGATGTGGTTGGAAGCTCTTGCTCACTAGGAAGATTGTTGTTTCTATGACATGCTTAGTGCTAAAGCTGTGCTGGAGTTCCCGGTGTGAGGGTTATTGACACAGGGACACTGGAAGCCAGGTAAGGGAGGAAGCAGACGAGAGGGTAGAAGCTAGTGCTGGAGAACCAAATTTAAAGATGTGAAACAAAGAAAAGCTGGCAGAGGAACTGAGTTAAATATTCAGAAGTCAGAGTGATCAAGGCAAAAGTGGCTTTCCTTAGGAGTCAGAGGTGTGAATTCATGCTAATTCATGTGAAGTCATGCTAATCAGGAAATGTGGGCAGGACAACTCAGGGACCTTGGCACTTCAGGGAGGTAGAAGAGGTGGTCATCTGACAGTGCCTGTGCTTGCACTAGGGAGGAGATGGGGCCATTTCATGATTGCGCTTCTTCTCATCTTTTTTTTTTTTTTTAAAGAAGTAAAATTCTAGCACAATAAACTCCAGTGCTTGTGGGGTGGAAAGTGTGGGAGACAAGGGAAAGTGACTGCACTAGGGGTGTGAGGAGGAGGGGTGTGAGGAGGAGGGGCACGGGGAGGAGGGATGCCCCTTTCCTATTTTCAGAAGAATTGTGGGCCAAGACCTAGGCATTATGCCTGTGTATGTTGTTAGTTGTTTATATGTTTTCTATGTGCATGAATGTTGCACACGTGGTGTGTGTGCGTGTGTGTGTATGAGGCCCAGAATTTTGCATTTGTTGCCGTCTTTATTTTATATGACTTTTATTGTTTATATGTTTTCTATGTGCATGAATGTTGCACACGTGGTGTGTGTGCGTGTGTGTGTGTGTGTGTGTATGAGGCCCAGAATTTTGCATTTGTTGCCGTCTTTATTTTATATGACTTTTATGTGACATTGGAGGTGAGGTTGCTTCTTGAGAAAGATGAGGACAGTGATAGGAAAAGGATATGGGTGGGTGGAGAAACCCCCACATGGGCTCTGTGGAGGAGAGTGAGTGGTTAGATTTTCTCTCAGCTTGGAGGAGTCCTGCATGTGGAATAACTGCACACATACCCAGCATTCAGGTTGGGTCTGCTGCTAGGTATCCTTCTGAAGGTAGAACTGAGCTGAGCTCTCCAGAGGCTGACCTTCTTTCTAAGTCTCTGGGAGCAGAGGAGAATGCTGGGCCCAAGAGTAGCCTGAATCACCACTTTCCATGAAGGGTGGGTAGGGAACACCTTGTAAACTTATAAAATAAGCATCTGTGAACCTTTCTGTCTCCATCTCAACACTACTTATCTTGCCACCTGCCTCTTCCTCTTCCCCAAATCTGCCCATAAATAATTAATGACTGCAACAGCAGGTTCTGTTCCTATAACTGAAGATACCTTTTGGCAGCTTTGAATCACTTGTGTCTTTTCTGGCTTCACACGCTGAGCTGCTCACCTTGTGTCTAAATTGGGGCTTCAGAAACTTTCCTCTTGAGATTCTTAGCCTTACAACAGGCCGCTCATCCTCACCGCGGGAAAGTCTTCACTGTTAAACCTGAACAGTTTGCAGCAGAAGTCTTAGGCAAGACGTGGATGGTTGCTTGGGAACAAAGGCTGGGAAGGGGCCAGATTCAACTCAAGACACTGTATTGCAGACTGAGTCTCATGTGCTCTGAGGCTAGGCTGCCTAGAAGCTGAAACAGAGTCTGGGAGAGGCATTCTTGAGAATGTGACTTAGGAGGGCATACCTGCAGGGAGTGAGAGGAAAATAGGACGGGGAAAGCAAGCAAGCTAAGGATGGCAGGCTGCCATGATTTGGGAGGGATTGACACAGATTCAGAAGAACTACACTTGTGTCTGAATTGAGACTTTGTAGACTTGAAAGATTTGATAAAGGTCAAAAACTCAACAGATAAAATGCTGCATTTCTAGTGAACCACTTATAATTGCACAAATACAGGCCAGGTAATCCTGGTCCATAAGCAGTTTAAGCAAGGCTACTTAGGAGTCTCAGTTCAGGACATAGTATATTCATTTATAAGTTCAATACACATCTACAGGATTCCTGGCACTTATCCAGAGGTGAGGAATGCAGCAATGAATGAGATGACATCATTTCTAGGTGACTTACATTCTGGCACTATAATGTGGTAAAACCTGCAATCCACAGCATGTAACACCAAGGAGTGGATTCCATGATATGAGCCAGCAGAAAATGAGTGACAAGGTGAAAGGATGAAGCAGAGCAGTGGGCAGTGAGGTGATGGGTGTTATTTAGCCATTTAAATAAACTGTTTGACATGGCTGCCAAAATGCATTATGTTTTGTTCCACCAATCAGAGTGACTTTTTGGGAGGCTTCCACCTATTTACACGCCCTGACCTCCTCCAGCTGCAGACTCATTCCTCAAGACCATTCCAGACCTCTTCAGTCTGTCTGACCTTGGCCTCATTTCAGTGATTCTGCCTCTCTTTACTTTTGTGAGCTATTGCCTGTGGACAGAGCCCCTGCCACTGACCACTTCCCACAGTGCCACCCACCATCTGTGATAACACTGCAGATGCTGGTAATGGCTGGATTTCTTCTGGACAATGTGAGACCCACCCACAGTGTCCACCCAGCCACCTTGAAGTGTCCAGTCTGACCTGTCCCACTTCTCTTGTTGTTTCAAACTCCTCTTCTGGCACTGGTTGCCAGATAAGACTCAAAGGGAACATTTTCTGTTTTATTAATGTTCATAGTCTTAAGTTTGCACGGTGTGTGGGATAAATGCTAATGTTTCTAGGTGGGGAAAAAGTTTTCTTTCAAACTTCTTGCAATTTTATTAATAATGTAGCAAATGAGACAACATATTCTCAGGGCTTAGTGAATCCCAGGGAGGCGGCCTGGGCCTCTGAGCACCAGCGTTGTCCCTCCTGCTGACTCTGTCTCTCTCTTAGGCAGGGAGCTGCAGCACGGAAGAGCAGAGGGCAGGGGAATTATGCATGAGCAGAGAGAGGAGACGCTGACCTTCTGTGTTTAAAGGTTAAAATGATTTCTTGGGAAATGGAGCAAACTCACTAATCAGAGGCTGTTCTGAATTTTTCTGCAAAAATTAGACCCCGTGGCTCTCTTCGATGCTCTGCTTGCCTGGATCTATATATTCAACAACCAAGTTAAGTTCAAGCTCAATCTACTGAACACCTACTATGTTCCAAGCCCTAGCATGGGTTTGACCAAAAGGGATACAAGGAGTAAATCAAAGTCTTTGGTCACTGACAATTCCAACAACCAGAATGTGCAATTAGTCAGCTTTCGGATTCACATTGCTTCAAAGAAATGAGGTCATTATTCTTATTCCTGGGGTTTAGCAGAAAGGAAGCACTATCAGGACACATCATGGAGACTCTTTGTTTTCACAGCCCTCATGCTGGTGGTGAAGCAAAGTTCAGAGTGAAGGTGATGAGTTCTTAGCCATTAGGCTGAGCTGATGAGAGGCGGGGCTTGGGATGCATCTCTCATTCACTGATCCACTGAACATGTACAGAGTATGACCTCTGTGCTCAGCATTATAGTAGGAACTTAGTGATGAATACAAGAACGTGACTCTTCTGCCTTTAAAACATAAATTCGATAAAGACAGAAACCTTGCCTATTTTGTTACCTGCTATATTTCTAGGATACAAGCAGTGTGGCATTTAATAAAAATAATTGATGAGTGAATGAATGAGTTGTGGTAGAAATGATGGGAAGGGAGATAGGAAGGGAAGGTGAACACACATACACATACATGTGTCTTGCTGTTCTTAAATTGTGTATGCGTGTGTGTGTGTGTGTGTGTGTGTTAGAGCACAGTGAGGGCATGTAAATGGAGAAATTGATTTTCCTCATTGAGTGGGAATGGGATGTGAGAAAAGACTCCGTAGGTATATCACAACTCTTAGGAAACTGATAGGAACTCTTAGATTAAACAGAAACATGAATTTGCTGAAGATTGAGTAACTCATAGAATTTCTAGGAGTGCATAAAACCCTAGACATGATGCTTTGGACACAGTAACTATGCTCACAATTGCACAGCAGAGTTGTGTAACTAGAGCAGCCATCACTGAGCCTATGAAGGACACAGTAGTGAAGGCTTTCACTATACACAATGATGTGCCAGGCCAGGCGGTAGGGCTGCCACAGAGCCTGGCATTGCTGTTCCACTCCCAACAGAATAGACTGTGTGCTGTGTGTCTTCACGCTTCTCGTGTCAGAGTCAGAGTCTGACTTAAGTTCTTTGAACTTGAGTGGCTAAGGTTGCCTTACGCAACCTTAGGCAAGGGAGACTGGGAAATGAACATCTAGCTTGTATTCTTTTCTGGAAATTCAGAGTCAAGGCTTTTGTGAAACGTAGCAGAGTATATAAAGGTATGTCAGATGGTCAAGAAGAAAGATAAATAATTGCAGCAATAGGATGGAAGGTCATAGTTTGCATGGGATAAAATTGGAGATGGGTCAGGGCAAATTATGCAGCACTATGTACACCTTATTTGAAAGTTTGGATTCTTATTCCTATAATTGAAAGACCCTGATGAGTTCTAGCAAGGGGAATGACATGGCCAGATTTGAGGTTTAGAATGATGACTCTGAAGTCAGATCAGGGAGCATGGAAGAAAGGACAGGGACCTTGAGGAAGGATGGCTAGTGGCTGGGAAGGGGGACTAAGGGAAGTGGCCTGGAATGGACAGTGGACTTGGACATGGAGGGAGCTGTAGAAGGGGCATCATGGAGAAGGAATGCAATGGACTTGGGAAGGTGAAGGATGACACCTAGATGCTGGCCTGGGGTAACAGAGGGAGTGAGGATGGTTCTACCAAGAGAGGTAGTGAAGAAAGGGGTTCAGGAAATGGGTGCAATGTTGTATACCTATAATCCCAGCACTTGGGAGACTGAGGCAAATTCAAGGCCAGTTGGATTACAGATAAGACCCTGTCTCTAAAATGAAGGGAGATGCAGGAGATGGGGGGAGGCTTGCAATACAGGAGACAGGGTAACTGGCAGGGAGAATTCTTGAAGAGGAACAAATGGAAAGGATAGAGGAAAATGCAGCCTTGATTTGGGGAGCATTTGTCTTTTCCTCAGAGACCGGAACAAAAGAGATGAAGTCAGCTGTACTGGGAACGCTACTTGGGAAGTTGGGCAGTTCATGCCCAAGGGACATATTTCCTAAGTTCCTTTGGTCCTGAGCTGTCTTCCTACTTCCTCTGTATGGCTGGTCACCCTTCCCCCTTCATCTAGCTCAGGAGACAGCAGGGCAACATGGTAACTATTCAAGGGCCACGTGGTAATTATTTTTGGCTTGTGGTCTGTGAGGTCTCTGTCTCCAATACTCTACACTACTGCTATAGAGTAAAAGCAACTGCAGGCCATCTGTAAATGAAAGAGAGTGGCTGTTTTCCAATAACCTTTATTTATTAAAACTAGCCAGTTACCGACCCCTGATCTGGCTGGTTCTGACCCATCCTGACCCATGGGACATGCCCTCATTGCACTTTGTACTTTTCCTTCAGTGTACTCATCTCAACTCTCATTAATTATTTGTCTAATTAAGTGTTACATAGACTCCCATGTAAGTGGAAAGGCAGGGGCCGTGCTTCCTGGCTTTGTGGATGCACCCAGCCAGCACAGGTATGAGAAGCATACCTGTATCACTGTGCCACGCAGTGCTCTCAGTGTGTTCACTTATCAATTCATTTATACTGCCCGACACTGCTATCATGCCCATTCTAAAGATTAGGAAGTTGAAGCTGAGAGAGGAGAAACGCTGACTAGAAATCAAAGCACTGGGAAATGGAGTGACTGAGTGTGTGCTCATGTGTGAATGAATGTGTGTGCGCACACTCCTGTGTTCAAGTTCATGTGTGTTTGTGCAGGTGTGTGGAGGCCAAAGGATGGCTTCAGCTGCTGTTTCTCAGATGTATTTATCTTACTGTTTTTGAGATAGGGCCTCTCACTGGCCTGGAACTTGCTAAGTAGGATAGACTGGTACTATCTAGCCTGTTTTTTTTTTTTTTTTTTTGGTAAAACACTGATTCTGGGGAGTCAAACTCAAGTCCTTGAGTTTGAAAGGCAAGCACTTTATAGCCTGAGCTATCCCCCAGTGCCTCTCCTGAGGGATTCTTGACAGCTTTCTGCATCCTGGTAAGCTGCTAGTAAAAAGTGAATCGAATCAGAATCCACACTCCTCTTTTGGTAGAACAGGATGGGCAGAGTAAGGAGGGATGCTCAGGAAACAAGACACTGGAACTTGGAACTGTCCATGTGGAGAGGAGGCAGAGTTGACTGAAATCGGGTGGTGACTCTGCTCTGAGTCCCAGATGACCATGAATGTGCTGCTCCCTAATCCATGGAATTTCCTATGGATGTGTGCAGCAGCTGAGGCAGGGGAACAGCAGGCTGAGGTTTGGATTGATGCAGGTTGATGCCAAGAAGTTATCTGAGATCAGAGCAGAATTCTGAACAGCATGTGGAGCTTAGATCAGACATTCCCAGTACTAGGGTTAGGACTTAGCATGTTCAAACCTTGTGACATGGATACATTACCTTATCTGGGCCTTGATTTTTCCTAAGCACAAAATGAGAATAAGAAGATCAATGCTGTGGTGTTTCGGAAATAAGATGGCAAATTCACATGAAATGTTATGGTATAATAAAAGCTCTACTAATTGACCCTGGACTCTTTCTGAGAACTTTATACCTTTGGGCTCCATGAGGACAGTATCTGGTCCTGGATTATCAAGCCACGACTTTAGGGTCAGCTCCTTCTCCTGTTTTAGCATCTGACCCTCCTCTTCCTCAGCAAGTGTTCCCAGCCCCCACTAGGAAGCACTGAGCACAGATGGCTTCCTGACACCTGTAAGCTGTGAGCCCATTCTAGTGTCTTCTGAGTTGTGTACACAGGTGAGTGCTGGGAGAAGGGTACATACTCAGTCTGCTCTGGGCTCCGCACGTATGTCTGTGGATCTGAGTTTACACGTGTGTATGTGTTTATATTTATGTACATGTCACTCATACAAAAACCTTCAGTTTCTGTGGCTGAGACAGGCTTTTACCCACATATCAAAAAAGTGAAGTAGAGTGAATTGGTCTTCTTTGGAGTTTATGGAACATGGTGTGTCATGAACCCAGAGACCAAACAGATAATAAAGAACTGAAAGGACAAGCCATGTATGACAGGATGAATTGAATTTTTGTGTGTGTGAAAACAAGGGGAACTGATGCATGTATGACACTTATTCCCACTTTGCTGTGTGTCATGAATCATGAAATCCTTTGTCTCTGACCCAGAAAGCTTGTGTCTTTGCCAGAGTCAGTAAAATGGCAGTAGGTAACTTGTTAGTTTGTGAGCAGGGTTCTGCCTTAGACTTTTCACAATTCCTGGCAAAGAGAAATTTCAGTGTCATGCAATGATGAATTGGTGGAAAGGAAGTTTAGTTGAAGAGAGAAAAGTCACGGAGATGTCGAGCACTGTTTTCAAAGAAACTCTAGTAGATCACATGAAACACACTTAAACTTCTGTGTAGTTCCAGAAACAGCACTGTGCCTTGTGGATAGAAATTTCATGGCAAATGCTGTGGTTGACCTCGAGGGAGTACTGTCTAAGATGTGGAGTTGTACTGCAGAATTTTGAGATGTTTTTGAGCATTCATCAGTACTCACTAGAGGACCTTAGAAGGGAATTCTTGACTGTGTCTGAAAGTGGGGTTAACAGCCCCTGAGACCCTTGGTGTTATGTGTTTTTGAAAGTTGATGATATTCGTAGTGTTTAGAATTCATCAGCGGAGAGACATCATCTCAGACCTTTGGTCTCAGGTGAAAATGCTCCAGGAAGCAAAGTGCCTTGGCAGAAGTTCTGTGACCTTGCAGCAGCACACTGGCTTAGACTGAAGGAAAATAGAGAAGAAAATAGAGAAGAGCTAGGAATCTGCTAAAAACAATGGAGACCCTTCTGTGAGCAGAGATCCAGAACTCTGCTACTTCCAAGCCCTTCCCTCAGATTAACTTCCTGTTTATACTCAGTAGCCCAAAGTAATTGACTGGCTTACATGTGGCATTTGTCTAGATGCAATGTAAGACTTAATCAATGGCTTGTATTTATATATAGTTTAAAATTTTCATTTTTTTTTGGGTAAACTATGATTGAAAATTCACTTTGCACTAAAACAGAAAGGCTAATAAAACATAATTAATTCCTTAGAGACTATAATTTATTTGAAAAGACAGGATCAATACATACATAGGAAAAACATCTGAAATACAAGAGACTTATGACAGTGTGAGGATTCATAAGATCTGCATATTCGCAGATATCATTCTTGCCCCAGAATTCCGAAGATGAGGTTGTGTCTGCTACCAGAATCTCTCTTCTGCTTTAAAGGATAAAGCAAAGTCCACGAGCTGGAGGAACAAGAGGGGTTCTGTAAAGAGAGTTGGGCAGCACATTTTCAGGGTGGCATCTTCAGAATGGGGAGGAAATTGACAAAAAGTGCTTTATTAAATATGCCTATAAATTGTACTTGGACACCTCTTGATGTCTTTTGCAAGATGTAACTAGAGAATAAAACTCCTTTGTGGTTACCTTGGGTGTTTGAAACTTTGTTGTTTGAAATCAATCCCATTCCGATGGAAACTTTCAGGTACCAAAGATGTAGACAATAATGAGCAAGACATCATGTTGAAGAACTGGAGCTTGATTTTCAGAGTTGAGTAGTAGATGCTAGACACACAGAAGGTTGGAGACAGGCTAAACATGGCAGAGGATGGTGTGTGGAAAATGGCAGGGCCAAGGGGTCAGAAGGAGAACCACATAGAGTGGCAAGTTCTGGGGATCCTGACCTAGCCCTCTCCTCCTCAGAGGGTTGTCCATCATCTGCCAAGGCTTTCTCCTGGGCCTCCTATACAATACTGTCTACAGAGAATCAGAGTCAGTCATGGGTATGCAGGTCTGCTGTGCCTTTCTCATCTTCCCAAGACTCATCCCTTGTCTAATGTTCCATTGGTCTCTCTGACTCTCCCCAGCTGCAGTCCTGGCTACAAGAATCTTTGCACTCTGTTTTCATGCCTATGAAGTTTCAAGTCTCACATCTAGGACTATTTCCTAAGTGACAAAGACAGAACTGCAGAGTCACATAAATGAATAAAATATTTATGATGAACCTGGGAAGTTGATTTAATCACAGATAACTCTTTCCTCCTGTGTATTAATTAATCCAGATAAATCCCCCTACCATTTCTCCCCCTGCTACATCAAAATTACCCAGAAAGGCACATATATGTAGAAGATGATGAGCAGAGGGGATTTTTCAGATCAGCTTAAATGAACAAGCTCTAAATATTTCATGAGTATAGCAGATCCATCATCAGAGAATACAATTAAGATGCTTTTATGGTATGCATCTATTTTTGGATCCACGCACTCCATCCTGAACTTGCTTTGCTTGGTCACTGAGACATCTTCTGTTTTGTTTTTAGAAATCAAGCAAGATGTGGCAGGTTTGAATCTATCAGGAAAAAAAAAAAAAACCTCTAAACTCTCCCAGCAGCACTGACTAAGTCATTTCAAATCTGTGTGACTATTTTATGCCAGAGAACAGGGAGACCATGGGAAGAAATACCTGGAATTATGGCCCATTTTCATAGCCTTAGTAGCTATGATAAATAATTTTCTATATTTAACAATGGATTTTGTCTTGAGGATGTAAACCAACTAATATCAATACACTCTATCTGCCATTCTGATGAACTGCTGCAGGTGAGTCTTTAAGAAATTAATTTGTGTTTTCTTCTCATTTCAATCATTAAATTTTTCATAATTTCTAGAGTAGCTTTGATTTAGTTCTTTCATGGAGAGGTGGTATTTTGCTCTGATAATTTAATTTTTATTTATTCATTTTTTGGGCTTTATTTTTTTAAAATTTTGTATCTGAGTACTATATTTAAATCATTTCTACTCCTCTCACAACACCTTCCAACTCCTCCCATATTTGGCCATTCCCTCTCTATTTCTTACCCTCTTTCATTATTATTGCTATGTTGAGTCCATTTAGTGGTGCTCTTGTGTACCCATGTTTATGACTGACCACTTGGGATTAGATATTCCATCAGGGAGCTCATTCCTGGAGAAAATTGATTCTCCCTCCATCAGCATCCATTGACTGCCTATAGCTCTTCATCAAGGTGGATCCCTATGAAGTTCTCCCCATCCACAATGGCATGTCCATTGGTGTTGTCATTATGTAGGCCTTGTTAAGTTACCATATTGTGGGGATTTCATGGGTACAGCTTCCTTATCATATCTAGAATGTATTATGTAGCAAAAGATATCCTGTTCCTAGGGCCCTTACAATTTCTCTGCCCCTCTTCCATGATGCTCCCTGAACCTTAGGTGCAGGGGCTGCATTTTAGAAGCATCAATGGAGGCTAGGTCCCATAGAGTGGCTTATTGTCTGAATTTTGATGAGTTGTGGAACTTTGCAATAGTCTCCATCTGTTGCAAAAAGAAGCTTCTTCGATTTCCGGTGGGAGCTACATTTACCTGTAGATATAGGGATAAGTCTTTAGCATATTGCAAGAAAGTTCATTGGTTTAGGAAAGTGGCAGTGATTCGTTCTTCTCTAGAGTCTATGACTTCTCCAACCATGTGTACTTTTCTGTGTTTAGTTTGGATTCCTTCCTACAAGTGGGCCTTAAGTCCAATCAGACAGCTGTTGATTACCCCCAAAATAAAAGTGCCATTTTTACTGGGCTCATCATTCTGGTGGTCTGTAGGATTTACAGCTGAGTTGGGCCAGTGATTAGTTTTCTCCCTTGGTGGCTTGCATAGTACCTTCTGATACTCTGAGAGCTAGTCTTAGGGGAGGAGGCTTCTAGTTCAGTTCCAGGTTAGTTATTCCACATCCTGTGTCCGAATTATGTGGTGTCTTCAGCAATAAGGTCTTACCTTCAAGTTAGGGGATGCATCAAAGGTCTATCACAATAGCCTGTATTATTTGAGAGTCTTTTGGATTATCCTGATCAACAACTCAAAGATTGCCTTTAGCTATACAGAAGCAATCTTTCTCTCTTTCTCTCTCACACACAATTATAAGTGTATTTTTAAGTAGGTTTATTCTTATTCACAATGGAACTTAATTTTCTGGCATCCATGTCTAAGACAAAAAAGCAATATGATTCAGGAGGCAAAAGAGAACAACAATAGGAAAATCTTGGCGAGACAGTAGGTAACTGTCCCTTTGGGTTTCTGTAATGATGGTGATAGAGATGTAGTGTGTGGGAAAGCAAGGTGTACAGTAAAAATATCCCAATAGTAGTAGTAGTCAGAGGCGTGTCTGTAGTGAGTGGATGAAGGCTGGAGCTATAAGAGCTGCTGGGGTAGTAGAGTGCAGAGAGCTTCTGATGTCAGATTGCTGGTGAAAACCTCCTGGGTGATATTTTTTTAAACACCATTGCCAAGTCTTACTTCAGATGAATGTATATTTAATAATTTATGCCTTAGAGTGGACTAATTCAATTAGATTGCTTTCCTTCTTAACTCTAGTCAAGACCACTGAATAAATGGAAGATTTGTTTCTGGGAATTAATTAATCTTGGAACATGGATTAATTAATTAATTAAGCAAATTATTCAAATGAAGAGATGAGGAAGTCCTAATGCCACACATTGAAGAGCTCACTGGCCAGTGGGGGGCTACAGAGAAATAAACATTTTACAATACTGCTGTGGCACCCCAAAATTCCTGTAGTCTAAGGCAATTCCATTTCTAGATAATTCTAGTTATACTTTGGTGTTTCAATGACCATAAGACTCTAACCTTCATCCTTTTTCCCTGAAGGTTTGTGTTCTGGCTTGGCTAAAATAAAACAAGAAGGTAGAGGTTCTTTCTAGCACAGCAGGCAGACATAGGAAGCTGTATTCTGAGAGGCGACAGGACCATCCAAGTAACTTGACAGCATATGACAGCCAAGATTGTCATCAAAAGGAATAAGAAGAAATAAGAAATTAGTGAAAAGGGCTGACTAGCAGGTAGAGGGAGACTGGAGGCACTCTGGACATGTGTGATACTTAATATTGATTGTCAATTTGACAGGATCTATCTAGAAACATCTAGGAGACAAACCTTGGGGCATCTGAGAGGGATGTTCTAGACTGGACAAGCTGAGGTTGGAAGACTTCTTCTAAATGTTGGCACCATTCTATGGGCTATAGTCCTAGACTTAAGACAAAGGAGAAAGGGGACTGAGCATCAGCATTTGTCTCTCTCTGCTGCTTGGCTGCAGACACAATGTGACTAGTTGCCTTAAGTTGCTGCCATGCTTTCTGTACTGAGACGGACTATACTTTCAAACTGGGAACCAAAATAAACCCTTCCTTCCTTAAGTTACTTTCCTTAAGTATTCTGTCACAGCAACAAGAAAAGTAACTAATACAGATTGCTTTTAAATAGCTTCTCTTAACAGCTGTTATGGACTTGTCAGGTAAATTTAAAAGACTGAAGTAGAATAGTTACTAATTGCTACACGCACTGCATTCTTTCTTTGGGAAAATGTATTCCATATTAAGAAACAAAGTAAGGGGGGAAACCAAAGAGTTTTGAATTTAAATAAAAGTGGATGGAGCCATACATGACACTGTTTTTAGAGCCAAGAACCTGTAGCTAGACAGGTCATAGGATGTAGGGGGCATCCTCCTACTATTATCTTGGTAAATGGGCACAGGACTAAACCATTCCAATTGACTTATTGTTACACCCATAGGCTAATGTGTCTCTCAATTCTCACCAGAGAAGCTTCTTCTAGAACAATATGGTGATGAACCCAGAAACCCACAGGAGCGACTGCAAAGTGCTCAGTCTTAAATTGAACATACATATCACACTTCCTACTGCCAATACCCAGGGAACATTGTGGAAGTGGGGACTGAAAAATTCTAAGAGTCAGAGGCAGTGGATGAATACAAGGAAATCTTAATTTTCTAGACATATCAGGGCAATTGCCCATATGAACTCTTAGTGCTTGTGAGAGCATGCACAAGATCTGCTCAAGCCCAAACCAGACAAAAACCCAGTGTGGAGGGGGAGGTAGACAAGAAGCCCCAGTCCTAGCTGAGGAACTATTGCAATTGATAACTACTGGGAAAGGGAGGGTCAGTTTTCTTTAAGGGTGTGATGCCAGGTAGCTTGATCAGGCAACAGGGGATGAATACACACCCAGGAGCATGTGAGGAGCACAAATTAGACTCGATAGGACTTAAAAGAAATAGAGAACTTGAGGTGAATATGTATATGGACATAGGTGGATTTGAGAGGAAGTTGGGAAGGGCATCTGAATATGCTCAAAATACATTATATGAAATTCTCAAAGAATCAATAAAAATTATTATTTGAAAAGTAAAAAAATTGAGGCTATATTGATGTTTTTCTTTTGCTTCAATAGGAGGTACCATCATAATATGATTACTTGACTGACATATAGACAAAGAAAGGAGACATTTATTATCATTTCAATTATGATAGAAACTAAAGAATATGTTAATCTACTTCTATGCCTTTATTATGGAGTATAGTTGAGTTAATAGGAAGTACCTCAATTTCAGTGGTTTGATCACACACTCTGACATTTACTAATTATAGCACTTAGCCTCTTAACAGAGTTTATGAATTCTATGTGAAGAAGCATACTCCCTACATGTTGGCCTCCCAGAAAGCCTAGCCCATTGGCTTGGACATTAGCAGTGATCAATAAAGAACTATGAATCTGGGAGTGGAGAGATGGCTCAGCAGTTAAGAACACTAACTGTTCTTGCAGAAGACCCAGATTCTAATCCCGGAACCCACATGGCAGCTAACAACTGTCCGTAACTCCAGTTCCGGGGAATTTGACAGCCTCTTCTGTCCTCTGTGGGCTTTGCATGACACGAGTACACTTATCTACATGCAGGCAATGCACACATATACATAAAAATAATAAATAAAATATTTAAAAAAAGAACTATGAATTCAGGGCTCAAGAGATGGCTCAGTGGTTAAGAGCACTGGCTATTCTTGCAGAGGACCTGGATTCAGTTCCCATTACCCACATGATGGCTAAGGGTTCATAATTCTAATTCCATGGGATCCAACTCCTTCTTCTGGCCTCCATAGGCATTGCATGAGACAGGTGCACTACATACATGCAGGCAAAACCTTTACATATAAAATAAAAAATAAACAAATTTTAGAAAATTAGAAACCCCACTACCACCACCAAAGAACCATGAATCAGACTAACATGACCAAGGCACATATATTCTTGGGCTGCTTGGTTTTTTGATGAGAGAAATGCTAAGATGCTTGTCCAACAAGAGATGATGATCAATGAAGAGTTTGGAACTGACACATAGAGAATAAAAACTATAGCACATTAGAAGTAGAAGTTCTTTGTCAAAGCATGAACAAGCCTCTTAATAAAGTGAAAACCGAATGATGAAATATATATATTCTCCTTCCTTTGGAATGCTCGTCCCTGACGAGAAAGGGCAGCCAAAGGTTCCTTTGTTTGATGGATGCATACTGGTGATTTTGGAGCCCAGTTGTCTTGTGGTTATGACCCACTCACGGGGCTCATTTACTTTTGGCAAAAGTTCAGCTATTTCAACTCCTTTGCCACCTGGTGAGTATGCATGCTGACAAAGTTTGGATTTAGCAGCCAAATCTAGGCTTGGGAATCTGTAGGAAATAAATGGGAAAGTTTTAGCCAAGACTAGTAAAACCCATACCATAAGCAAAATGGTTTTATTTCTGTTCCATATCATAGGCCATATTGCAGAGTCTTCAAGTATTTGCTTGCATATGCAAATATGTGTGTAAACACAAACACACCCACTTAGTCCATGCGCATTTTATCTCTTGTCTGAGCATGGTTCATTTATCTTTGAGGCACAGACAAGAATCCTACAGTGGACTGGCCTTCACTAATCTGTTTGCCTTTCCTTAAAGAGATTTTAGCCCTCTATTTCATTTAGTTTTGTTTACTTGAATGTTATGTTTGGACTTTGTCTGTATGTCTAGTGGGTGAAAGGTCATGGAAAGTATATGCATTCTAACTAAAACCGAAAGCAAAATCATATTATCTGAGCCGCAGACAGCTAAGGAGCAGCTTTTACTCCAAGAAACAAATTAGAGTGGGAAAGAATTCTCTTTCTACTCTTGAAAAGATGAATAAAAGTTTAGACATCTAGACTCATGAAGCAAACATTTTGTATCCATATTTTGCACGTCAAAGAATAAAATGGGGATTCTGTCTCTCACCCTGCATAAAAGTCAATTCAAAATGGATCAAAGACTTTAATGTAAGACTTGAAACTACTAGAGGAAAACATACACAAAATACTTTAAGATATAGGCACAGGCAAAGATTTCTGAACAAGATTCTAGTAACATGGGGAATAATCCCAAGAATTGACAAATGTGATTATGTGAAATTAACAAGCTTCTACACAACAAAGGAGGTAATTGTCAGAGTGAAGAGCCGATGGAATGAGAAAAAAAGTATTTTCCAACTACACATCAGCCAGGGGATCTGGAACACAGGAAGAGCTACAGTAATTAAACATCCCAAACCACAAGCATCCAATCAATATATAGGTTAACAAACTGAACAGATATTTCTCAGAAGTATAAATCTCCAATAAATACTCAAAAAAGGTGTTAAACATTCTTAGCCATCAGGGAAACACAAATTAAAACTGATTTGAGGTTCCATCTGAGACCAGTCAGAATGGCCATCAAAAAGGAAGCAAATGACAGCAGATGCTAATGAGACAGGGAAAGAGGAATCCTTGTTTACTGGTGGAGGAACGTAAAATGATGTAATAGTCATAGAAGTCTGCATGAAGGTTCCTCAAAAAACTGAAACTGGAACTGCCACATGACCCAGCTGTGCCACTCAAGAGACTCTAAGTCAACATACCGCACAGATACTTAGATATCATGTTTGTTGTTGTTGCAATAGCCAGGGAATGGAAAGAACCTCAGTTTATATTAACATATTAATGGACAAGGAAAATGGAATTTTATGCAGTCATAAAGAAAAATGAAATCATAACACTTGCTAGAAAATGGATGGAACTGGAAATCATGATGTGAAGGAAAAAGGCAGACTCGGAAAGTCAACCACCTCATGTTTTCTCTTAAATAAAGCACTTAGATTATAGTTACATGTAGTTATGTATATAGTGTTTTATATGTGTGTATATATGAATAGCTGTGTATGTATAAATATGTATGTGTTTGTATGTCTTTAAATATGTGTGTATGCCATGAAACGCAAAGGGAATCATGAAAGCAGGGGAAGAGATGTGAGGGGAGGGGGAGATTGAGAGCATAACGGACACGTTATAGGAAAGCAGAAGCAGGGATTGTCTGAGGGAAGGACCAGAGGGGAGCTAGGGGCACAAGGGAGGCCAATGAGGACAAACAATGGAAGAGAACAAAGTATAGTGACACATGTGTATGAAAATGTCATAATGAAACCCAACAAACCCAGCACTTTGTTTCCTATTGTTACCACAGTATTTTTATTGTTATTATTATCAAGGTAGGTATGGATCTACTTAAAACTCTGAGGCTCCTGCAGAGTGACTTGAGGTCATCACTCCATGGGACCCACTGAAACTCAGAGACTCTTCCTCTAGTTTTTTGAGAGGCATCCCAACCATGCTGGCCTTACCAACGAGACCTGTATAATTTGATGAGCTGTTTCTCTTCCTAAGTATCCAGTTGTTAATATCATTCTCTGAGTGTTTATTTAAAAAATATTGAGCTTTTGTAATTTCATACAACAGTTCTTAATTGATTTTAGACCCTTCTTCTGTCCAGGCCTCTCCATTTCCCACTGGACCTCATGTATTCTGCTATACATATTAAATAAGTCTTACCAGTCAAGCAATTGTACCCAGATGTCTTTCAGTGTAAATTCATTCACTGGCGTTTAGTCAGCCTACCTAGAGATCATATGCAAGGTATACTCTCTCTCACTCAGTAGCCATCAGTTTCCAATAGTTCTCAGTCTAGGGCCAGCCGCCACCCATTTCTCTCCTCCCCTGTGGGCTCTTGTTTAATTGAGTTAGCATGGCCCCTGTGCTTGATGCCACCATTGCCACAAGTTCACAGGTGCATGCTTCCAGTGGCCTGAAAGCCTCTGATTTCCTGTGTTCATGAATGAGTCCTGGCTCTTGCAATCTTTCCACCCCCTCTTCCACAATGGTCCCTGAATGATGGGCGGATGAGGTTCAATATAGGAGTTCTATCCAAGGACACACACTCTGTAGTTTCTTATTTGTTAAAACGTGGCCAGTCGTGGGGTTGAGGGGTACATTAAATTTCTCTCTACCCCTTGTCCTGCTATGTTCCATGAACCTTAGGTGTAGAGGTTGAACTGTAGATATACTGAGAATTTCTCAGACATATATTCTCTGTGTCTGACCAACTATGGGATTCTGCAGTAGCTTCCATCTGTTACAAAAAGAAAATTCTTTGATGAATGGTTATGGTATGCTTGTCTATAAATATAAGGATTCATATTTAGCATATGGTAAGAAATTTCATTTGTCTAGAGATATGAAAGAGATAGGGTTTTCTCTAGGATCTATGTCCTCTCCTGCCATGTGTATTTGGCTGAGTTTACAGTGCCACCCATGAGTTCTCTCCCATTGAAAGGACTTTAAGTTCAATTAAATAGCTGTTGATTACCCCCCAGGTAACAGTGCCACTACTGCATCAATAGAGGTAGTTTTCTGTGCCAGTTGTTATGGTTATTAGAATTTAGGTCTAGGTTAGACCACTGATTGTTTTTCTCCCTGGCAGTTTGCACATTATCATCTAGCATTATGATAGCTAAACTTTGGGTAGAAGGTTTCTGCGTCAGTTCCTGCTCCGTTGCTCCAAGTCCTGTATCAGAAGTGTGTCCTGTCTTCAGCGGTAGGGTTTTATCTATTAGTTCTTGGAGACAACCAAGAGGTTTGGCAACAGCCTGTGTTATTTTGGGAATCTCCTGGACCACTCTCACCAACCACTCAAAGGGAAGTCACTTCTGTCTGGCACTGTGCTCCTTGCCAAGCAGTTCCCAGGTATACATGTTCACTGATGATTAGACACTGTGTGTGCATTTCTCATGGGGTTTCAGGGGCATCACATTTCCCTCTGGGTTTCCTAGCCCCCCAGTATTCATTCGCCACTATTCTTTATCCTCCTGTCAAGCCTGCCATTCCCCTCCCCAGTCCCAGTGCCCCCATTATCCCCACCCTCCTCCCAATAATACCTCCCACCATGCCCCCTCACCTAATTTACCCCCCCCACATTGTGGCCCCTTGCATGTCCCTCCCTCCTCTCCTCCCTGTAGAACACTCACACTTTCCCCACCTCCCCCATGGTAACATCTGTTCCCTACTATCCCCCTCTTTCAGAAACCCAGTACTACTAACCTACAAAAAGTCTCATATTTTTAAATGTAAAAACAAAACAAAATGCCGGGCTTGGTAGTGCACGCCTGTAGTCCCCACACTTAGAGGCAGAGGCAGGTAGATCTTTGTGTGTTCAAGGCCAGCCTGGTCTACATAGTGAATTCCAGGCCAAAAAAAAAAAAAAAAGACTGAAAAAAAACAAAAACAAACAACAACAACAACAACAACAACAAAAAACTGTTGCCTTTAGTTCCAATTATTGTGTGGTCCTTAAAGTAGTGCTTCTTTCTCTGAGTTTTGCTAAATCTGCACTATCATTTTTATCCATTTGATTTTGGTGATTTCATTTGTAGGTTTAGATCATTTTAAATGAAAATTTGTCAGAATAAGAGAAAAGGGAGAGCAGTAGGAAAATGTGACCATTAAGGGTGTTCTGTAGAGACTTCTTTGTTAATAGGAGTACTTACAGAAAAATCTTCCCAATTAAAAAAGACCAGTTAACTCCCAAAATATTTTAGATACTTTATAGTTTATGAGAAGATTCCTTTGCAAAGAGATCAGCTAATGATAGGAGTTAGAAGAAGAAAAGCTAAAATATAAAGAAAAATATATCTGAAATTTCCATAATGTAGAAAAACGTAAGAAAGTTCAGGTCCAGCTTTGGGAGGTCAAGGAACCAACACTATTAGGATACAAAACAGCCAGTGATAAAATGCCTTATGCTTTATGGGTTTGGTCTAATGCCCGGCGAACTGCATGTGTTTAATAAATTTTAAATGGTATCAGCAATATTCCCTTGCTGCTGATACAGAGTTAATGTCATCACTTTGGAAAACCTTATTAACTCTTTAACTACAAATGTTTCGCTGAGTGGCGCGGGATAAGGGCTCATTGGACTTCGGTATTGTGGTAGAAATAATCTTTCTTCCCATAGTGAAGAGGTTCTTACCTCTCATTCAGATAACCAATTCTAATATTATTAAGCATTTACCCCAAAAAATCTGCCCTTGTATTTTTCTGAAGCGAATACAATATAGCTACCACTGTTCAATATCTTTCATATGTGAGGTAATAAAACTAATTTAATATGAAATCTTCTACTTTCCATGTAAATTGGAGTGCTATGGGTCATTAGACTCTTTACATAAACAATATATTTTGTTTTAAAGAAAAAAACATTGTGCCCAGTTCAGTATTCTGAAAGTTTCTAATGTGCACAATCACATAAACAGAGGAGGTAATGTCAGGGGAAGGGTTTGTCATGGTTAACCAAGACAGAAAAAAGAAAAGAGCTTGAACTTCCAGCCAAATAACTTTTCTCCCAGAGGTGATTTTAACAAGATGGCTGCCAACAGGTGAAAGCTCACTAGTGTCAAATGTAATTAAAAACCTCAATTCTAGAATCATCCTCTAAAGTAGTCACAGTGTATCATGCCTAGAGGTTGAAGCTGAGAAGCTTAACCAAAGGAACAAAATATTTGGCTCTCTAAGAAGATAGTAATGGCTCCACAGAAAGGTGATGGCATGTTGAAACCAGATCTAGAAATCTGGCCATGCAGTATGATGTCATAGAATCTATTTTTGATACCAAATAATCACTTTCATCCTAGTAGGTCAGAATCTCACACCTCGGCTTATTTATTTCCATTATGCATAAAAAAATCTGCAAACCAGAATTCAGTAGACAAACCTTACCCAAGTGTACTGAAATATTTGCATCCTGGCCTCTTTTGTAGCACTGATCCTTGTGCTCTGCCACAGCTGTCAGAGTAATGGCTTTTTCCCCCTTTTTATCTGGGTTGGCTTTATTCCCAGATTCCAAATGAAAGAGACAGCATTTTACTTGACCACCCCATTCCAACCGTTAAATACTGTGCCTTCAGGCTCCGATGCTCTAATGGTTGATTAAAGTTGATAACAGTCTGTCCAATTTCCATTTTTTAACATCCAGCTTGCTGAAATTGTAATATTGTAAAAATCTGAAGTCTTCAGGACCTTCCTGAGAATGAGTCTGGATGTCAACACATAATAATAAACAAGGGAAAAATAGTATTGTCAACAGGCCTTTGCATTTGCAGAGCTTGGGTTAGCAAACGTGACTGAGCCAAGTTTGTGCAGAGGTGAAGCAGATGACAGTCAACTGGCCTACCAAATGGAGTATAGCACTGAGCCACTCAAGGTATGTTTTACATGTGCAGAAGCAAAGATCTTTAATGACTTTTAAAACCATTGACTAACATACATTTCTCTCCCTCCCTATCTTATCACTAGATCACTCTTTCTTGGTCTTATGAAGAACTTAACTTGTTTGGCAGACAGTTATAATCATAGCTTCTAGGCTTTGCTGTTAGGGCTTAAATGTCACAGAGGTACACATGTAATTGAATTATTTTCACAGATTTAATGTTTCAGTGGGTTGGAATACAATACTTTGAAGGATTTCTTTTTCTACAAACCAACAGTGGGCTCTTAGAATTAAAATTGAGGTTTCAGAGGTGGATTTGTAGACCAGTAGAATTCTGAGGCAAACAGTTTGATCCAACTCTTCTAAGAAAAGAGAAAAAGAACCAGGACTTCACCGTGAGCATACGTCCAGTATCTGCAGTGTGCAGTATCTACTCAGCTCCTTTCCAAGCACTAGTCAGTTTGCCTTTCTTAGCCATGCTGGGATGGGATTCTTTCTCTGAACATGAATGATCTCCCAGACTTCTCATCTTTGGAAGGTGAGACTCATTTTTTTCAATCAATTGCTCAGCTCCAGGGTGCTTTTATCATGTTGGAGAAGCAATTGCCCATTTTCTGAGTCTTTGCTGCTAAACTAAGTGTAGATGAGTCCTTCAAACTCTGCCAAATTTATCACTGCCGATAAATATGATATTTCTGGGAATGTAGCTTCAACCTCCTTTTCTGGCCAGGCTGAAATGAAGACTAGGAAATTTTAAGGGCCAAATATTTGGTTCCCTACGTTCATATTACATTCTAGAAGCCATGTTTCCCTTCCTTAGACAAATAGTCTTTGAGTCTAAAAGCATAGATATTATTGCTTAGATCCTTGACAGACTTATTCTATTATTACAGGTTGAACTCAGTTTTCACCCACTTTATCCTGGCTACAGAGGACTTTCCCGCCAAGGGGCAGGTCCATGCCTATTCTAATAATGTGACAGATAACAGAGGAATATACAGAACTTCAAAACCAAAAGTTGACGTGATCATAAGTTCTTGTTTTTGTTTGGGGTTAGGTTAGCACAACATATACCCCACAACACCCTTTAAAATATTTTTATTGATTCTTTGAGAATTTTAAATGATTTCTTTTCATATAATTCATTTTGATCATATCTATACCCCCTCCTCATCTCCATTAACATCCTACTACCCCCCACAACCTCATATCCCCTATTATTATTTTTCTTTTTTGAAAGGTCTATTGAGTCTAATTTGTGTTCCCCAAATGTTCTTGGTTCTGGGCCCATCCCCTAGAGCCTGACCAACTTACCCAGCATCACACTCTTAAAGAAAATGGACCCTATGTCTCCCAGAAGCTTTCAGTTGCCAACAGTTCATCAGCTAGGGCTGAAGCTTCTTATCTACCTCTCCCCTCTTTGCTGGGGTTTTGTCTGGTTTGGATTCACAGAGGTCTTGCACATGCTGTCACAGCTGCTGTGGGTAATGTGTATAACTACCCTGTTGTGTCTATAAAACATAGTTTCCTTCTATTCATCCACCACCTGTGACTCTTACAGTCTTTCTGCCCCTTCCTCCACAATGATCTCCGAGTCTTGGGAAAAGACGGTGTGATATAAGTATCCCATTTAGGGCCAAACACTACATAGTCTCTTATTCTCTGCATGTTGACCAATTGTAGGTCTTTGCGGTAATCACTACTTGCTACAAGAAGAAGTCTCTCTAGTGAAAGTTGAAAGATCCATAGATTACTGAATCCCAAAAAGCAATTTTGAATCTTATGTTTATTCTTCACAATATTCTTTTTCTTCACAATATTGAAGGTGCTGGTTGTGATGGTTAGTGTTAATTATCAACTTGACAGAAACTAGAATTATCTGGGAAGAAGGGCTTGGGCATGAAATTACCTTGATTGTTTTAATTGAAGTTTGAATTGCCACTGTAGGTGGCACCATTCCCTGGCTGGGATTCTGGACTATATAAGTGGAGGACAGGAGCTGAAAATCAAACTTACGTTCATCCCTGTCTACCTGCTGATCACGAATACAATGTGGCCAGCTGTTTCAAGCTTCTGCTACCTTGACTTTCTGACCATAATGGACTATACTCTTGAAATGTGAGCCAGAGTAAACCCTTCCTCCTCAAGTTGATTTTGTCAGAGTATTTTATCACAGCAACAGGGAAAGAAACTAGGACACTAGTGCTTATGTGCTTATGTTTATTGCTAGACTGTTTTTTAACTCCAAGGGGCTTATACTTCAGACAACATGTATGCTATCTTCTAAAATTGTCCTTATTTCCTAGAATTATCTATTGATATTGACTTTGCAGAAACTTCAAGTAACTAAGTTTGTGCCTCAAAAATTCATTTCCATTTATATTTAATCCTAGTTGCATGCACTTTCTTCTGTGTCTCCAAAATCTCCTGAAAATAATCCTATAACATTAGATGATGATAATAATAATCATAATTAACACTAATAACCTATCAGGTGCCTCTTTGAAGTATATTATTAAGATGAACTCATTTAGTCCTTTAGAAGTCTGAGAGGTAAGTACCACAGTTCTTCCCATTATATGAATGAAGGAATTAAGTCACAGTTTGGCTATATAATGTGGCTCTAAGATCACATGGCTAGAAATGGTAAACATGAGATTTGAGTCCAGGAAGTCTGACTCCTAGTCTTCTGCTTAGTTTAGCTTATGGGTAAACTGTGGTTTCCTGACCTTTGACTGGAATGAGGGTTACTCTGAGCCTGGTGGTATTATTGAGGAAGGATTTTTGGATCTTTGCCTATGAAAGATAGCATTTCTCGAGTTTCTGTTTGGTGTGTTTTCTGATTATCCCTCCATGTGTCTAATTCACATTATCCAGCATGTGAATAGTGGCTTCACATTCAGGAATCAGACTGAATGCTCAGTTTTGTGTTCTGCTCCTTTACAATGTTCAGTCCCCCACCCCTTCTTGATCTATCTCTAAAGTGCCTTCTATAGTTCTTTAAGATGAGGCTTGACAATACACAGTTAGTGGGAAAGACAGAAATTACAATAGGAGTTTGGAAGAAAATAGAAAATAATTAGAATAATAGGTAGAAGAAAGCAAAAAATTCTGTTATGTAATGTCTTCTGAATTGGATAATTTATAGGAAAGTACTTGAAAAGCCTTTGATGTTCTCCAGTGGGAGGTGGCATTATTATGATAATTGTTGCATTTGTTTTATCATTCTCACCTTGGGATTCTGGTTCCTGCCTAAGTTGAACACAGAAATAAATCAGTAGGTGGACTGCAAATGCCGAAGGCTGGGGTGCTGTTGAAGGACTACCAGTGGGGGAGCTGTCTTCTGGGGGCTCCTGCTGACCTACTGACTATCAAGCGAATGCTGTGATTGATGGAGCAGCAATCAGAAGCTGAAGAGAAAGGTGTATCTGTGCTGTAAACCAGAGAGGGGAAGGTCTAATCCCCCAGGCCATGTGAGCTCAGTTCAAAGTGCAGAGAAAAGGCTCGGGCCACCAAAACACAGAATTCTTCCAATCTGGCAAATAAATTTGAGAGAATCAGAAATACCCTTGCAAATGTAGCAGAGAGAGAGGTAAGTGAACCTGGAAAAAAAAATAGGCCAAGTAATAAGTGTGAAAGGAGATTGAAGCTAGTAATGACTCCAAAACGGATGAGCTGCAGAGCCTACTTTAAAATCCTCTTAAAAACAGAAGCAAAGAAGGAAAGAAACATGGATGAGGTGGCTCACAAATGACCTTGCAGAATAATTAAACCAGAAAATCGAGTGAGGGGCTACGTTGCAGTTCAGAACACAGAGAAATCAGCATTGGATGGCAGGATTCCGAAGGCATTAAGGGAAAGTGTGCTCTCTGAGCTAATTAGTTCACACACTTACAGTTATTTTGGGGAAAAATAATAGGGATCTAAGGATGGTAAGAGGAGAAGTGATTGTAAAAGGTGGTTTAATCTCGAACCCAGATAGAAAGCTTATGGAAATGCAGTTCAATATCGCTAATGTCAACACGAAATGGGGGTGTGAAGGAGGGACCCTCAGCATCCAGGGGGTAATGGGATCATTGGCAAGAACCAGGATTGATTTTTTTTTTTTTCAAGAACAAAGCTAGTTTAACAATTGATTTTTTTTCTGTGCACAGGAATTGGCTGAATGTTAGAAGATAGGATAAATCTTTGAACTTTACTCACACATGTGGCACTGGGGTTCCTATCTTTTATTTTAAAGGAGGGGTGGCTTGGCTCTGTGAAGCCTTGTCACATGAGCTGAGAGAACATCAGCAAAGTCAGGGAGTTTACCCAGGTTGTGGGTGAGTAGGGGAAAAATCATCACAGTGAAAGGAACTTTCAGGTGATTCTCAGTTGGAGGTTTCTGATAGACTCTTTGAGAGCACAGAGTGCTGCTTGATGAGATTAGGAGGTTGGAAATGTGCTTTGGCTAAGGGAAAGCCAGATACTGTCGCAGTAGGGCTACGGGGCTTGAAGATATTCTTGTTCTGGATGAGTGGCTAGTCCAAATGAAATATCATGCTCTTTTCCTATTAAGGGTTTTATTAATCTAGTTTATTATGATTTAATTAATTTATTTATTGACTGCAGCATCAGGTTACTCCAGGGCACAGCAGAGTGCTAGGGGATCCGGCAAGCTGCTCCTCTCAGGGGAGCGCCACTGGGCCATGGACCCACATAAAACTTGAAAGCATTTATTTAGACTTTTGGACATGATTCCCTTGGAAAATGATAAAGCACCTGTCTGTGTCCACCCAGTGGCCCACCAGTCGTGGTGGAGGGTGATCTGCTGTCTTGGAACCCTGAAATAAGTAGAATCATTATCACATAGTGCTGGATGATGGCGCCAAGGGGCTAGGCAGCCTCAGGAGGGAGGCACTGTGGCGACAATCTCAGGGTGAGAGATGGACAGCAAGGTCAGGGTGGAGCTGGGTGTAGGGCAGGACACCTACAGTTTGTCCAAGACATTGTCTAGGCCAGGGATGCCCTCCTTCAGGCCTTTGCACTTGCAGGTTTCAGCCACCATCTTGCTGGGGCAGTTACTGTTGTTAAAGGGGTCCCTGGGCAGGGTCTGCCAGTGCTCCAACATGCACTTCGGTAAGGCCTGGCCAGTGTTAGGTTGGCCTTGAAATGAAAGGACCCCTTGACGGGCAGGTAGGCCTTGACCATGAACATGGGGAAGGGGGTGCTGGCCACCTAAGACTCCTCAAACATGTGGCCCCACTTCTGGTTCAGGACACCATAGATACCACCACCCACTTGCTCAGGACACTGAATCTCCACCAGGTAGATCGGCTCCATGAGGCGGGGCTTTGCAGTTAGCATACTGGCATAGAGGCAGCAGTGGTGGATCTTGGGGATCTGGCCACTACCACAGTGATGGCATCATCATGCAGAGTCACATCATGGATGTCGAAGAGCACACTGTTCATGCTCTCCTCACAGAGTGCACCCTCCCTGGTGGCCCACTGGAAGCTGGCCACCATGCCATGTTTAATTTGGTTGAAGCATTGTACACCCTTGGTGATGTCAGTGAGGGTGTTGGGGCCGGTGGCTTTGGTCCCAAAGCACCAGATCTTGCGCACCCCAGCCACATCCCACTTGTACTTCTCTGTCAGGTAGCATGCACTTGCCTTGAGCTCCTGGCAGGCAGACACCTCACCCTTGTTAATGTCCTCAGCAAGGCCATCAGGGCAGGGCCATGCCTTCTTGTAGAGTCGGTTGTGTTTGTTGGGGGACTTGGACAGGCACTGCCTGTTCAACTCCTTGCTCACTGTCTTACTGTATGACACCAACAGGCCTGACTTCTTGATGGGGATACAGGTGTGGTCTTCCTTCAGGTAGATCTCCAGATACAACTTGCCTGCGTCAGAGATGGATTTCTCTTAATGTTGCACCATGGGGTCGGACTTGGCCAGCCGCTTGAGTCCTTCCACCAGCTTCGACAGGTTGGCCAGGTTTTTGGCCTTACTGCCACCCCGACAACCCGGCTGACACTGATCTTCATCACACGCATGTTGTGGGCATGCTGGAAGGTGGTGGTGGTGTCTGTCTTTAGAAACTAGTTCAGGCCCATGAGCCCCACAATGTTGCCACAGGGTATATCCTCAATGGGATCCACCTAGAGGCCCATCAACAGGATAGTTCTCTGGATGGGCTTCAGTCTTCCCTGGAGTAGAGATGGGGCCCATGATGTGGACCTTCAGGCCCTTGGAAACTACCCCGGAGAACACACAGTGAAAGGCATAGGAGCGCCTTTGTCTAGGGTGGCCCCTTGTGGAACAGCTGGCTTCAGTACTTCTGAGCACTGTTGGGAAAGGGCAGGAGGATGGTGATCATCTGTAGCAGCTGGTGCTAGGTCAGCAGCTATGGGTCACAGCCTCCCACAGCCACTTGCCCTCATGGTCCTTGTCCTTGCTGTCCAGCTTGATGTCCAACTTCTCCATAAGCTTGGCCTTCTCATCTTTCTTGAAGTTCATGATGGCATCAAACACCTTGAAGATGGGGTGGAGGATGAACTAGCAGAAGGCTGTGTGACAGCTTCTTGCCACCAGGGCTGTTGGTGTTTTTTCTGAGCTTGTTGTTGGCTGGGTCAAAGTACCAGTCTCTTTATCATGTTCTCTATTTTCTTGGTGCCTTCAGTTGATTCCAGTTGACCCTTGCCCTTGGCAGCAAACTTGGCCACATACATCTCTGTGAACTTTTTCAGAGTGAAGGCCCAGCTATGCATACTGGAGCCAAAAACCACTGTACCCAGCACAGGGTAGATCATGATCTTCCCTATGGCTGTGCTCTCACCTTCCCTGAAGGTGGAGATCATGATGTTGATATTCTCTAGGATTTGCTGGAAAGTCTGGTAGAGCTTGGGCTCCAGCTTCAGCTCTAACAGTGCACTGGCTTGATATGTTCAGTGATGGCCTGCCACAGCACCATCTCTGTCAGCAGAGAGCCAGCCACACAGTCCACCACCACCCAGGTGCTGTTCATGCAGCATAGGGCAGGGTTATCACCTCAGAGGATTTCACATGACCCAGGGAGTTGATGAGGTTGATGAGGAAGCCTGAGCCATTCTTGCTCTGCTTCATGAAGTTCGTTCAGGTCATTGTCTGACAACTTGCAGAAGAGTAAGATGGTGGTGGAATGGATGGTGATGCAGCCTTCCTACACATCCTTGCCAGTGTCTGTGAAGTGCATCTCCCCTCACACACAAAGGCGATGATGCCTGCCTTACACACCAGTGAGTCAGTTAGTGTGAACTTGCCATGATCCACGTGTGCAATGTCCAACATGCTCCAAATGTTGGCCTTTTGTGCATGATGGCTCAGATCTGATCCACCGTGAAGTTCACCATGGTGTCAGATGGTGATGGATTCTCCTGGGGCAAAGGGGAAGAGTGAGGAGCACTGGTGATGGCAATGATGGCAGCAGAAGAGAGCTAGTTTATTTTTATTTTATGTGTATGAGTATTTGCCTGCATGTCTATAAGTGCAGCATATGTGTGCAGCATCCACAGAGGCCAGAAGAGGGTGTTGAAGCACTTGGGACTGGAGTTATGAATGCTTATTACCCACCATGTGGGTGCTGGGAACTGAACCTGGGTCCTCTGCAAGAGCACCTAGTGCTCTTAACTGCTAAGCCATCTCTCCTGCCTTGGTTATTATGATTTTTAAACAGTGAGAAAAAATAGATAAGCAGGCCATCCAAAGATAAAGTTGGAATTCCAAGAGGAGGGCAGCTATCCTACGGTTCTGAAGATCACAGACTGTTTGATACACTTCTTTTTCCATGTGCTATTTGGTCTCAGTTTTTTAAAAAAGAAATAATTAAAAATATTTTATTATTTTTATGTGTATGTGTATATTTTCTGCATGTAGGTAAGTGCACCCATGTCGTGCAATGCCCATGGAGGATGGAAGAGGCTGTCGGATCTCCTGGAACTGGAGTTATGAACAGCTGTTAGCTACCATGTGGATGTTGGAATTTGAACCCAGGTCTTCTGCAAGAACAGCTAGTGTTCTTAACTGCTGAGCCATCTTTCTAGCCCCTGGCCTCAGTTTGAGACTGAAAATACTGCCTCTGATGCCCCTGCTATTTCAGTTTTCTATGTTAACCCATAACTCATGAACTATCTGATCTCTGTGTAACTGTTATTCCCAACATGAACATGATTCCTTTTTAAGTAATTAGGTAGATTTTGATGTTCTGGATGCTTTTCTGTGATAGGAATGAACAGGTACAATGTTAAGCAAATAGAGGCCAGTAGGAATCCATGATCTAATATTTGGTTCAACTTGATTCAGAAATCCTCACAGACAAAGAGACCTAAAATGGAAAGAGATGAATGAGAAGAATGAAAAAGTGATCAGTTGGGATGAAATGAAAGACAAGCCAGCAGGTCACATGTAATGTACTGACCCACGAACCTCCCAAAGCCTTCTCCTGGTGGGGTGTCATTGCATCTGAAGCCCCTGAGGCAGACTCTTTCTGTCTGCAGATGAGAATATTGAAACACAGGTCAAGCTGATAGTCTTTCTACGTCTGGGTGATATGCAGAACCCAGATGTAAAATTTGTCCATATGCATGCACACACACGTAAAACACACATACATAAATACATGTAAAAATGTGTGTGTGTGTATTAGAAAGGGGGTCATGAAAATGGAAGAAGAGATTTTAAGGGAGGAGACAGGAAGAGAAGATACTGGAATGCTTGTGACACGAAGATGGCAAGGTGGCTATTAGAGGTAAGAGAGGGAAACCAGGAAAGGATGGACAGGGAATCAGGGGAAGGCATGGGAGAGGGAGACAAATAAGAAGGAAGTGTGTAAGAAAATTTCATTAAAAACCCATTATTTTGTTTGCTATCTTAAAAATTAATTTAAAAACTTCTTTGGCGTCATGACTCAGATGATTACAAGAAAGAAGTGGAAGAAACCATTAAGGCATCAACTTCTGACGGACTCCTCAGAGAATGAGTTTGTAGAGAAAAACCTCAATTTTGAAATATAAAGAGACAGGTGAAAGCTGAAATATACCAAATGAAATCTACTCAGCTGGGGCAGAAACTTCTTACCTGGTCATTTTGTAAATTTCTGGAGACCCACTGTACACCTGTACAACCTGAAAACTTCATGGGGGCTACAGTCTTAGGTGTATGACCTATGCTTTCAAGGATTTTTCTTCAGTGAACTCTACCAGGTTCTCTAAGTGAAGAACCAAGCAAAATCTCAGGGCTCTACCAACTGAAAGTGAAAGTGACTGACATGAAATAAGCTTAAAGCATCCTTTATTTAAAGAACCTACCTCCTAGAGACAAGGGTTTTAGCAGTGACTTTCCCCACCCAGATGGAGAGTACTTATTTGGCTTCATTTGTCTTTGTCTTTTTGTCTCATCTAAGAAGGAAAAATATAAGTTGTGAATGTCACAGTGCATGGACACAGACTTATGAAGACTTGGGTTTAATCATAGGATACTTAGTTACTTCTTTTAAGACCAGCTCCCTTTTTTCCTTTGAAACAGGAAACAGTTCCAGCCTCAGCAGGCCTGGAACTCACCATGTAGACCAGGCTGGCTTTGATCTCACAGAGATCTGCCTGCCTCTGCCTTCCATGTGCTGGGATTAAAGTTGTGCACTACCATACCACACCAGTCCCATCTCTACCTTTTTTTTTTTTTTTTTTACAAGCACAAAAGCATTAAATATAGACAATTTGTGGCCAGATTAACACAAACTCTCAAACTGAGGGCCAGCTTACTTCATTTCATTTTGTTCAATACATCATGCCTGAATTTCCACTAAGCATTAGAAGGTGAGCTGACAACTAAGTAAAAATCGAAAGAGACAATGCTGGCTGGGGTCAGAATCATGAAATACAGCATCACATAGTCAGGAGTAGACTGATTATGGAAACTGTAGGAAAGCATCAGCAGGAAATATGGTAAATAAAAAATACTGTAGCAAAAATGAAGAGTGTCATTGATGGGCTCAGAAGTTGTGGACTGGACACAATTAAGTTCAGAATCAGTAAACTTGAAAATGTGGCAGTAAAAATTTTCAAAATGAAATGCATAAAGAAAAGAAATGAAAGAAAAAGCCCAGACGGGACATCCAAAAGCTCGGGGCTGATTTTAAAGGGTGAACATGGGTCTATTTGAAATATCAGGAAGAGGAGAGAATGGAACAGAAGAAATATTTGAAGTAACAATGGATGAGAATTTTTTTCAATTAGTGACAGATATTAAACTATACATATCCATGAAGCCAGGAAACCATCAAGGAGGATTTAAAAGAAATCCTCACATAGGCATGTATTGAAACTACAGAAAATAAAAGGTATGGAAAACTACCTCACTTAGAAAACAACATAAATAGGATGATGGTAGACTGTCAGAAACCATGAAAATAATGACAGAGTAGAGTTCAAGTGCTAGAAGGAAAAATTTAGCAACCATGTACAGAAATTATCCTTCAAAATTGGAGAAATAAGGGCTTTCTCGTATAAAATATAAGTTAATATAAAAATTGAGTAGATTTATCATCAACAAAATTTTTCCTACAAAAGATTAAAAGAAATTGTTCAGGTATAAAAAATTATATAAGCTAGAAGATCATGAAATTCTTTATATTCTTTATACTTAATTGATCTAAAATAGAACAGTATACTGAAATAATAACAGTAAAGTTTTATTGGATGATTATACCATAAATAAATGAAGTGAACAGAGATGCAATAAAACAGGGAAGAGAAACTGGAGGTGTTCTGTTATAAAGTGCTTCACTAATAAGCAGTATACTGCTTCTTAAAGATGGGCTTTTGGGGGCTGAAGACTTAGCTCAGTGGTTAAGAGCACTGGCTGGTCTTGTAGAAGACCTGGGTTCAAATCCCAGCACCCGCATGCTAGCTAACAGTGCCCTCTTCTGTCCTCTGTGGGCATTGCATGACACAGGTGCACTGACATACATGAACACTCATACACATAAAATAAAAATAAATTAAAAAAAAGATGGACTTCGGCTGAAAGAAATGTACATCTTCAATTTCTAGGTTAAAACTTTTAAAAGTGACATGAAATTTTAATCAATTGATGAAAAGAATTGTCATGTAAAAAAGTAGAAAAAGATGAGTAATATAAGTTCATTCGAAATTAGACGAAAACAGAAAAAGAGGAGACAGAAATAAACAGAGAATCATGCTCTGATTAGAAGCACTTACAGATGCACTGGCTATTGATCCAGCTGTATTAGTAATCACTTTAAATGTCAATGGTCTAAATACAAATTTTAAAAGATAGAGTTTGTCAAAGTGGATAAAAACCAAGGTGCATCTATGTTTTGCCTGTAAGAAAGCCAATCAGTAAATAAATGTAATAAAATTTTTTAAAAATTTAAAAGACCACGTGTAATTATCATTTCTAATTTTTGGTTGGTTGCTTGGTTTTTTGAGACACGGACTCACTATGTAGTCCGGGCTAGACTCAAACTCATGATCCAACTCCCTCTCTCTCCTGAGTGCTGGGATTACAGACATGCACCACCATAGCCCATTTATGTGGTACCAGGAATATATATATAAACTGATGGAGACACACGATACTAATATCAGTCAAAGACAGCTAGGTTTAATGATGATAATTTCAAAGCAGACTATAAAATAAGGACAATTATTAGGCGTAAAAGAGGCTATTTTGTAATGATGAAGGGATCAAGTTTTCAAGAAGACATAACAATATTTGTTGCGCATGCAGCTGACGGAAGAGTGCCAGCATACACACGGCAACGCTAACAGAACTTTAAGAAGAAATGGCTAAGCGCACTACTGTAGCTGAGGGCTTTAATACCTCACAGTAATTGGAAGATCAAGCAGGCTGAAAATTAGTAAGGACATAATTGACTAGAATAGCACCATCAATCAACTTGTTCTAATTGACATTTATAGAAGAGTCCATCCAAAACAACAGAATCCACATATTTCTCAAATCATATGGAGCATTCATAAAGTACATTCGGGCTATAAAACCCATCTTAACAAATTTAAAATAATAAAGCTTGTATCAAATATGTTCTTGGATAATAATACAATTAACTAGAAATCTTTAACAAGAAAAACAGTTAGAAAATACTTAAATACTTGGAAATTAAGCAAAAACATTTCTAAATAATGCATGAGTGAAAGAAGTCTCAAGAGAAATTAAAAATTATTTTGAGATAAATAAAAATGAAAACATACAGATGTATAGGATGCAGCAAAAGCAGTGCCTAGAGGGAAACTTCTAGCACTGAACACCTATTAGAAAAAAACAACAGTCTCAGATCAAGGGTCCAGGTTCCTACCTCTTGGAATCAGGGAATGAAGAGCAATCCAAACCCGACTCAAGCATAAAAAATAATGAATACAATTTAGAGCATAAATTCATGAAATTGGAGACAGGAAACAATGGAGAAAATAGTGAAATGAAAATCTTGGTCACTGAAAATATCAATAAAATTGATAAACATCTAATAGGGTCTACCACAAAAGAGGGAGGGAGGAAGGGAGAGAGGGAGAGAGAGATCGAGAGAGAGAAGATAAGTTACCAAAATCAGAACAAAAGAGGGTCATTACTACTGATTCTATGAACACTTAGTTGGTTAATTAATTTTTAATTTTGTATATGTCTCTGTGTCTGTGTTTGGTTATATTGACATGAACGCAGGAGCTTATGGAGGCCAGAGGTGTTGGATCCCTCCGAATCTGGAGTTACAGGTGGTTGTAAACCATGTAACATGGGTGCTGGCAACTGAACTTGAGTCCTTTGCAAGAGCAGTACTGGATCCTATCTGCTGAGCCATCTCTCCAGCTGATTGTGTTAACATTTAAAGGATAATAGAGTAACATTAGGTACAACACTAGGCCTACAAATAGAATATTTTAGATTAAATGGATCAAATTTTCAAACAGAAAGTGTCAAGGTTTTAGACAGACAAGTCTTTCAGTGTATTTAGCAGTTAAATTAAACAAATACTTACTAATCTTTCAAAACAAATAAAAGAAAGCAGCAGGTTCAGATGGTTTCACTGATGGATTTTAGCAAGCATTTAAGGGTGAAAGTATGTTAACTTTCCCCAACTTATCTAAAAGAGCAGAAACAGAACAACTAATTCCTTGTTGATTCTATAAGGCTGGCATTACCTTAATGCCCAAGTCAGATGACATCATAAGAAAGGAAAAGTGCTGGTAAATACCTCCCATCAATACAGAAGTGAAAGCTACAATAAAAGATTAGCAAATTGAATCCAACATTGTATGAAAAGAATGAAACCCCACAGTCAGATAGGATTTATTCCATGTTGCAAGCCTTCGGGATTGGAAGGGCGACAAATAGGCATTAACAGACAAAGATGGAGGAGTCCGAAAGGAAAGATGATCTGTGTTTACAGATTGGAAACACGGGCTAGGGGGGAAACTAAGGAGAGGGCCGACACTAAGCCCTTTGTTTTTAGATCTTCAAGTCAGAAAAGAACTTTAACTGGAGGAATTGGGCCTCAAGGTCTTTTAAACAAAAACAACTTTACAGTTAGTCAATTAGTTCTCTTAATTGTTTATCTTAGCTTCGGAAAGCCAACGCATACATACTCAAGGCAAAAATTCTAACAACATTAAAGGTCATGAAAAGAAAGTAAGCTTTTGTGTGTTGTAAGATGCACCTACAGTTATCTATATTGTGTATGTTTTTGTCCAGTAGTGTTCTGATTAGAGCTTGTGCCTAAAGATGATAATGAAAATTTTGACTGGCCAGTTTATGAAATCCTCAGAAATCATATGTATACAGTAATGTTTACATTGTAGTTGTTTTATATTTTTACAATGAACACTGCTAATTTCAAAGTTTGTCAAATAGTTAACTGATAAATACTAATTTAATAGATAATATATAAAATTCATTCCCTTTTACTCATTTTGGGTGAGTAACCCAAGTGAGATCAGGGTTAGTGAGACTTCACCTGTTTATTTATTTACTTATTTGTGTATTTATTTTGAGTCTGCATTGGCTATGAATGTATATGTGGAGTTTGGTAGAAGAAAATATCTAGAAAATAGCTCCCATGAGAGAAGAAATGAGTGTCCCCCTGTGTGTACTTTCAGGCTCTGCAAAGCTCTGTTCCGAAGCCATAGGTCTCCCCGGTGGATTCCACTGTTCTGAAAGCCTTTTAGAAGCTCTAGTCAGAGTCTTAACTTGCAGTGTGGCTTTGGAAGCTAGTACTGTGGTTTGGGGCATCAGTGTGTGTAATTATCCAGGGTGTATTTATGGTTGAGGATGTGTTGCATCATGAAAAAGATCTCTCTGCCCTCCCACAAGTTTCCTTCATTCAGCAAAACCATTGTGAAGTGAGAAGGGAAATGTAGAGAGAGCACAAACACATTCTTACATTCATTATTCTTACCACCAATACCTGGCCTGGATTGAAAACAGTTCTGCCTTCCTGTTTTGCATAATTTAAAAATTTGAGGAACATTGAGACTTATTTTCACACTTTAGAAGGCAAATAGTCTGACATGTTTTGTGAATTTAGCAGATCCAATAGTGTCCAGCAAGCAAGGAGTGCGGTATATAAGAATGAGCCTGGTGGTAACACTGGTCCTTGACAATTGCCTTGTCTAGTGTTATAAATGGAGATTTTCTCCTGGGAGTTCCATGTGCTGTGTCATTGAAGCAAAGGTGAATCTGTTCTCTCAGTCATACCACGTGTATCATATGGGGCCCTTGAGCTGGACATAGTGCCCTGTGCTGAGTGTTAGAGGAAGCTAAGCCTGGGGCAGGGATTTGACAGAGAAAATGTGAGAAATCAGAGACTGATTTTCTCCTGTCCTGTGGACTCAAAATTTAGGAAATAATGCAGATTCTTGGGGCAATCTTGGCAAAGTATCATCTTGGCAAAAATCAAATAATTCATCAAAAATTGTTTTTAAAGATAATGAGTGAGTCTTTGGAATGGCACAGAAGTCTGTGTAAGCCAGAGAGAAGCATGTGTGATGTGGTAGGAAGGCATCACACTGAACAACTCTCCCTGGAAAAACTGTTCTGTGATTGACAGACTGTCCTCATTGCTCTACCCCGAGACTCCATGTAGCAGGTCATTCTCCCAAATACTCTGCTTTTGCAATCTAGCCAGATGTGGCCACTAGCTTTTTCTAGATTTGCTCAAAATTGGATGCCCTTTGGCTTGGTGACATTTCCCACAAAGTGATACTCTATGATACCTCACCGCTACACAGCTGTGTGCAGCACACTGATGGGAACTCCAGCTGGAATCTGGTGTTTGCAGTGTTTACCCTAACAGGCTTTAGAAAGAGTATGGCTCTCCTCCTGGACAGCTTTGGCTTTCATCTCTCTCCTGCTCTTGTTTGGGTGAAACTCATATAATTGTTGTTCTGGGTTCTCATCCTTTCTCAAAGGAGTAATTGTTTTGTTTTCATTGCCCTATGAAGAATGTTTCAAATTGTTCTGAAATAGTATCATCTGAAGCCAGTTGTCCATTAAATCTGTGGATTTTTGCAGTGGCAGGCTCTGCAAGTCAGATGCCTCCCATCACCAAATGAATCACCCAGAAATCTTACTAGGAGATTTCCAATGAAAGGCTCAAATGTTTTTACTTGACATCAGTAGGTTCCTCTGACTGTAGCTTGTTCATCTCAGAAAAAGGCTGGGTAATGCTGAGCATGGCCAGATGTCGTTGTTTGTTTTCTCTGGGGAGCTCATAGTGGTGCAAGTGTTAATCTGCTAATGATGTACTTGTATAGTGTAAATTTCAGTGTGGGCAGGGAGCTTGATATACCTTAGTCATTCTGCAACCTCCAAGTGGGTTGCAATTCCTTCCATCCCTCTGTAAAATATTAGGTAAGATTGACAACTTATCTCATGCCTGGTATATAACAGGCACAATCCTTACAGAGGAGGCTCAGTGGATGCTCATTTACTTAGTGTCCCGCCATCAGATTGTTGGAGAATAGAAAAATCACCTATTCTCTATCCTCAATTGAGTTTTTGACTTTGATAAGTTTGGAAGCCTCATTCAGTCTAGGTTCATTTTGAAAAGTTGTCTCAAGCTTGTCCTCAAACCATAAGGAGGATGATGCATTTGTTGTGGGGTGTGGACTGAATAGATGGACATGGATGATGTTTGAAGACTTTGAGGTTAAGGTGAAATGCTTTGATTTGCTATTCACATTTCTCTCCCTCCATGCATGTTTTACTAAATTCACCTGCCAACCACAATCCCTCTGAAACACTTGCCATTCCCAATTTCTATCTTTTCTGTTGGGACCATATTGATCATTCTTTCCATGTTTTTTGAATTAGATGCTTCATTATTTGCCTCCAACTTGTTTTCTTATATGGTTAAACTGGTTTTTTGCATGCTAAACATTTACATTGGGAATACATATATTTATGTTTGGTGACATCAATAAGCAAAACTCTATTCAGCACCAATATGAGGAGATAACTGTGTTATTCCTTCACTAGATCTTCACTCTTGTGCTAATATAATTTGATTAAGACACGTTACCTCTCTGGGCTTTCCTTTTGATCTACATAAACCAGGAATCATTTATGAAACAGATGGGTCCCATCAGCTCAAGACTATTATGAAGACAAGAGAAGTTAATATATACATGTGAATGTGTTCCCAAAGAACCCGTGACACATGCAGACCAAAGGTCCTATCAGGGACAGTTACACTGACCCTTATCTTTCAGTCTCCTGCCTTCTACTTTGGAGCTGACAGTCTGCCTTATTCTTACTGCTGTCTCAGGTACATCATCACATCTGGCCTCCCATGGCCACATGCCAAATATTCTTTTCTAGGCTTTTCATAACAAATGCAACTGACTGTGACAAAAACCCACATCCTCACAGCTCCAGGGGATATGAGTCTGACACCAAGGTGTCCCTGCTGGGCTGCGTTCTTCTGAGACCTCATCCCTTGGCTTACAGATGGCCATCTTTGTTTTGTTTTTTTCAGTTTAAAATAATTTTTGCATTTTTAAATTTATATATCTATATTATTCATCTAGTGTGTGTGTATATGTGCTATGGCACACACGTGGAGGTCAGAGAACAGCTTGCAGGGATTGGTTCCTTCTTTCTACCATGTGGGATCTAAGGACTGAACTCAGGTTGCCAGGTTTGGTAGCAAGCATCTTTACCCACTGAATCATCTGACTGGCCATGTGTTTTCAGTTTTTGTGGCAGGATTTACCCTATAGCCCAGGGTGTCCTTGAACTAGCAGCAATCCTACTGCTCAGCCTCCCAAGTGCTCAGGTTACAGGCATGTCCATCACACCCCTGTTTGTTTGTTTGGTTTGGTTTGGTTATATGGCCATCTTTACCCTATAGCCTCTTATAGTTTCTCTCTGTATTCTAATCTCCTCTTCTTATAAAGACACTGGTTATATTGGAATTGGGTCCATTCATATCATTTAATTTTAACTTAATTATATCTTTAAGAGTCTACATCCTTTATAATTACATTTTGAGGTACTGGAAGTCAGAATGTCAACATAGGAATTTTAAGGTGACAAAGCGCATCCCTTAATAACCTGTGTCTTACAATTTTACATCTTTCCAAAATGTCATGCATGTGTGTTTCCTAGAATCCTTCATTTTTTCCTACCAAGGCCCTTACCACCACTGTGATGTATTCTTTATTTGTTCATATTCTTCACAAGAGCCTAATCAATATGAATGTATACCACCATATTCTTCCTGTTATCCCACTGCCATCACCCATTACCAAAGCAAACAGATTATTAATTTAAATCTTGAATATTTGCTTTAATATAGAGTTTTTATTACCTGTTCTATATGAAATGAAACCACATATGTATTTAATATTTTCATGTCTCAGATAGTTGATATAGACTTTTAAATGTAAAAATCACAAGAGCTTTATGAGGTAGGTATTCTTACTATAATCACTGTTTTACATTTGAGGGGTTAGAAGCATAGAAAAATAAAGTGACTTACCTGATAGAGCAATGGTAGTGGTGAAGGTGGGATTTGAATCCATGAAATATGAATTCAAATCCTTCATGCTTAATTAATTACAGCACTGAGAAATCAATGGTGTGGTAGAGCAATAGAGGGTGTTTTACAGTTACAGTCAGCTTGCTAAGCTCTGCCAAAGCCTCTATCAAATGCCTGTCCTAAATAAACAAGCAATAACTGTTAGGGTTGTTTTGAAGTTGTTTGGGTTGTTTCAAGGTGGAGGTCAAGTGAGGGATGAGGAGAGACGCAAGATAGTTATTGTTTTCGGAGTTAAAGGATGGGGAAGACATTTGTAGTAAAAGCTCTAAGTGAGTCCAGGTGAGAGAATGCTATCCACCCATTTTACCTTAGAGAAGATTAACTTCTGAGTCTTTACAGTGATCAAGGTTTCTTAAATTATCCTAAGTGATTTTCATATCAATTGATATAAGAGGAAATGGTTCTATTGTTACCTATATTTTATTGGTAAGGTAACAATGTGAGAGTACTTAAGTGTGTTACAGTTGCAGGCTAGTAACTAGGGGAGGGGTCCTGATTGAGTTAAATGTTGGAAGGCAGTAAGGTAAGCTACACTTCAGGGGAGTACCCACCATCAGGAAGGAAGCGGCAGAGGTGTGACTGTCACAAAAGACTGAAATGGACTGGTCAGAAAGGTTGAAAGAGAACAGGGAAGGTGCTGGCTCCAGAAGCAAAATCCTCAGGGAATCCCATGGCCAAAGGAGCCTGAGTGAGAACATACATGTGTACTTCATACACATGGCTGCTTCTGCAGTCTCAAGTCATGAGACCTATAGCCATGTCCCACATCATGCTCTCCATGGTGTGTTACGGCCACAAGTTCTCTTTGAGTAAAGTTTATGCATTTTTCCCCTCTTGAATATGCTCAAATGGAATATCACTAAATTGCTAGTTACCTTTATATTTGTTTTATTTGTTCTAGTTCCAACTGCCTGAAGACATACTACTCTTTGGACTTTTCCCTAGGGGAATTAGGTCCACTGTGACAGGCAGGTTTGCATCACAAAGGAGCATGTTACTTCTGCTTCATCATTTTTCTGTTCAGGGTGCTTCTGTTGTAAGACAAACTGGGCTTTAATTTTAAAACCTCCAGCTCTGATATACATCTTTTTAATTTTAACCTTTACTTTCTTTTCTGCTGTCCTTCCATGAGCTGGAATTTAAAAATAAATGTGTTTTAGAATTATGTTTAGAAATAGAAAGAGGATGCTTCTTTCCTTGTATTTTTCTTTCCTTCGAATCTGCTTTCTGACATGTAAATCAACATACTGCTGTGGCTTCTCTATGAGGTAGTTTAACATGTTAATAATAGGATGGGGTACATATGTTTGTGATGACAAGTTTGCAACGAAGTCATTGAATCCAGGAAGACTGAGCATGTTATTCTTCTAAGTTCTAAGAACCCTATGGATGCTCATATTTCCCTTGATAGGACTGACCCACATCGCTGGATTTGCTTATTTGTAAGGACGAGAGCTGGATGAGAGCAGTACTGTGCTGGTTTACTTCACAGATATCAGGAAAATCATAAAGGAAAAGAATACCTGATCAGGGTGGTTATTTACACCTTAGCAGAATAACAAGCTGTAGAAAGAAATCGAGAAGTTTATTTTTGACACTGGAAGTCATTCAGTTTGCTGACAAATGGTTCATCCTAGTGCTGATATACAGGACCTGTATGTGCAGAGCTCACTAACTCTTCACCTTATACCTAGGTTCTGAGTCAGGGGTTTGGTTTTGGATAGGCAATACTGCTATTGTGAAAGCCTAAGTGACTCATTCTTGTCTCTCAAACTTTGCTGATTTCTTTATTATCTTGAAATGCTTACCTCTATGTTTTTTTTCTGACTGTAAATCCTAGCTGTTGTTTAAATTCAATTAAGATGCTACCTGCTCTCAGAAGCCTTTCTGACAAGGAAAGCCAACAGTCCTCAGTGTTCTGATAGCTCTTGTATCTAGCCATGGTCTAATATATATTGCCAATTTGTTTTCTCTGTGTTTAATCTTTGCCACTAGATTGTAAGATCTTCAAGGCCAATGGTGCTGCCCTTTTCAATCTTTGTATGACCAGCAACTTCCCAGCGTAGAGATTTGTTTATAGTAGGTGTGAAATAAATGAGAGATATTGGCTGATATATGAGCATACCCCCTATTAGAAGACATGTGGAGTTCATTCACTTGGTGTTTGGGTGTCAGAACCCCCACCCTCGCCCCTTTTTCCAAGTTATCCTCTTGGCCTGGGCCAGCTGAAGCTGTGGAGAGTAGATAAATCACCCAACTCCTAGGTCAGACAGCTCAGAGACAAATGAACACAGCAGGTCGTTGCCACTATAATGATGCAGTGGCTGTTCTGTTTGCCAGTTTCTGGACAACAATAGATTGCTTTCCTTCTCCTGACTTTAATTCCATTTCTCATAAGCTTGAAATTGCACTTGCTATTTTCCAAGTTCTCCCCCTCCCCATATACCCTGCCCTAGTTCATGTCTGTGTTTCCTTAACTAACATTTTTATGGCTTGAAAATCAATTCTGCACCAGATATAAAGACATACTCTGTCTCCGGCCTTTATTTTCTGCACTGGCATCTGCACCCTTCATTGGCCAGTGCTGTGGCTTGAAACTCATTTGCAGGTTTCTAATCTTGGGTTCCTTTTTCTTGGATCTTTGTTTAGCTCTGGATTAATGTTTATGGAATATACATTCTCTTGCTCTCTTTCCATAGATTTGTTCTCAGGTAGGAGAACTTTCAAAATTATGAAATTGAAAGATATCATGTCTTATTTATTTTATCCCTTTGAATTTGAATGTTTTGAAAGAGCAGAGAGATTCTGATGTTAAAAATGGAAGTTTGGAAAAGATTTAACTGATTCTCAATGGACAGTGCTACTCAGGGTAGTACTCAAGACCCCTTATCTCCTACGTTCACATTCCTTGTCAGGTTTCTCTTTATCACAGGCAGTCTGGTCTTTCCATTCAGCACCATGGACAGTAGAGGGTGGACCAGGGAAGCACAGCAAAGACCTGCTGCTGAAGGAGGTTCACCAGAACAGGAAGGAATCATTCTCAGCCATGCCCTTACTGAGCAGCACAAACCTCTTAAAGAGCACACCTCTGCTGCTCTAAGCCATCAAGACTAAAATTCTAGCTTTTACGTCAGCTAAGTGACCAAATTCTTTACGTGGAGTTTTCAGAAACGACCACACTTATAAGGGCTGTGTTTGCATTCTACTAGTGCTCCTTAATAGCTCTGGGATCTTGGACAAATTCAAAATCTCTACAGCTTCTTTCCCATTTCTTAAATAGGGATAAAAGGTATCTTTTTTCAAAGTTCTGATCGGAGCATTAAGTGAGCTAATACACTTAAAATTGTTGGAAAAATATCTGTAGGAGTCAAGGTTATTATTAAAATAATTTTTGAAAACTAAATGATATGCTATATGAAGAATATTGGACAGAGGCAAGACATGCAATAAAGTGTGGTTAGAATCTCTTCTCACCTCGCTGGTGTTTGAAATCACTCCTCCAGCTCTTTCGGATTAAGCATTGACTTCCAAACCTTGTAAGTACCCTTGGGAGAGGATGCATTTATAACTATAACTATAACTATAAAACTATAACTATAACAACTATAACTATAATTATATAACTATATAACTACTATATGTGTGTGTGTGTGTGTGTGTGCGTGCATGTGTATGTTAGAATCACCTACCACGGGGCCCAGAAGCATAAAGATTCTGGGTGCCTTAAAAGAGAAGAGGGGAAGGAAGGGAAGGGTAGAAATTTGCTACACCATTTTCTGATTTGATTAAGAGGTGAGTTTAATTTGGATAATTAAATGATAGGAATTCTTTTTATGATGCTTTGCAATGTATTGTCTATTTACATTTTCTAGTCATTGGTACTTTGTCTATTATTACTAAAACTTTTTTCTTTTTTATTGAATTTTTGTGATTTTCATTTAATAGAGTTTGATGGAATTTAGACCTTAAGACCCCCTCCTTTCTCTGCACCTTTTCCCACTGCCTACCACCAGACTTAATGTGTGTGTGTGTGTGTGTGTGTGTGTGTGTGTGCCTATAGAGTCTGGTTTGTGTTCCTAAATGTCCTTCAGTGTGGATCTATCCACCTGCCCAACCAAGACTTCCACCCAAGTAAGACACTATTTTTTCCTCCTCTCAGCAGCCATCAGTTGCCAAAAGTGCCTTAGGTTGGGTTGGGATTTCTTACCCACTTCTCCATGTCTAAGACTGGGATTTTGTCCGGTTTGAGTTTGCATAGTACTTGTGTATGCTGTCACCATTGCTGTGAGTTTATATGAGTAACTGACCAGCTGTCTGGAAGACCTTGTTTCTTTGTGGTCATTCATCCCCTCTGGCTCTTACAATTTTTCTGCCTCCTCTTCTGCAATGATCCTTGAGCCTTAGGAGACAGAGGTTTGAAAAAGTTGTCCTATTCAGGGATAAGCACTCTGAGGCCTCTTGTTCTCTGCACATTGGCCACTTGTGGGTTTCCATGTTAAACACCATCTGCTGAATAAGGAAACTTCTCTGGTGAGAGGTGAGAGATTCATCATCCTGTGTGTACAGGTTGCATTGAAAATGTGTCACTAAGGGTTAAGCATCCCAGAGACACTTATACTCTGTGTTCTACCAGCTCTGGAACCAGTTTCAGGAACAGATAGTTTTCATTTGCTGCAAAAAAGAAGCTTCTTTAAGGAGGGGTGAAAGGTACAGTTGTCTTTAAATATGAGGATGTATATTTAGAACAAAGTAACAGATTACATTGGTCTAAGTATGTGGCCCATCTTCAGTAATAGGGCCTTACCTTCAAGTTCTTGGGGGTAATCAAAGGCTGTGACAGTAGCCTGTGTTACTTTGGGAGTCTCTTGGACTACCCTGGCCAACAACACAAAGGGAGATTCCTCCTGCATGGCACTGTGTTTTTGTTATATAGCCTTCAGCTATATACATGCAGTTCTAAACTTATTGTATGTATTTTTTTCAGTATATCTTTGAGTCCTACCATTTGTACTTTTTTATTTGTTGTGTGATGTAATGCACTGGAATTGGATATAGACACTCAAATGATATTCATACAACTTCAGGAACCCAGCTCCATGATGTATAGAAAATTCTACCTACAATCAGCTCATTTTTGTCTCATTCATTCATAGGTTCAGATATTGCCTCTTTATCTCATTCATTTCCAATGATCATTTAATTGCTGGGTCTATACAAAATACTAAGGATTATGTAAGCGAAAGGCATACTATAGGTTGCCATTAGAGAGTAAGGAAGATAAAATATGAATATTGTTAAGTGAATGAATAAATAGATATTAAGTAGTTACTATTGTATTTGACAGCCACTAATATTTAGTATCTATTGGCTGATTTTATTATGTTACACAGTTATTATTTATATTACAATCTGGTGGATGCTTAGCTATGGAAATTTGAGAAACAGTGAGAGATTGCTATTGTGAAGGCTGACAGGAGCTGGTTTTGAAAGGAGGTAGCTTTTGACATGGGCCTTGAAGCATAACTTTGTCAAAGACAAATGGAAAGGAAGTGTGTCTCCAGGTGAAAGATGTGGTATAAACTAAAAAGCAGAGGGGACAATATGAAATTGAGTACAGTGGAATGAAAGTACTTTGAGGTGGCTGAAAGTTATGTACAAACAAGTATTGATTATGGGTCTGAGAAGTGGGCTGGGGTTATCTTGGTGGTTCGGTGTGCCAAGCTATGGACATTGGAACTTGCGGAATACATGATAAAACACTATTCATGTTTATTTTCTTCATTCCAGAAGAATGATTAGGTGTTGATATGTTTTTAAACAATTAATTGTAAATAATCAATGATAGCAGCTGAGTTCCCATTTTATTTAATGGAGTTTTCTGTTACAATTCTAAGTGTTCAAACTGAGCTAATTTAGCTGAACTTCGGATATAATCTCTTGATTTGTAATTTTTCTATTTCTTATGCATGTATATCCTCCTAGGACTTGGATCCCAGGGCATGTCTGGTGGTGGTGTCTATGTAGAATTTGTCCTGAAGGAATCCTGTTCTGGTGGGAGAATAAATGCTTTCTTTTTGCCTTTGTATTTGAACTGCCATCTCTCAAAACACAGCGACATTAAGTCTGTCTTGGCCTCTTTTAAGTCTCTGTTGTCTGTTCTGCTGAAACAGGATTCGATGCAGGTGATCAGACTGATGGATGATGACAGTAAAACAAATGATGTCTGAGATGAAAAGATTAACCAACCTCCTCTCTTTAATCTGTTTTTCCCTTCTTCTCCCCTTTTCTCCTCTTTCCTTTCTCTTTCTCTTAAGTTCACACATAGTGTACTTAAGAAAAGCAAATTCATAAAAAATCAAGTTCAATCTAAGGTTGGATATTTGAGCATCTGATATACTTTCAAACACAGTAGAAGCAGATTTTATGTTAGTTTGGTTTGTGGTGACAGTCATTATGAAGGACATCTTAAAATTTTGAAGTTTTTTATTGGTATATTGAACATAGTAATGCATCACAAAGATAATTTCTTTAAAGTCCATCCTGTGCTGTGGATGTATAGACCTCTTATTTTCCCCCTTTTCTCCTCCTCCTGATAGTAACCTCCCTTCTCCAAGACAACAGCCTTACTTACACTCACACATATATAGCATGGAATATATTATATGTAGATGCATAAAGTCATATGTGTTATATACTGTTTAAAGATTTATATATGATTTTCTGTATCTGTATAAAATCTAGGATCTAAAAACTAGAGAAAACGTGATATTTGTCTTTTTGAGTCAGGCTTATTTTGTTTACTATTATAACTTCCAGTTGCATCCATTTTCCATTAAACAACATAATATATCTTAAATTAATCAGGATATTTCAACTATCTCGTTGGCCTCGATATATTCAGGGGGTGTGGAAAGATGATTAGGATGAACAGATAGAAAGCATCAACAGACAGCAGTTGAATTTGGGGAGTAGCTTTGGCAAATTGAACCAATTCCAGGTTCTCCCAAGCCGCCAATTTTATCAAGGAGAATTATGACTCATCCTTTGCATGACATGTTACAACCATGAAATAATCACTCTTTGCCAAAGAGAAACTCTATTTATTCAATCAATCAGCATCAAGGAACATACAGGAGCCTCTCAGAGGCGTAACCTCCAGAGATTGCACCATGCTCATTATTCTAAATGAATGTCAGTGAAATACCTTGGCTCAGACAAGGTGTTCTGGTATTGTGAGATAGGTCAGTCCTCATCCCAGTGAGAGATTCAAAGTTCCAGATCACACTCTATTGACAAGACTAAAATGGAGGACAAGAATGGACACCTCCCCTGCAGGATGGGTATTTGAGGAGACTGGCCTCTCCAATTGTTTCCTGCCTGTTTAGTGTGTCAATGAGATACAATAACAGGCAAGAAGACAGAGATCATAGGGCCAAAAAGACTCAAGTGAAGCCTCTTAGGGGACTGCAGATTAATAAGAGAGAACAAGCTTTTTCCAAGTAGGTATTATGGAGTAGGTTGATATTGTATTGACTTAAAGCGAGGAGATAACACGGGGTGCCCAAGAATACCACCTAGAATGCCACATATGCCTTTGCCTTGAGGGTCTGCAGTCTTTCTCTAACACTTTTCCTTTGACTCCAGCTTTGGCATTGCTGATGGCACAGCCCTTTGTATCTTCCCGTGATCTCCTTCCTATCTTGTCTACTACCCAAAACTGGCAGGTCTGAGTATAGCCCAGCATCCATGCCTGTCATTAGTCTGACAGGCCAGCCTTGTTGTAGTGGATACAGTACATACAATTCTGTATCTATCAGAGATTGCACGGCAGCCTGCAGCTCGGATGCCTCCCTAGACAAGCTATGTCGAGCTGGGCCTGCTGGCTCTTTTGTTTGCATACACCAAATTTGAGATGGGCTATCATTAACCAAATGGAGAGCAGCTGTGCTTACTGAGAAAGTACGCTTAGTCAGATTTGTGGACATGTCAGAGATTTTTTTTTTTTCTCAGAATGTCTGGCTGTAGAGTCTAGGGGCCCCAGGAATGTGAGAAGCACCCTCAGTTAATGCTCTAGATCTTCCTTCTCTCCCCCATAATAGCTCTAGGCTGACCTCCTGATGCAGCTATAAATTCCTTAGTTAAAGGATTATTGTCTGGGATGAATCATCTCTTGTCTGTTATGAGGCAAGTTAAGTTTCTTATAAAGCAGTTACCAGCTAATGACACCTGCTTTAGTGTGAACTAGGGACTGGAACTTCTAGAAGTTAAATAAAGCTAGAAAGATAAGAGAAACAGTAAGTCCAGTGTGAGAGTCCCCTCACATGGAGGACATCAGGGATGGGAATTCTTTTGACATTATATGCATAAGGTTCATTATATAGCTGCATATAAATGACTAGTTCATTTCCTTTGTATAGATGCTGTGAATTATTTCTCTATTCAGTCATTTATGGAGCTATTTTCATGTTGTTTGAGCTTTCCATTATATATATTTATGTCAATATGCACATGAATTTTTTCTGGGCATGTATCTAGGTGAAGGTTCTGAGTGATTATGTAATCATTCAGTTTTTGCAGCTTCTGCCAAATAGTTTGTCAGAGAAGTTATGTCTTCTGCATGCTCCTTAACTCGGCGTGAATTGAAATTATCCTATATCCTTCACAAGACTTGGCATTCTCATTCTTTTTCATTGTGTGTGTGTGTGTGTGTGTGTGTGTGTGTGTGTGCCATGGAACACATGGAGAGGTCAGAGGAAAACCTTTGGGAGTCAACTCTCACCTTCTACTTTGTTCTGAGACAGGGTCTTTCTAGATGCCACTGCTTCACCACACACTGCAGGGTAACTTTCCTTTAACAAGGGTTCCATGGATCTAAAATTGGGTCTTCAGACTTGCACAGCAAGCATATATACCCACGGTTCATTTCCCCAGCTCCCTCAATTTTGCCATTTTTGAAGGTTGTATGGTGGTATTGCATTACAGCTCTAATCAGCATTTCCCAGATGGCTTTGTCATGTACCAATCAGTCACATAGAGGTGACCTCCTTTGTGAAGTGACTGTTCACATCTCTCAAGATTTTATGGCATATGAGTCTTGTTCTTGTGATTTGAAGGAATCCTTATACATCTAGTTGCAAATCCTGTGTCAGATAGATTGTAAAAATCTTCCAATCTGTGGGTCACCTTTTCACTCTTTAGTTTTGATACAAGCAGATATTCTCAAATTTAATGTTGTCAAACTTATCAATCATTTCTTTTGGGGATTAGTAATGTTAATATCCTAGTTAAAATCTTCGATCTGGCCTAAGGTTATAAAAACATTCTCCTTTCTCCTAGGAACATTATTACTTTATCATTCCTACTTAGATCTGCAATCCATCTGGATTTTTTTTTGAATAATATATACCTGTGGATATATGATTGATCCAGTATAACTTATTGAAAGGAGTCACATGTCTTTCTTTCCTATGCTTGTGTTGACACTTCTATCCAAGTGACTATGTACATGCTGGGCTGCTTCCAGGTTTTTTATTTTGTTCCATTGTGTGTTTGTTCACCCTTGTGCCAATAGTACATTCTTCACATTGCTGTAGTTATGATAGGTGTTGATGTCCTGTACAGAGCTATCAGCCTTTTCTGGGTTGGTATTTGCCTGGTTTATCTTGATCAAACTATTTGCTTTTAGTCTTTTTTTTTTTCAACTTTTATACACCTAGCACTGTGAGATTGCTCAAACCTGTGCTTTTCCTCTGCCACTTCTCAGTAGTTCCGCGCCTGGTATATGTGTCAAGAATTGGCTATTTCTTCTCATGGGAACCTGGCCAATTCACCTTGCTTTTCTTTGCACAGAGATTTTGGTCCCCTAAGTCCCAAATTGATTTTTCTTTTCTTTTTATATTTTGAAAGTTTTCTAGCTGTTCAGAAGGAGCATTATTATCCTCACAAACTACTTACCCAATCTCCTAGCTGGAAGCAGTTGTCCTAACCCATCATTACTTGATTTGTAAATGTAACAGTAGATACAACAGAGAATTTATCAATATGATTTACCACATTATTAAACAAAAGGGAAAGCACATTATCATGTTAAGAAATTCCAGAAAAGATCATTTCATAAAATTCAACCCTAGTTTATAATAACAACTCTTTCGGAAAATTAAGAATAGAAATAAATTTCATCGATCTGACAAAAACCCTTTAAAATTATTTAACTGATATATAAGACCTAAAAATTGTATATATATTTATGGGGTAATTGTTGGGTTATTTTTCACACTTTTTTTCAAACTTAAAATTTTTTTTTGTATTTTATGTGCGTGAGTGACTGCCTGCATATATATATATGTATATATATACACCCATGTCTTTCAGTGCCTGTAGAGAACAGAAGAGGGCATTGGATCTCCTGGAACTGGAGCTACAGATGGTTTTTAGCTGCCATGTGCGTGCTGGGATTTGAACTGAGGTCTTGTGCAAGAGCTGAGCCATCTCGCCAGACCCCAACATATGATATTTCAGTATACCTTATATAAGGCTTAAATCAGGTTGAACATTAGCTCCTCTTTCTTTGTTATAGTGAAATTCCTTTTTTAGAAGCTTTGTGAAGTGTACACTACATTATTGTGTTTGCAGTCAGCCTACAGTACAACAACCCAGTCAGCTTTCTACTCCTCTATGACTTGATTCACCTTTCCTCATCCCTTTCTTCCCTTCCTATTTTTTCCAGCCTTCGACAACCCTTATCTTACTCTGAGATCCTATGAGTGCAACTCTTTCACATTCTTCCTCTGTGAGAGATTATACTGTACTTGCATTTCTGCAGCCAGCTTATTTTGCTTAACATAATGATCTCAGCAGAAGTCCACAATACACATTCAATATCTGTCTCTATTTTATACTTGTCTCTTGAAGACTGAAAAGAAGATGAAGATGTTGATATCAATATTACAAGGTTACACAGTGAGGGATGTCCATATTGATGAACTAACACATATACACAGTTACAAGTTCACATCCCCTGACACATGCATGTACACATACATATATATTGATTAAAAGGGAAGTTATAAAACTCTTAGTATTTTTAAAGAAAAAATTATAAGAACCAAGAAGTTATGATGGCTAGTTATGAAGACATGTCTGTTTCCTGATCCTGTGATGACCCTACTTGCACTACCACCTACACCTTTCAGGGTAACATGGGAATCCTCATGAGCTCCGCCAAGCAAACCTGTGGTCCCTCTGCCCACAGTCATACTGCCTGACAAGACCAGACTGTCTTGAAGGTCCGAAAATTCTTGATGGGATCCTGATAGCTTGTGGTTGTAAAAGAGGGTGGTGGTGTGGCAGACCACCAAGTACATGATATTAGCCAGAAGTGCCAAGTCGAGACAGCTACACTCAAAGAGGAGAGGAAAGAGAAGCGCAAGATCCATTACTGAAATAAAAGTCGCCGAACAGGCTATGGAAATAGTAAAAAAATTATGAAGAAGAAAAGTGGAAAATACACAGAATTCCTCAAGACTCACTGCCTTCTGGCCTGAACCCATTAAAGCCTGTTTATCAAAACAAAACAGAACCAAGAAAAACACAAACTATGAAACCAATAAAAGAGTCAAGTTTTAATTGCTGAAATATGATAAACATGAAATATATAATGTTTATTGACATTGGAAATAATGAAATAGAAGGGTGCATAAGGCACAAATGAAAAATGAATTCCGTTAGAAGTGTAAGACTTTCTAACAAAGGAAAAGTACACTGTGTGCATGAGGGGGCACTCATGAAAAAAACTCACCACAAAATTAATTAGCGTGTGAATTTATGTGTGACAATCTCCCCACATGGCTCAGGTGGCCAGTTGCAGGGAAGGGGTGACACTTGAAGACAGTGAAAAGAGAAAAATGTAGAAAGGAAAGCAAATTTTAAGAATTTCTCTCACTCCAGAGATGGTCCAGAATGCAACTCAATGGCAGTGAAGGAGAGAGCACTCATCAGCAGGAAGGAACAGAAACACCACCAGGGTATGGAACCACGTCTATCAACAATTCATACCTGACCACAGCTGACTTGATAGCAGTGGTGCTGAATGATAGGATGTTGCATGCATAGTGAGGGGCTAATCCCTATCCTGCCATGTGCACAGAGTGGCAGTAAGGATCCAGCAATGTGATGTTCCCTGCAAAATGTAAAAACACTGGGCTAGGGATGTAGTTCAGTTGTTAGAGTGCCTGCCAAGCTTACATGAAGCTCTTTGGTTAGCCTCAGCACCACATAAACCAGGCTTGGGGACACATGGTTGTAATCCCAGCCATCAGGACATGGAGTCAGGAGTATCAGAAGTTCAAGGTCACCCTTGGCTACTTATTGAGCTTGAGGCCAGTGTTGGCTACTTGAGACTTTGTCTCAAAAAATAGTGTGAAAACACTATGCAGATCTGTTGCTAAGAGACCCAGTATACATAGGTACCTAATGTGTCTTAGCACGAAAGGGACAGTTCTGAACATCAGAGACACTTGTGCTTTCCACCTCTTTTGAGCCACTCCTAGGTAGAGGGCCTTGGTGGGACCAGGGTTAAATTGGAACCAGTGTCCAATTTAATAGCAATTTCAGTAACTTGGAGATGAACCTTAATCTCCAGTTTTTAATCTTCTAAATACAACCCATACGGCTGACTGACAGAAGTCTGTTATTAAGTCCACTTTTATTTGGTGGGGTCATGTGGTAAGTTTTCTTTGCAGCTGACTGGGTGCTTAGCTGGAAGAAAATGAACATCCAGGAATTCATGCCCATCAGGACCTGAGGATCATCATTAAAAGGGGCCCATGTAAATTTCTCCATGGAAGTAAGCCAGTCAGTCTGCTGAGAATGGGAAAGCCCCTGCTGGGATTTGATAGGAATGCATTTCAGTAGTATATTTTATAGAATCATATAAAGTCATCCATAATAAAAAAATTGATCATGGCTGTATCTTACATATAGAGGTTGGGGACCTCAGAGACAAAGAGATGTGAAAAACCGGGGAAGGTGAGACATGTTTTACAGTTTGTCTTATTTTCACTTGTTGATTAAGTAAATATTTGTTGAATACCTACACTGCGTGTCAAGCTATGGCTAACGTGTAGGTTGTTGGTCCTCACCTTTTACCTTGTTGGAGATGGGGTCTCTTTATTACTCCCCACTGTGCATGCCAAGCAGCTGCCCCATGAGCTTCTGGCAGGTTTTTTTTTTTGTCTCCACTTCGCATTTTTCCCTACAAGCACTAGAGTTACAGTTCACTACTGCAGCCCACTTTATGTGGGTTCTGGAGGCATCCTTTCTAGCGGGTGCTTTACCCACTGAGTCTTCTCCCCAGCCCTATTTTAAAAGCTTTAAAACTGTTGCTTTGAATTCCAGCTGACACATATTAAAAAAAATTGTAGGGAAATATACAACCTTCTTTGCCAGTCCAGGTGTCTTAGGAGTTGGGGTTTGGTCTCTTAGGTTGCAGATCAGATATATTAGTTGACTCTTTTTTGGAATAGTGTTGCTTCTCTAAGAAGACTTGTCCCATACATTGCTCACATGTCTCTGTCCCCAAAGACAGTAGAAAAAGTGGCTCTAATTGTTCAGAAGGGAATGAATAATACCAATGAATTTAGTTTAATATGAAAGTGAGCTCTGTGTAAGTTAATGTGGTTGAATCTTGGAGCAGCGGCGCTATGGCCAACCATTTTTCTTCTTGTTTATCAGAACCTGTTGTTATGTGAGGTCGATACAGAGCATATTTCTCCTCAGTAGCTGAGGACATTGCCGAGTTGGTGATGTGTTGGTTGTGTAAACATAAGGACCTTGGTTTGAACTCTAGAACTCATGTTAAAAAAAATCAGGCATAGTGGTGTGCATTTGGAATCTAGCACTTGGGGAGCTGGAGACAGGAGGATTCCTGGAGATCACTGATGAGCCAGCCTAGAAACTCTGTCTGAAAAAAAAATTAACAAAATGAAACAAAGTAAACAAACAAAAACCTAAGATATATATATATGTATATTCACACCCATGTGTACATATACACACCTGCTTATTCAGAGGGAGAGAGAGAGAGAGAGAGAGAGAGAGAGAGAGAGAGAGAGAGAGAGAGAGAGAGCTGGAAGCTGTTTCCTTTTCAAATGATCAGGGTGTGTAACGTCACTTGCTCCAAATGCTGCTACTGAACATGACCCTCTTCTTGGGCTACTGCTGTGGAAAGGTTTGTATTTACTGGGTGAGATGTTTTAAAGTCTAGGGCACCCTACATTTCCATCAATGATCTCATACTTGACAACAGCTCTAGTTTCTTTTCTGGTTTCTCCAACCAGTGCCTTGTCAAATCAATCATACATGCAGTGGGGAGGAGGAGAGAGCTAGGAAGAGCAGCATACCCCTGGAGGGGTCTGCCCCTGTGTCTTTCTTTGTTCCAAAAATACTTTTTCTACTTTGGGTTTAGAGCAACTGGTCTGGCGATTTTCCTCCATTTAACACTTTTCATAAAAGTCATTTCTCATCCTCAGTGAGACAAAGAGAGAGTGAAGAAATTAAATCTGTTTCAATGATAGCTGTTCTTAAATGGTGTTAATCCATGGCTCAGGGTGACACCAAAGCATGGAATGGAAAGTGGCTGGACTGAGAGTTGTCCATGCCCATCCTGCCTGTAGGACAGTGGAAGCATGGATCTTCCAAGGCAGTTTGTACACTTGCACGTTATGGATTTCTCTGGCTAAAATCCCAGTTGATTTATATGTAAATTGATCTCAGAAAAGTTGTCTTTGTTGGAAAGGCATGTATGATATAGAAAGTGATATTTGGGCTGGGGAGATGACTTAGTGGGTCAAATGCTTGCTTAGCATTTAGATCTCCAGAACCCACATAAAGCTGGACTCAGTGGGGCTCATCTGTAATCCCAGGGCTCCTATGGCAAGATGAGAGGTAGATACAGGAGGATCTACGGAAATTCAAGACCTTCTGGGCTGTTGTACACAATGGCAGGCAGAAGACCCTGCCTCAAACACGGTGAACAAAGACAGCATTAGAGGTTATCTTCTGACTCTACATGGGTGTGGCTCAGTGGAGAAAGTTTTTTCCTTTTCCAGTCAATTAATACAGTTTCCAAAGGAGGTTAAAGCATAAGCGTGGCTGATATCACTGCTTTTCTGGCTTTCTGTTTCTGTTTGAGCACAGGGATGCAAGATGACCTGGGGAAAATGAACTGGAGAAGATGGCGGGGTTAGCCCTGATCTCAACGGGCTGCTGAGCAAAACAATCTGCTCAAGGCTAAGTTAAACAAAGGCCGTGGACAGACTGCCAAAAAGGCCTCAGACATCAATCTGGCTTGCAATTTGGAGACTGACCTGGAGGGATTGTTTTTTTGAAATAAAGATTTAGAATGAAATAAAAGGAAGTCTTCTGATGAAGACTGTAAGTAAAAGCCAAGTTCAACAATGAATTGAAAAACAGTCTTAATTAATATATTAAGTGTATTTTGGGATTTATTTAAAGATCTGATGTTTTTGAGGACTATTTACTTCTCCTTTCAAGTCTGAGGCATGCTATTTTAAAAGTAGCACTTGATTATGGAGAATTTTGAACGTAGGCAAAGACAGAAGAAAACTCTTGCTGAACATCCTTTACTCGTCTCCCAGACTTGATGGTAATTTACCCAGCAGAGTCTATGCTCTGGACAGCCCAAGCACCTCACATGCTTACATATTATTTTGAAGTAAAACCCATAAATCAGAGTTTCATCTATGAATTTTTCAGTGCTTCTGTAGAAGAAAAAGCATTGCTCCTTTACCAAACAAGACAAACCTTTTCTCATCCATCCAAGTCTGTGGGGAGATGGACAATTTGACATGTAAGGTCATACTTGAGGCAGTCCTGATTCCTCTTAGGATTCACACCCACCAACCTTTGGGGTTCTTATTTAGAAATGTAAATGGCAAAGCGAGTAGGAAGTAATGCAATATGCAGCAGCCATTGTGTTGTGAGGACCACTCCTGAGTGAGTGCAGGATGACCAGCCTGAGTTAACTGGGCCATTGAGCACCAAACATACTTAAGTTACTAACTACAGAGGAGGAGAAAAGAAATGAAGGGATTTAGTATAGCCAAGTGAAAAGAGATGGGTTTTCATTTGAGACCAGCTTTCGTTGTCTGAAATAGGACAGGATGAACCTAATTAGAAGTGGACCAACACAAATGTAATCTATATAGACAAGCCCATGTACTTCTTTGTTTTTGGAGGCTATTTGCGTTAGATGGAGCTATGTTGAAAATTTTCTGTAGGTGAAGAATGTCCTGGGTCCTGGATGGATTTCTGCCTTCCCTTATAGTCTATCCATGAGGTCCAAGGTCAACTATAGGTTGGAAGAGGGAGCCACGTGACAGCCTTCAGGCTTGTGTGTCTAAGACATACAAAAGTAAACAATTAGCTTTTGGTACATGCTTCCTTTTCTAGTGCATGTGCTCAGCAAGCCTGTGATGCTGTTTTCAATTAGTGAGTACACTGGTGCAGAGGTAGTTGAGGTGAGCTGGAGTTCCAGGGGTGGGCATGCAATCAATCCCTGTGTTTAATCCCTTTAGGGAGCTCACCTCTAGTTCTTGAGTTTCAATTACCATCACATGTTCTAGGATAAACCCTTTGTGTCTTTTAAGTGGGGGAAAATTCCATTCTGAATCCATGACTGGAAATTGTGGGTATCTCAGGCTTTGTTGAGTATGGGATGTAAATCTCAATGGGTGAACAAAACCCTGCTTACTATCCTCAGAGTTCTGTTATTCGTTGTTGTTGCTGTTGGTGGTGGTGGTGGTAGTAGTGGTGGTACTGGGGTGTGTGTGTGTGTGTCTAGTAGAACCTCAGTTATCTCACCTAGAAATAAGAACCATCACCTTTCCAAACCTTCATGGAATTCTCTATCAGAAATTCCCCAAGTGCCCCAAAGAATAAGCATAGGGACACACTGGACACGCAGAAGGTGTGTATTAGAAGCCCAGCTCTAAGACTGGCTAGCTTTTGGTCCCTCATTGTCACCTGTTGTAAAGGACTTACAAGGTTGTCATTTGCAATGTTGTTGTGTATGTCAGATTAGATGGCATCAGCTCTACCATCATTCCAAGTGTTATTGTTTATCCTATTTTCATTAGTATTTGAAAACTGATTGGGTTAGTATATCAAATACTACGTTGATCTGCTTCTCTGTGGCATAATGTTACCACAAGCCATAACTAAGGGGAAAACCTATATCACATTGACTGGCATAATTTAAATGAAGACCTTATCTTTCTACCCTCCTTCCTAAGAAGGCTGTAGCTTCCTGATAATGAGTTATATCTACACCAATGCTAAATTCCTTCTCATTTTGATTCCCAGGTCCCAACCCAATTCTTGAGTGGGCTGGCTGCAATTTTTATTTCCTTGACTTTCCTTTCTCCAAGGACACAGAATGTTCACAAGGCACAGGATTTTCTTTAATTTTTTTTTCCCTAAAATCCGTTATTAATGGATTCTCAGTCAATCCTGAAAGTTACTGACCCACATAGCAAGCACAGTTTAAAAACTATAGAGTCATGTAGGGGCCTTCAAGTATGTACCTGATTGTCCCTTCTGCTCTCCATCTGTCCTTGGGCACAGGGACTATATTTAAGAAGTTGCATAGTAGTATTTAGTAGTATTTGACAGTGTATTGTTTTATATTTTCTTGTTAACTTGATGATGAATTTGGAGAATTTGCAATTCATTTATAAAATCCTCAACTATTTCATAGTAAATAGCTCCTTTAAAAAGGAGTTCACATATTTGTTTATGTAATGATTTACTTAGCTCTTTACCAGGCATCGTTGAGACTATATATAGGAGAAAAACTCAGGATCCCACCCACAAGAAGCTTCTGGCTAGGAAGGCCATAGAAAACAGCGAAAATAAAACTGGGAAAACAGAGATTGCTGGCTTTTGCTGGAAGGATGGGCTCAGCTTCCTGACTTGGTCCCCTCCCTACTGCTCCACATCCTTCTTGCCTGGGCATTCTCTTCACTGCCCTGCTTCTGCCTATTCCTACTGATCTCACTTCAGAGTCTGCTGACCCTGATGCATCTCAAACAGAGGCAAATCAGCTACCTCCTGTCTTTTGATGCAATGCGTCTTATCTGTCTATGTTGTGGTACAAAGATTGTGGCTTATGCCTTTGGATATCTGGTCTAAGGGAGTCCAACACTGTTCTTAGACTGTCTCTGGGAGGTAAAGCCAAGGTTACCACATATAATACATCTCACTTCCCCCTCCGAATCTCTTGTTTCTTTCTGCCTGGCCATGCCACATGGGCCAGGGGCTTTGAGTCCTGCTGGGACTGGAGGGATGGTTTAGACTGTCTGAATCCCAGGACTGTCCTGAACTTGACAGGGTCAGTGTGAGGACATGGTTCCAAAAGGCCACCATCACCAGGTCTTCTGTGAGCCGTGCAAGCAAGGAAAGGAAGGGGACTGGAGGACTTTAGAGCTGACTATACTTGTGGAACAAGCCCTCCTCCTCCCAAACACAGGGCACCTCTGTCTCCTTTCTTCCCTGTCTGTCCTCTCACTAGAGCTGGTGTCTGTTTTATGCCTGGCCATCTAATCCCTGGCCCCTCTTCTCCAGTCTTCAGCCAATACTCTCTAGTACACTGCTAACATTATTCCCTAGAACAGGAGTGGGTATGCTTGCTCTTAGATAAAAGCATCCAACTGATCACTTCTTTGCCTTACACCTACCCTAAGAACACAAGACACTTCTTTTTTTTTATTTTTTTTGGGGGGGTGGTTATTCAAGACAGGTCTCCCTGTAGCCCCAACTGGCTTAGAAATAACTATGTAGATGAGGCTGGCCTCTACCTCACAGAGATCCACCTGTCTCTCTCTGCCTCCCAAATACTGAGATTAAAGGCATGTGCCACCACGCTCAGTGACAAGAAATTTCTTATGTCTTACAAAGTCTTCATCTTCCTGTACTCATCCTCTTCTCCACACTCACTTCCTCATTCCCCATCAAATTCTGTATGATCTTGAACTTACCCACTTTAGTCCCTGGCTGTCTTTACACATTCTGGTTGTTGTGCTTTCCCCTCCTTTAACATTTGAAAACATCAGGCTCTGGAACCCAATGTCATCTCTTTATTGGAGACTTCTCCAACTGCTCCAACTCCGGTCACACCCTCGCGTGAGCTTCAGTGCCACCTCAAATTACCATGTTTTATTATAATTATATTTAAATGTGTATTTTGATGATCTGTCACCTACACAGGAAAAGGATTACTTTCTCATCCATTATGGACAATTGGGTACCAAGCTGAATGCCTGCTAAGTGTTTGTTAATGTAAGTAGAAAGCTTAGATCTTAAACAGTCTCTCCTAGTTTAATTCCTCTTAAATTCATTTATAGCTGTATGCATGCATTCATTCCTGTACAAACATTTGAGTACCTACTGTGTGGGAACGCCCGCCCTCTCTCTCTAAGCAGCAAAGCCTTGATTAAACAGACATGAAGGAGAAGCAGCTGCCAAGCCTTCCTCTAGGAAGCCCTGCTCCGCAGGACTTTGTTATGAATCCCAGACCTTCAGTTTCCTTTCGTCAGCTTTTTCTTTAATGGTCAAACTCATGGTGGCAGTGACAATGGAGTCTGCATTAGTATTAAAAATTTATTCAATAAATAATGGATTAGAACTTCTGTTTAATAATTATTAATGCCCTGCAATTTCAGTTACCCAAATCTCAAGATGTTTTAAACATAACTAATTGAAAATACAATTAACAGCAACTTCCAGAAATAAATCTGAAAGGCAGAGAACCCTTGAAAACCTTGGAGTCTAACAGAAAAAATTCAGAAGCAGCCCTCTCCCTTCCTTGCCCACTACCCCCACATGAAGAGAAGAAACTGACTCCAGCGGAGGACAGTGGTACTTGGCAGAGTTTGGAACACAGAAGTAGAATAATGACAGTTTTTCTGTAGCTGCTGAAACTTCAGGTGACCACTTCATTAGACCCAGGGGGCAGGAGGATGTGCCTGACCCATATGGTGACTTCAGATACTTGCCTAAAATGGGCCTTTAGAGGGAACTCTGTAATCACTCCTGGGCTCCAAGGCTCCCATGTCCTTTCTGTGGCTGGTTCTGCACAGCCTGAGTGAGAAAAATCAATGCTGCTGTGTCTTTGGACCCTTGTTCTTTCTTGCCTTAGCAAGTCAGCAAAGAGAAAATGCAGCCAAGTATCCCCAGGATGGGCCTGGGTTCGTTTGGACTCTAGGGTCCTAAAGGGTTATGGAAAGAAAGCCCTGGGCTCTGGGCAGAGCTTACCATGGGCAGGTATGGACTTTTGTACCCATTTATCTATGTATAGTTTTTCTATTCTGATTTCAATCCTAAGAAGTTTCTCTTCTTCACAATGACTTTTGAACTTGGACACACTGGCCTCCTGGCTTCCATCAGTAATTCATAGGGATTTTTGGGATGCGTGTTCAATGACACAGGGTAGGGAAATTAATCAACAGCTGTGATTGGCATGCAACACATGCAATTCCCCTCTCGCTTTCTGCCTTGTTCATTGCTCCTTCGGTTAATCTATCCCCAGGACTCCAAACTCTGCTGTGGGCATGCTTTCAACAAAACAGTATAGTTATTGGATACATGCATGTTATTTATTCCTGGATAATAGAAGGGAGGCTAAGGGGCTGAAGAGATAGCTCAGTTAATAAAATGTGTGCTATGCAAATAAGAGGATCTGTGTTTGATTCCTAGAGTCCAAGTGAAAAAGTTAGGAGTGATAGTATCCGCCCCTTCCTTCCTTCCTTCCTTCCTTCCTTCCTTCCTTCCTTCCTTCCTAGGTCCCTTAGCTCTGTCTGGGAGACTGGAACTTCAGCTTAGTGATTCTATCTCAGCATTTAGTCTGGGCTGTGGAGCCACCTGGGAGCCAAATTATGGTTTCCTGTCAGTCTCAGGTAGCAATCTGGCTTCTCTTCTGAGAGACCAGTCCCCCACGATGGGAATACTGGGTCCCTTCAGAGAGCAGACGTGCTCCCTGGCTGTCTGACTTTCTTTCTTTCTTCCTTCCTTCCTTCTTTCTTTTTCTTTCTTTCTTTCCTTCTTTCTTGAGACAGAGACTCCCTGTAGCTCTAGGCTGGCCTCAGTTTCACAGAGATCCACCTTAGGGTTTGGATTAAAGGTGTGCACCACCACACCAAGCATGGTATGTGCTTGTAATCCTACTGCTGAGGAGAGGGTGACATGGGCATCCTTGGGGTTTGCTGGCTAGCCAGCCTAGGCAGATTGATTAGTTCCAGGCTAGTGAGAAAGCCTATCTCAAAATACAAGGTGGAAAGCATCCTGAAAAATGAACCTTGAGTTGACCTCTGGCTTCCACTTTAATGTACAAGTCCACGCACTTGTGCACGCACACACACACAACCACAACACTGAACAAACAAAAATAAGCAAACACCAAAAACAGAAGAGCACAACTCTAAAGAAGAAACAGCCTGTCTGGAGGTCTGTATGGGAACAGCTTGACTAGGGCCTGAGGGCTAAGGTGCCTTATACAATGTGGCCAGACATATAAATGGGGGCATCTTGCAAAGGACCTGGAAAGTCAGGCCAGTGAGTTTGACATTCACTGTAAAGAGGGGAATAAAAGATTTTCTTAAGATAGAAAGTTGCATGAATTTTAGCTTTGTTTATGATTAAACAGTGGCACTTAAACTTTACTAAGCACAAGCACTTCCTGGAACGTGAATTGAAATATGGTTGCTGAATCATGTGGCTTTGGGATGAGGTCTGAGAATTTGTTTTACCACTGAGTATTCAGGTCATCTTGTTGGTTCCAGAGATTAAGATTTGAAACCATATCTCTTGAGGATGTTTTGGAGATGAGCTAGGATAGAGATATGAAGCTATTTGAGAAACTCAAACGCTAAGACACAATGGTCCAAGACTGAGGAGCTGGACATCTAAAACGAAGGGGAGACACCTCGGAGGGAGAATTAAGCAGATTTGATGGCCAGCTGGATGAATGGGAAATACTGGTGAACCCTCCAGGATGTTCTCTATGGAATCCTGAAAAGGGCTGAAGAACATTGCACAGAGACTTCGTGGTCGTATGAAAGAAAGTTGTTTAGCTATTACAATAATCCAAGGCATGAGGGCCACTGGGAAGCTGAGGATAGCAGACGCTTTCTATGTGGGCCCTCAAGGGTGGTTGAGGTGCAGAGGCGATATTGCCAGGAGATGACCACAGGGCTACTGTAACTAGGGTGAGTTAAAGGAGATGCTAATGTTCAAAATGTATACAAACTTTGGCAAAATCTTGATTATGAGCACTTCATTAAATTTTGCCTTGTTAAATGCCTCCCTTGACTCACTTAGGCCCCGAGGTGTTATGATGCTATTGCTTCAAGTCAGAGTTGGAATTTCTGTCCTTAGAATTTCAGTTCTTATTGAAATCAAGTCATAGGCAACCATCCATTTGCAAGAGACTATCATACTCTTGAATATAACTTATATTCATCCAAATTTTGTGCCCACATTGCTACTGAATGGAGCTAAGTACAGAGATGGCAGGGAGTTTTACAGGTATATACCATGAAAAGGTCATGTGGCACAGCTTCCCAAGGCATAGGAAGGGCCTGGTACTTTTGTAATGGCTGAGCCAGTGGGAGAGCCACTTGTGCTATAGAAGGTAGAAGATCAAGTCTGGAAACTTCTTAGACGTACTTTTAAATACACTGTTTTGGGTTGTTTACTTTTGTTTATGTTTTTGCCTTAAGGACATAATATATGGAACTTCATCATACCAGCAAAGCAATCCAAGTTTAATCTCCAAGCATTCATGTCTCAAGTTCAGATTTTTCTTCCCTTTTCTCAGCTGGTACATTCCCCAACTTCTGAATGTCTAAAAATACCCAGCGTGATTCCCTCTACAAAAACACCAGCACCCTGCCAGCTGTTAAATAAATAAACTTGAAACAAAAATGCTGTAGTTGTGAAATAAGATATATTTAATTAAATAAAAAAGGGAAAGCAAGTGCTATTACAAGAACATAAAACTGTAAGGCATAAGATAAAAACTAAATTACTACAAGGCAGCTCGATCCAATCTAATCCTTGAAGATAAAGATGAAACCAGAAAATTGCATGTATTGAGAAATCAACATAAGCCCTGAGCAAATATTAACTAGAGAGCTATAAACTGGTTGATAATAAACAGTACTATGAACATTAGGATTAGGGGAGGAAATGGAAATGGAATCACATCAGGTGAAGGGGCCTTGAGTTCACCTCTCCATCCTGCTTGGAGCAAGCCTTTGAATGATCTTGTTTGAGTGACTTTTCCATTAGCTAATTTCAGTCAATCTGAGAAGGAAAATTAAAAGGTGTGGAAGTAGTTGGTACATTTCTATCTATCATCTTTTGAAAGACACAGATATTGATATGTTCTCATCTTACCAGGCCGTAAAATGGAGCCTGCAGATAAAACGTTTGCTTTTTACCATGGGTTTCTAACTTAGCTATTGACACCATTTTAACAGTGTATTTAACCATGAAGAATGGTCCAATTACATGTTAAGTAGCCTTTTTTTATAGTTCTAATAAAAGTCCATTTAGACATTTATACTGACAACTCAGTTCTTTGGAAGGGCATTTTTCAAGTTGCTTGCGGAAAGAAGACATTTCACAGCAAAAAAAAAAAAAAAAAAAAATTTTTTTTTAAACCTTGCTTTTAGTTGGGGAATTTTTCTCTGGTTTTCAGGGGAAAGAGAAAATTGAAAAAGGCTGGGCCTGCAGGGGGGGAAGCAAGCAGGGGAGGGAGGGAAAAAAA
>NW_008330570.1:2669549-2687143 GCF_000622305.1 Nannospalax galili
GGAGAATGTTGCTCTAGCTTTCAGAGGAAAGAGAACATGTATAAAGGCTGGGCCTGCCAGTGGAGAAGTCAGCAGTGGCAGCTAGGAAAATCAAGCTAATTCACAGGTGAAGGTATCCTCTTTGTCAGAGTTTCAGGCTCTGGGATAAAGACGCTCCTTTGAGAGCATTCATGCATGGCCCACCCCACATGGGGAGCTGCTGAATGCTAGCTGAATGGGAGCCCAACTCTAGAGAGTGAGGGGGCGGCTCTGACAGACAGGGACCAGCATTCTCCCTCACATCAAGGTCCAGAGACAGCCAGGGCCTCGGAGAGAACCAGGAGCCCCTTTGGGGACAGAGTTAGTGTTCTTAGGCCCCTGGGGATGTGTGTGACCTGGGGGCTCTTAGAAAATAGGTTTCTCTTTTTTGTTTCTTTTCTTTATTTTTAATGAAGACTTTTAGGGAGACTCCAACTAAAGAGTTTCTGACAAAAAGAGGTCCCTATATGCTCACAGCAGCCCTAGTCAAAGGTCTCCACTACCTCCGAGAGTCAAGGTCTTGGCATTAACTCCTTGTGAGTCTTTTTGGGGTAACCCATTCCTCTCACTAGCCTCTGGAAGATGGGGGTTGGTGTAGTTTTCTGGGGCTTCCAGAACAAAGTACCGCACAGTGGTGTTTAATGGCTTAAACAGCAGAATCAGATTTCCTCACAGTGCTGGAGGTCAGAAAGCACAAGTTCAAAGTATTGGCAGATTTTCCTCCTGGGCCCTGTCTCCTTGGCTTATTGTGGGCTTCATCATTACCTTCTATTTGCTTAGGACTGAGTCCTATCTTCATCTTTTTATAAGGGCATCTCATCCACATAATGGGGAGATCCCACTAAATGACCTCATTTAACCTCTTTAAAGTTTCTGTCTCAAACTACAATCACATTCTGAGCTCCTGAGAGTTACGACTTCAACATTTAAAATTTTAAAACATAATTCCGCACCCAACAGGACTTCACCTTAATCCTCCTTGTATAAAGGGGCCTCTACATACATCTACTTCTTCCTCTGCTTCCCTATGATGAAGAGGTGGCAAAAATAATAAACACCAGATAAGGTTGTTCTTATTCTATTTAAGGGGACCTCGAGGCAAGCTGCCCACATAAAACATTCTGTTGCAAGGTAAAGAAAAATTTTACTTTAAAAGATTCTGAAAATGTCATTCTTCACCATGCCTGGTCTCCAGTTCCAGAGCTTCTTATGTAATTGATCTGGGTTAAGGTCCAGGCATGCATAATTTTTCAAGGTTCCCCAAGTGATTCTAATATGCAGCTAGGACTGATAAATCACCATCCTGAGGGTCTCTGGGTGGTCCTTGAGGGTGGGTGGTTTAATTAGACAAGTCGCTTCTGAAGCACTGAGACCTTCCCCCTCTCTAGGCATGGTCTTTGGAAGTAGGGAAGAAGGCTTGCAGCTGCTTTGGGTAATGACATACAAGGCTTTTCATGTAGGTTGGGGGCAAATATTTGTTGATTTGGCCACAGATTTTCATAGGTGCTGACACTGAAATGAAGTAAACATGGACAGTTATACATTAGACTTACCTGTGGAAAGCCACATAAGCTTACTCTAGGCTAAATAAATCAGATCATGGAAACACAGTATCTCAAGGATAGGGCCAGTGAACAGGTGGGCTCAGTGACAACTGGAGGACCAACCTCCAGTAGTTAAGTGTATGGCCAATCAGACACTGAAGGAAGGAAGAGGGACTCTTTCAGTAGGGGCTGGTGAACTTTAGCACTGCAAGGTAGCACTAGGCCTGGGGTGTGCTATGGTACTATCTCCTGTGAAGACCTCTCTTTTTCTCAGGGAGTTTTATACAGTCACTTGTATCTCACTTCAATTTCCCACCTCTACATTACTAGTTCCTCAGTGTTGTCCACAGACCTGTCACAGACCCTATTTGAGCAATCAGCCCTCTAGGAACAAAGACAAGGACCACAGACAGTTAACACAGTGGCTCCTCACTGGGGTTCCTCTTTTGAAAAATGTGGAGACTTTGAAGAAATATTAATTGTGGGTCCAAACTTGGACCAGTTCTATTAGTTTTTAGGAATGAGAATCCATGTAGCCTGTATTGACAACCTGTGGTATAGAGATCCATGGTAGTCCTAGAGCTCTAGGTAGAAAGGCCTAAGACCTAAGACAACTGTGAGAGAAGCCTGATAGAAGAGCAGGTGAGACAAACCTTTGCCTCTAGGCAGAAATATCAGGTGAGGGCAGCCAATGACTTGCTGGTGATCGCAAGCCCTGAGTTACTCAAGGACTCACAGAACTTACCAAAGAGCTTAGTGTGTATGCTGACCTCATTTGTGTGGTACTGAACTGCATATGTGTTGTATACTTCCTAGGGATATGCTACATGGGCATGGAGCAGAAGTAGGACAAATAGCTAAAAAATAGAATTTTAAAATTATTTCATATGTGTGTGTGTGTGCGTGCACGCACATGCTATTTCAAGTTCTTCTACCTTCAAACTTGGTAGGGACTGATTGGCACCAATCTTGTAATGTGCTCGGCATATCAATTTCCAGGAAACTTGCTCTGGAATTTTGAAGACAACATATGTCCACATGAAAATACAAAATTTCAATCAATAGAGTACTTGTTGTAGAAGAATGAACACCTAGTTCAATCCCCTGAATTCATATAAAAAGCTGTGTAGGGTAAGATGCATTTGTAAACCCAGCACTGTTGAGGCAGAGTCAGGTAGATCCCTGGGATTTGCTGGCCAGACAGCCTAGCCAAATCAGAGAGCCCTAGGTCCCAGTGAGAGATCCTGCTACAAAATACAAGGTAGGTGGCTTCAGAGGTTGACCACTGGCCTCCACATGCAGGTATGCATGCAAGTGCACATGCACTCTCCCACACATGTACCTGCATGCACGCAAACATGGCTGCACATTTGCACACACATGCACACAGATGTACACCTGTGCACATGTGTATACACACATACACACAGAGAGAAAATATAAAATTCCACATAATTCCAAGTTTTAAGAGCAGTCCTTTGTATTTCTGCTTAAGTTCAGGAGCCCAGAGGAAGGACTGCTACTCTAGGAGGTTCAGCAAAAGCCACATCCTTGAAGAGATAGTAGCTTGACCTTTATAGGATGAAGATGCTGTGATACTGAGGAAGGGGTCTTGTGATATGATCACATGAAGGAGAGATGTATGTGCTATGGGAAATGGGATTTATGTAGTGACACATAAAGCCTGATTGCTATGAGGAAGAGGAGAGCAGGGTGCTTTGGAGGTTTGAGGCCGCTGTGGGTGAGTAGCAGGTGAGCAGATGGCCATGTTCTTACTGCACCTCATCTCACTGTCTGTGCAGCATTAACACAATAAGGGTAGAGAACCACTGGAAAGCTATCAAAAGATAGATCTGAGTTGAACACTGAGTTGACCTAGGTCAGCATTGGAGCCACTGGAGTCTGTGAGTAGAAATCAGGGGTATGGAGTCTGATGGGGGAAAAAACAGCTGCTTTGTTTTAAAGATAAAGTAGTGAAGAAGTAGGCTAGATAGGAATGACTTCACCTTAGACTGCAAGGCTACTTCAAGGATTCCTGACAGTTGGAAAAAATAAAAACTGCTTCTTGTCACGTCGCCATATTCCTAACCTACTTTAAGGAGATGTATTTTCTCAGTCATTAGTTGTTGTTTTGCATTCTTACAGATTTTGAAGTTTCTCTTAATCCCTCCTAAATCCTGTGCGTTTCAGAGGTAACCTGGAGAGGCTCAGAGTGCCCTGGAGATGTTGATAAAGCTGCAAACACTTTGTTGGAGGAGCTTTTTCTTCATCCGCCCTGTATTTAATTCACTTAATGCCTGGGTGTGTGAGTGGTAGTGCCTGGGTGCAGGGGCCAGTGCCAGCTGAGTGGAAATGGAGATGCAGCCCTCACTTTGTGGAGGAAAAGTGGGTGATGAAGGAATTTCTGCTAAGCACATTAGAAGCTGGCTATGTATTATGGGAACAACGCAACTGTGGTTTATATAGGATATAATCAGACTTAACTGACAAGCTTTTAAGAATTCACCCCTTGATAGGAAAAATAACAGCTACACAAAATCACATCAATAAAGCTATGGTAATCACAGTAAGGCAGAAAAGTTAAAGCAAAGAAAAACATTGAAATTGAACATCTAGATCAAAATTATGATGTGGCAAGAGCTTTGTGTGTGTATGGTACTCATGTATGCAGGTGTGTGTGTACAGGTGTGTGTGTGTGTGTGTGTCTGTGTGTGTATGTGTGTGTTCCTCTATTGCTCTCTTCAAGCTCTTTGTCCTCAGATCCTGCATGGATAGTAGGAGGAACCTCTCAGATCAAGGGCAGAGGTTCTAAGGGGACTTTAGGTGGGATGTTGAAGAGCCCACGGCTCAGGGTATGTGAGGATTAGAAAATGACAATGCCTAATCAGCCTCCTGGTCTGTCCTGACTGCTTTTTTATCTAATTAACAAAGGATCTTGACCTCCTTAGAGCTGTCACTGTATCACAGGGCATCTGTTTTGCTTGATAAAGATGCTCAGATCTGAACAGAGGGCAACACCCTGAAAGGTAAGTACTCTCACACAGCTCACATGCTTAGTGCAGGACAAGTCAAAGTGGTGATTAAAAGTACCATTAATTTCCATGGAACTGGGGTGTGAAGTAATGAGTTTCCGGGGGAGCAGAGGGTATCAGGAAATGCTCTGTGAGACCCTCTGAGGAGCAGAGGAACAAGGAAGTCTGTGTCCACAAGGTCCCTCCTCATCAAGCTCTCACAGTAAAGTTTCCTTGATCTGTGTGTGGGAGCAGCTTGGTGTGATATGCCACCTTGAAGAGGTGGATATGGAGGCCTGGAGTGATGGCTCAGCTCTTAAGAGAGCATACTGGTCTTGCAGGGGAAGTTTCCAGCACCCATGTTGGAGTGCTCACAAATGCCTGGAACTCTAACTCCAGCTCCAGGGAATCTGACTCCTCTGGGCTCCACCAACACCTGCACCGTGTGTACAAAATTGCACACGGGGATGAACACACACACTTAGAAAAAATCTTTAATTTTTTAAAAAGAGGTAGACATAGGATGAGAAAGGGTATCCTGAGGTGGCAAGCGTGGAATGTGATAGAGGAATGTGAGCCTCTAAGGACACTGGCTAGGTCTGTTCTGGAGGCTGCTGATCCTGGAGGTAGAGGGAAAGTGGAGAGATGATAGTGGGTAAGGCTTCATGTTATACAGAAGGCTCCCTCTAAGCCCAGTTGACCCAAGCCCTTTGTTCTACTGGTGCCTGTCTCCATGTCTGGGGAAGATGTGTTCATGTGCAAGTGTGTGTGTGTGTGTGTGTGTGTGTGTGTGTGTGTGCAGGTTTAGCAATGAGGACAGATTTAGAGTGAGCATTGGGAAGCACATTACTCTGCTAGGAGTGCCTTACAGAGTATCACAAACTGGATGGCTGAATAAAACAACAGACCTTTGCTGTCTCCATTCTGGAAGCAGGGTGGGTGTGAGTGGCAGGTTGCGTTGGTGCCCTTCCTCTCCCCAGCTCTGGTAGTTGCTGGCAGTCCTTACTGCTTTGTGGGTTAAATATGCACCACCTCCCATCTTTGGGTCCAGTCTCACATCTGGTATTCAAGTCTCTGCCATGTTTCTTTCTTTCTTTTTCTTTTTTCTTTTCTTTTTTTTTTATTTTAAAGAAGGTTTCCATTTAGATTAGGTGGCTAACCCCAATGACCTCATCTTAACCTGATCATTTGAAAAGACATGATTTCCAAAGCACTGACAGGGGCTAAGTGTTAGAATTTCAGCATATTTTGCGGGAACACAATTCAACCCACAAGAGGGGGAAGGGGACAACTGCGTCATGGCACATGAAGAATGTGGCATGGCACATGGGGAAGAATATTCAGTTTAGGAACAGGGTGGGTCATAGGCCTGTAACATGGGTTTCAGAGTTTCAGGATCTCTAAGGGCTTACATCATAATTTGTATGAGGATGATAACGTATCTAAAAACCCCTTGGTTGTTGGAGACGACGTTAATGTCAGCTATTATGACAGTAGCATGTGGTTCATGTGGTCACAGGAGAAAGATGTTATGAATTCTTAGTCTTTGTTTTCCCAACTGTGAAATGGGTTGCATGAGTAGTGCATTAGCTAGTACTGCAATTGTAGCAAAAGCTTAAGAAGGGGGAAAGGAGACATTTCAGGGTTTAGTCATTAGCTGTGTTCTGGAGACTGGTATATGTCACAATCATAGCTTTGCGTCACTCCTAGAATTGGAAGCCCGTGACTTGTTTTAGTAAGGGCCCAGGGCTTTGGCTTCGAGTCCTGGTGGACTTCTATATTAGCTTGGCTAACAGACTCTGGATAACTTCCTTTGGTAGATCTACTGCTCATAACCATATGCTTACTTTTAAACCTCTTGGCTACATGGAGTTAACAGTGGTTAGCCAGGTTTTCTCCTCAACCTTGATGGTAGAAAGGTCACTGATGCTTTAGTATGTATCCCTCTGTATCCCACAGAGTCTTGCCAGGCACAGGTGGCCTGTGGTGGCCCAGGACTTGTATCTGGGACCATATGCACTTTTGACATTTCTCCTCTGATCCCCTGTCCTGTTCATGGTTATTCCTACCTGTATCATGATTCCCAGACTGACTGCTTATTCCTCAAAGGCTGTAAACTCCCACTTTCACGGAAGCCTGAAAGGGGAGGCAGCTGGTTAATAAAGAAAGCTATGGCTGGTGATTTTTCTTTTTCGTCTTGCTTGGTTCTGAAGCTGAAAAAAATTGCAGTATACTTCAGACTTGAGCAGTGGCTGTGAATGTATTCATTCTTGAATTCATCTATGAGGTTATTATACGCAGCTTTGATGTTACAGCAAGACTACCTGGGTCATTTTGTTCCAATTACTCAGTGCAGAGGAGGAGGACTTCCATGCCGCATGAAGGCACCCAACTTTGATGTCTTGTGGAGGGTGCCCTTCTTGCGACCGATGCATCAGAAGTGACTCCAGGCAGCTGGGGAAAGTCCAAGTGGTGGGGCTCTAACCCGGATGCTGTGCCCACTCTCACAGCTTCAGTACCTCAGTCCTGAGGCGCCTGGGAGGGAAGAGGCCGTCAGTGTGGGCCTATCAAGCACATTTCCCATTGCATCATAGAGGATTTGGAAATAACCTCATTTTCCTCAATTAGGAAGATGGAGATTGTAATGGCTGTACTTTGCTCTCTTCAGCCGTCTTTCATCTCTGCATCACAAAGTGCTCTGAAAGCATGATTAACGGAGCTTCCCAACTCCCCAGCCGGGCCGGCGCCCCACTGCCTACTTCAGCTGAGGCTAAATGGTTGAGGCCAGGTCCCTGGGTGAGCTCAGAGTAATGGGAGAGCCTGCTGACCCCAACACAGGGCAAAGACTGCTGCTGGGAACCTCACAGACTGGGATGGGGAGGGAGTGGTGGCCCAGGCCAGGCTAGGCCAGGAGGCAAAGCTTCTAGAGCCAGCCTTGGATGCTCCACTGGTCTATTGTCAGAGCACAGACTTGTCACCAACACAGCTTACCAACCTCACTCAGATCTAAAGTCAGTATATAAGAATGAGAAAGTAGATTTTGAAGCCTCAGGTCTCTTTCCTCTCTGCCACTTTGAGTCTGCACAATCCTATGTCCATTGCCATGGGATAGTCAGATCCTGTGGTAGCTCACTTGGGTGACATCCCTGTTCTGAGACACATATGCTTGGCTGCTGTGGGACAGCTATGCCACCTTCACCTACAGCTGCCCTTTGTAAACTCAGTGCTATCTGCACACTGCACAGGCCTCCATCATACTGGACACCAGATGGGTTCCCGACACCAGCCTGGCTGCTCCACACAGCACCCCTCCTACCATTTTCTTCTGCCTTTTCTGAGTGTAAGCACCAGCCTGCTTGGTGCTTTTGTTAAGGGATGGTTGTCCACTAGTCACTCAGGTAAGAGTCCCCTCTGAGACTCTTCTAGCCCTCCGCAAAGTCTAGAATTGTTTGTGGAGACCTTAACAATTAAGCCTATGGTACTTTAGACCTTGGTCACCTGGGTTAGATTTTCTGCCATCTCACCTTTATGCTCCTGTGGATTCTCAGATTCTTCAACCTGCCTGAAGTAGTTAGTGCTTCTCCATTTCCCATGAGCTCTTTTTTGTATGATCAGAGATGTGAATTCACAAAATACAAATGTACGTTCAGGGTTGGTGAGATAGCTCGGTTGGTAAAGTGTTTACTTTGCAAGTATGAGAACCTGAGTTCAGTCTTCAGAACCCACATAAGAAAGCAAGTTATGGAGACAGAGGCCTGTCGTTCCAGAACTGGGACCGCAGAAACAGGTGAGTTAATTACGCTTCTCTGTCTAGCTAACCTAGCCTAATCAGCAGGTTCCAAACCCATGAGAGACTCTGTCTCAAAATAAATGGACAATATTTGAAGACCCACAGTAGAGGCTGTCCTCTGGCCTCCATCTACACACATCCACATGCATGTGCATTTGTGCAGGCATGCACTCATGTGTACACATGCACACATATGAATGGAAGTTCAACAGAGGGCTGTGACTGTTGTTTTGTAAGTTAGCACCACATATCTGGGTTGGCAGGGAGACCTCTCACATGGTATTCAGTGCTTTTGGAGGGCTGTTTACTTCCTCACGAATGTTCTGGATGGCTGTAGTTGTGTTCAGGATAGATGGAACATAATGTAACTGCAGAAAAAAGCAGGGCCTGGAGGATGAGTTTCCAGATGGAGGTAGAGGGCAGAAGATCCATTCCTTTCTTCCTGAAGAGGAATTTTTTAAAAGACACTCAGCTTATTATTTTATGATTGCTTCTTAATGCATGTGTCCAAATGCTGCATTTTGAAAACAACAAATTCGCAATATGACACAATGAGGATTATCTACCAGTGTTTGGATATCCCAAGGGTTTCCCAGAAGAGAAACCTGACAAAGTCAAATCATGCCTTGGAGAATGGTTTACTAATTGTAAAACTCTTATTTTTATTCTAGAAATCTCAACCTGTCTTCCTCACTTTCCCATAGAGAGAACTTGACCATGGAGAGGTGCTGGCTTGGGCCCTTGCCTGTCATGTTGGAAGGCTTCCCCTTACTCATGGGCTTCCCTGGTCAGCCACAGAAAGAAATTCCTGGGGGAACGGGGGTGGGAAGCTGCATTTTGTTGTGAAGGTTTTTCAAGTGTAAAAGGCACAATAAAACTTAATTCTATCCCTTTTCTGGAACAAACAGAAAGAAAGCTGCTGAAGTGGAAAATTCAGAATGAGAAATATAGGACAGCCATTAGGTTTGAGTTTTAAAAACTGGAAGGAATGCTTTTGAGTATTGCATATGTGTGGGTGGGGTGGGGCTGCCCATCTTTGGGGCAATGGTAAGTGGAATCCCATCTTCCAGGCTCTCATGGGTCTCATGTGAATTTCCCCTTTGGGCCTCATCACCTATCCTAGCTTCTTCTCACTCCAAATCCCTCTGAACTCATTTGTGATGTCACTGTGCCTCAGGCTCAGCCTCACTTAACTTCTCCAAGGTCACAGCAGTTGCCATCACTCCCGAGGCTCCCCAGCAGTCCACTCCTCTCTTAACATCCTGGCTTCTAGGTCTCCTTACTGCCATTAACTTCGGGACAAAGATCTGCAGGGTCAGTCCTGGAGGTATAGACCTACTCTGTATCCTGATTTCTGAGGTTACTCTCAGCCAGCCTCCCTCTCCAGATTATTTTTATCTCTTGGTTGTTGTTTTGAGACAGAATGTCTCTCTATAGCCCAGTCTGGCCTCAGCCTTATAGCAATCTTGCCTTAGCTTCCCAAGTGCTGAGAGCCGTCATGCCCTGCCTTCTTCTCCAGTTACTCAGTGGTTGACCTGCCTGACCCTTTGACCAATGACTGTGTCCTCACCAACACCTATCTCTATTTCTGAACATATGAGGCCTGCTGTGCGTGTGTCCAAGTAGGCTGAACTTCAGGAAGGATGGGCAGCAAGGGAACGACAGATCTAAGGAGGACTTCCAGTGGGAAGAAATTTGAGGGACAGCATTTTCAAACTGTCTGGCAGCATGAACAAAAGTAGGGACGAGATGGAAAGGATAGAAGGGAAACTAAGTGCCTGGCCCAGACATGACTGAAGGATCCCTTACAGTTTTTTCAATATATAGATTTTATTAAATTTTTGTGCATTTCATACATCTTAGTCACATTCCGACCATCTTCCCTGTCTGCATTCCTCCATAGCCTCCCACCAGATTTCAAGCATTCTGTCATATATGTTAAATTCTATTGAATCAAGTTTGTGTACCCAGATGTCCCTTGGTGTGAGTCCATCCACTGGAGCCTGTTTGGCCCATCTAGTGTCACTCCCTTAAAGAAGATCAACTCTCCCTCACCCACCCATCAGTTCCTCAGCTAAGGTTGGTGCTTCTTGCCAATTTCCCCAATTCTATGCTGAATTTTTTCTAATTGAGTTTGCATGGGTCTTGTGCACCATGTCACCATTGCTATAAGTTCATATGTGTAGCTTTTGTTTCATGCCAAATTACAGAAAAAGGGTCAATGAAATTTCTTTGTATCTTCTTAGGGTATGTGCCTTACTACTGTATTTTTTATTGCCTGGCCTACACCCAACTGTACCTCATCATTTTACAAATACCCTAGAATGCTCATTTGTTCTCTATGAACATCACACTGTCGTCAGAAGTGGCCAGCTAACTAACAAACCTGTGTTCCTTTCCAACCAGCTAACCATCAAACATGTGTTCCTTTCCATACCAGAGAGCTATCACCAGGAAGTGGCAGTCAGGGCAGGGGCCGCACTCATCAGACTCTGCGTTTATTTAGACAGGGCCCCATGAAGACCTGTGGTCCATAGAAATGTGAGTGGAACTCAGAAGCATCTTGACTGAGCCAGGAGTGTTAATATGCAGTTCTCTACCTGCCAACTCTTTGAGAAACTATAGAGGGCTTAAGAGTGGACAGAGCCACAATAGAGAAGGAACCTGGGTCCCTGCATGAGTATACCAGAGGTGTCTCTTGAGAAGTCTCTGAGGACTCTGACATGAATAGGAAAGAAATCTCCCACGGATAGAACACAGAGTTTAGCTGTGACAGTAACATGAGGAAGTGTTACTATAGAGAATATATATTGCTTTAGATAACCCAAAGCCTTTTGTGGAGCTAACTAAGCTAGGCCACCTGGTCTTAGTTCACATGTCATCTCTCGCCTTTCTCGCCTATGCTAGCAGCTCAGGAGCTGCTGCTTTGAGTGGGAACGTTTCAAAGAAAGGCTGCCATGAAGAAGCAAACTGGATAAAGAGTGGGTGAGGGGAGTTCGTGAAGGAATTTCTTTTCTGGGCTAGAATTTTTTTATTTAGTGATTTCTGGGTCTCTCGAATTATGAAAGTAATGGAGTCATGAATATAATTACCTCTATTCTGTAATTACCCAGCAAATATCATATGAATACATCGGGGGTTTGAGTCAGCAGATCTGGCAGCTGCAGAGTTTGATTATGATGATTTAGCTGTTGGGAAATGCCAGGGATTAATTTTAGTCATCAGTGTAGGAGCAACAAGGAGAAATGGCCCCCAAGTTAGGAAAGGCTGAATATGGGGAAAGTACTTGGTGTCCGTGAGGCTACTTTGACAAAGCAGCTGGGGCCCACCCCTCAAACCAACCCTGTGGGGTGGGGGCGAAACAAAGGTTCTTTTGCACCTGCCGCTTGTTTCCCAGGTGGTGACTCTATAAGGATTCCACAGTGGGAACCTGAGGCAACAGGCGTGTGCATTTGAGGTCGTTGGTGTTGGTGTGTTTGTTGTCCTGTAAAGTAGACTCAGCTCAGCTGTTCCCATTTTACAGCTAAGAATACTAATCCTAGCAGAGTGAATCATTCCACATGGCACAGGCATGTGTACTTTCTAGATTCGAGCCAGGTCCCCCTGAGCCTGTTACATTTAACATTGGCTTTTCTGAGGAACACGCCTCTGTTATGTTTTCCCAGGGAAAAAGAGTGACAAGTTGTAGAATGCTACGGCTTGTTTATCCAATAGTTTTCAGAAGTTTCAAAGAAACAATGAGGAAATCCAAAACTGCTCTTTCAAGAAGGCAGTGGAAAAGGTCCCTTGAGAGCTTGAGTTCTCCTAAAGGCACCAAGGACCCCTGAAACCCTTACTTCATGATCATTTCCACTCATTAGATGCCTTCACTTCTGGCTCATGCCAGCCCACCTCTAGAGTAAAGGTACTGGTAAACTGGGTTGGACCCAGCACCATCCTGAACTTTCCGTCTGGACTGTTCTTTTTCCCTTGTGTGCTACAGCTTGGTGTTTACCATCAACTGACCTGGGTATTATTCAGAGAGTGAGGTGCCTGGAAGAGATTCTCTGTTGAGATGCCCATAAATCATGCAGGGAGCTCCAGGGATACAGCTTTTGTGAGCCCTTACCCAGGCTGGGGTGGGATTTTCAGGAATGAACTCCATTATTCTCGTAAGCAACCCCTCATCCATACACCCCTAAGGAACCCCAATAAGCTCATTAGTTTGCCAAGTTGGACTTTGGTATAATCGCAATTTTGGTCTTTCATTGATTCCCTATCTAGGGCAAATAAGACATCTGTTATGTCTACCCAGGAAAAATCACACAAAATACATTATGACCCAATTCAGCCTTAAGCAAAGAAGAATAGTTAGAGCTATTTGGTACCCTGGGGCTGGGCCGAGGTACAGGGGAAACGGTGTCCTGTAGCAGAGAGGAGCTCACTCACAGCAGATTCAATCTAGGCTTGTCCTGTTGCCCAAGTTAGGTTTATGGGCCTCTGGGAAATCTCTTGCCTCTGCTGATGGACAAAGCAAGCTTTTCTGTTTACTAAAGGCTGGTTTGTCCAGGGCCAGGGGATCCCCTCATTTCCTCAGGGATGCACAGCTGCTGACCCGATCATAGAATGTGTAGGCAAACTAGGATGCAAGGCCAGGTCTCATTGACTCCCAGATGGTAAAAAGTCTATAACCCTGTATGCCCTTTGTTCACAGACACAAGCAATATTAGAATCTTAAGGTGAAGCTTCCCTGGCTGTGGTTGTACCCCAAAACACCCATGAGTGTGCAGAATCATCTACACCACAAGCACTCCAGTGTATAAACTCAGGCCATATCTACTGAAATCCTAGGCTGCCACAGGTCCTTACCCTGGGCTTTGTCAAGACCCCTCAAGTTTACCACACTCTAAGGTCTGAATTCAGAACAAAGTACTAATTTTAATTGAACTGTTGCCTTGATATTGACCTGAACTCTGACTATAACCCTGAACTCCAAATGTACCCAAGCCAGATAACAAGCTCTAAAATACAACCTACCCTTGAGGTCTGTGTAAGAGCCCCTGATGGCATCACACTAAACAAGGAGCTATCTTGTAACCTCATCTTAATGTACCTTGACCCTCATGTTAAATATAAGTAAATCCTACAAATTTTGATTCAAATTCTAACTTCGACCTAGCCTTAAACCCAACCCAGATCTGATATACAATTTTCTTTTCTTTCATCTGATGAGTCATTTAGTTATTTTTGTTCATTCATTTTTATTGTTTTTATTCATTGTATCCAGTGTTGGGTTTCATAAGATAATTTCTTTCAAGAACGTCATATGTCATGTATTTTGACCATGCCCTCCCTTTCCTCCTTTTCTTCCCCATGCCCACTGGTCTCCTTTCTCCCCTTCTGTTTTTGTGTCATGAATTTGAACATATATATATATATATATATATATATAATGTAGTCTATATAAAATCTAGGATCCCTACTGGAGAGATGGCACAGCAGTTAAAAGCACTGGCTGCTCTTTCAGAGGACCCAGGTTCTGCTCCCAGCACCCACAGGGCAGCAAACAACTGTCCTTAACTTCAGTTCCAGGGGATCTGATGCCCTCTTCTGGTCTCTGCTGGTATTGCACACATTTGATGCACTTACATACATGCAAGCAAAACACTCATACACATAAAAATAAATAAACGAATAAATAAAGAGTTTAAAAAATTAAAAAGAAAATTTAAGATCCACAAATCAGAGGAAATGTGATGCTGGTCTTTCTCAGACTGATCATCTTGCCTGGCTGTTCTCAGCCTGAATCTGGCACTCCATGTGTCATCTTCCCCCTTCCTGTCCCTCAGTTTTGCCTATGATAACCCTTGTCTACTGTCCACCAAGGCAGGGGTTCAAGTTTTGAACTCTGAACTGATATTATTGGTTTTGATTGTTAAGATGGGAGACGTATTGATTTGATGGTATGCTGAGCCTGGTAATATTAGTTAAGGTGACTGAGTTACAGTATAATACATTTGAGAATCTATTTGTGTAAAAGATCGTGGGTTATCAGTTTTCAGATCTCAGGGGTTTTTTTGGTAAGTGAAAATAATTTTAAAATGATTACGTGAAGTGGTAGAGGGTGAGGTGTAGCTTGAATATATCCTCTGCTTTATTTTCTTAGACTGTGAAACAGGAATACAATATAGACTAAGTGAGCTAATGTATGAAAACGGCTTAGAATACTCAATAAATGCTTATTATTACCATCATAATTTTCTCATTCTTCAATCATGAGTGAATCTGAAATCATTTAAAATTTCACAAAATCAGAGTAACTTGAAAGTGCAAACACCATTTTTTCTACTATCACTTTCAGTTAGAGCTACTACTGGAAACGTTGTTTGGTAAGGGCAGTCTTTCTGAAGTTCAAGGTAAGCTGCATAGTCAACTCTTATGTCATGTAGAGAGGTCAGTGAACAGTGATATAAGATGCATGTGTTCAGAGACTCATGGGTTTCATTCAACTCAGTGCAGAGAGAGACCATACCTACTGGAGTAAATTGGGCTTATTATATCCAAGATCCATTGTTCACCAGTGATAGCCAAATTCTTTTATTCATTCACTCATTCATGAAATCATCCACACTGACGCTCATAACAAGGTCAGCGTTGCTCCTTCCCTTGCCAAATTTCAAGTGTAGTAACAGAGACAGATCCAAATTATGTAGACAGATGCACGTGAAACTAAAACTTGAGAACAACTTTGGGGTGTAAAATTTGGTTCTAATGAGTGGGACCTGTAGGAGAAGATGTTCTGTACTTACTTGGAGAGGACCTGAAGAACGTCAGCCCGAGCCTGAGGGACAGGCTGTATGCTGTGCTGGATAGCCTGTTGTCAACCTGACACACCTGGGTAGAGGGAGCCTCAATTGGGGAATTTCCTCCATTGGACTGGTCATGTCTGTGGGGTATTTTCTTGATTGTTGAGTGGGAGGACAGTGACAGCCCTGAGTGGGTTGTTCTGTATTGTATAAGAAAGCAGCCTGAGCAGGGGCCAGGGGAGCAAGCCAGTAAGCAGTGTTCCTCCACAGCCTGTGCTCCAGCTCCCGCCTCCAGGTTCCTGCCCTGAGTTCCTACCTTGGGATTCCTGATGGATTGTGACCTGGCAGATGTGAGCCAAATATACCCTTTCCTTCCCAAGTTGACATTGGTCAGAGAGTTTTGTCACAACAATTGAAAGCAAACTAGAACAGGCTGAAACTATTCAGTAGAAGTATATGGGGGAGAGTTTTCTTTGCTCAAATACTTTTTTTTAACTGCAGGAATTTAAATCTACGTCATAGCAATGTTAACAGACTGAGTTGTCACCAACAGAACAGCTGTTTTCGTATCATATTGAATAGAATTATAGGAGTTATTAGGCTCATTGTTTGATTTTGTTAGCAAACATATTAGTAAAGTACATATATTATTACTGCATCACAAGTATATTTTTAAAATTACTTTTACACTTTAGAGCAGTTTTAGGTCCAGGGCGACATTGAACAGAAGGTTCAGAAACATCTCCTCTGCCTCCTAGGTATGCATAGTGCTTCCACTATTAACCCTCTATCAGAGGCATATATCACAAATGGAATGTTTCTGTGGTATAACTTATTTTGTTTGTAATCTCACAGGCTTTACTCTCTACATTAAGAAACAGACTTTATTGTATTAAAAACATGCTATGAGCCAGGCATGTGGTACAGACTTGTAATCCCAGGACTTGGGAGGTAGAGGGAGGCACGAGGGTCAAGCGTTTAAGGGCATCCTCAGCTACATAGCAAGTCTGTGGGCATCTTAGGCTACATGAGACTCTGTCTCAAAAACAAACAAAAAGGGCTGGGAAGAGGGCTTGATTGGGTAGGGTCTCTAGAACCCACACAAAAGTCTGATGCAGTAGTGTGTGTCTGTAATTGCAAAGCTCCTACCTGGGAGACTGGAGGCAGAGACAGGAGAATCCTCAGAAACTCGTGGGATAGCTAGCCTATCATATGCACCAGTGAACAACAGATCCCGTCTCAAGGAGGAAGGTGAGGACCCATACCCAAGGTTGCCCTCTTGCCTCCACATGCATGCCATGTCACACAAATGCCCATACACATACATGAACATGTATACACACATAAGCACATAGGCCAAAAGAAAAAAAAAGAGAATTACAAAATCAAGGATCAACAAGAAGAAAACCTAACTAAGTAGCTATGCAACCCTTCTGTGCAGGGTTCCAGGACACACAACTTGACTAGGGCACAAAGAAGGTTAGGATAGCAGGCTGCTTACTTTAGTAAGAAGAGCCTGCAGGAGTTGGGGAGGCAGAAAGGGGATGGTGGTTGGTCTGTCATACAGGAAATCATCCAGGAAGAGTGGTAAGATATGGCTAGGGAAGTTGAGGGCCACTATAAGGAAGTGGATTTTGGAAGTGGACAGTGGGAAGCCAGGGTGGTGTATTAAACAGAAATGGATTAATGATTCAGCTGATATTGGAACAACCTCACATAACAGCCTCTTCCCTATTGTATGTGACAAAGAAATGCAGGGTTGGGTAGAAATAAAACAGGAACGCCTGCAGCTTGGATGACAGCAATTGAAATGTAGAGCAGGGGGATGGAGTGAGATGGATCGAGGAGGTAAAACGGGAAGCTTGTGGTAATGAATTCCAGGTGGGAGGCACCAGCAAGAGAAGTGTCAAGGATGATCCCTGGCATTTGTTACTTACGCAGCAGCAGATGATGGTGCCATTGTGTGTGATAAAGAAGAGTGAGGAGAGGCAAGAGGAAGAGGAGTGTTCAGTTTTAGACATGTCAATTGAGATCCTGTGAGGCGTCCAAATGGATGTGTCAAGGAAGCGATTGGATAAATGAGCCTGCAGCTTACATGAGATCTGGGTGGGAGATAGGAATTTGGAGATGCCAATGTATAGATGACACAAAGTCAGGGAGATGAATGAGACTGCCTTAGGCAAGAATGAGATGAGACCAGGACTGCAGATGGCTCCACAGAACTTAAAAATTTAGAGAGAGCACAGTAATAGTGGATGGTCCAGGAACAGTGATGATACAAATAGGTAGCACTACCTGGGTTTATTCTATGCTGGGCATCATCTAATTATACTATGTGTATTTATTACTTTGATTTCCATAGCAACCATAAGAAGTAAACTAAATTGTGAGAGATGAACTATTGCCATGTCACAGTTGGTGGTGGAGCTCAGGGTGTGAGCCACAT
>NW_008330570.1:2689019-2784248 GCF_000622305.1 Nannospalax galili
CTTTGTGGAGCCTGGAACAGAGTAGTCAGAGGAATCTAGTGGGAGGAAAACCAGAAGGCCGACATCAAGGGAGCTAAGAGAAGACTATTCTAAGAGGGAAGAGGGAGGTGGCCAACATGATCAGATATATTGTAGAGGTTAAAGACAGCAGCAGAAAAGGGCATTCAGTGGAGAGGTAGGAGGGTATCCACACACAACAACTAGCATGGCTTTGAGAACAGAGGATATACAGATGGCTCTTAATTGTCCCCCAGGACAGAAGATTTGCTCTCTAGGGTAGATACAAGCTTTGGGGAAAGTATATTCAAAGTGCTCAGCCCTGTGCTTAGCATAGAGTAGAGATTCAATCATTGTTAATGGTTTTAATAGCTGTCTACCTCAATCTTGAGGTCACAAAGCTGTGTATGTTGATAAAAGATAAACATGAATACACTTACACAGCATCTGGTTTACTAACATATATATAACATTATATAAGACGTGCCTGTTGTTAGATGGGAAGGAAGGCTGTGAGGAGGTAATGGGGAGGGTGAAAGAGGGTACAGAGGAGAGATCTCCCAGTTTTCATAGGTGATGCATTTCCTTGGAAAAGCGATGGACTATGTTGCTCCTGTCTTTGTTTTTGCACAGGAATGAAGGAGACTCAGGAAGGCACAGTGGCTTAGTCCTCTGTTTGGTAGGTTTCAGGCAAAACTACCAATCACACACCTTCTCCTCACTCAGATGTTCCTCTCTCCTCAGAGGTAAAAGCAATCTGGAAACAGAACACAGCATGTCTCTTTTCTCCTCCCCACTTCTACAATGGGTGGTAAGGGCTGGTGGTGAGTGAGGCACCTTGGTGAGACCAAATGCTGCTTGGGGAGGCTCCTACAGAAGGAACCTTACGGTCAGAGTCAGAAAACAAGGCCAAGACCGGGATGATTCTTAGAGTTCTTCCAAGTTCTCCCCAAACCCTTCCTAAGAGGGCAAGAGAGTCGGAGTCCTCATCTTCCTCACACTCTTCTTTTCTCTACTACAGACCCAGCCCAGAACAGAGCCATAATTTTCTACCTTTAGAGAACGCATTATCCATTTCTTTGCCCCTGGGGCTGTGCGATGTTAGTGACTTGAGGGAAGGTGGGCATCTTTATATTCTCATTGAAGATGCAATTCCCTAGGGTCCTTGGTGAAAATTTATTTGAGACCCTTGACTTATGTCCTCTAGGAGGTCCTGAGTCGTAATGGAGCAAAGTCAGGCAGGTCACTGTGGGCTACAAGACAGCTGTAGGTGCCCTCTGGAACTGTGTTGGGCCATCTGATACTTGGATGCTTAGATTTGACTGTGAGCTACAGACTAATTTGGGGTGCAGTGTGGCGTTCTGAGTCACTTGGAACCTGCCCCAGTTTTTCTGATATTAGCACATTGCTCTTCAGTAAGTATTCCTTTTCACACCATTTATATAAAGCCTTCTGCAAACATGTGGAATGCCCTTGCTAATTCCCGCAGTGGCTGAGTGCTGGGTGGAGGTTTCAGACGAGGTAAAATGAGGTAAGCCTGAGGCCAACTACATGAGAACTTGCAGACAAGTAAATGTATACAGTTCTTCAGAGAAGCAGAGCCAGTAGAATGAACATATATTGTGAAGGGGATTTATTAGATTGGCATGCACAATACAGGTTAGGTAGTCCAATAATTGGTGTTTCCAGCGGCTCAGTTCATCAGGTTGGATGGCTCAGTGGTTTCAGTCTGGTACTGAAGACCTGGGGGATTACTAAGAGGGTCACTGACCTTCAGTCTATGTTGCAAAGCGGCTGAAAAAGCTGGACTCGGATGTCAGCTAAAGGCTGCAACAGCAGTGGGGACAACAGGGTAGACACACGTGAACAACAGCAAGCAAAAGGAACGATGGCAGGGAGCTGAAAAGCAGACTTCATCATATCTGGGCGGGAACAGGAAGGTGCAGCCCGCTCTGGGGGAGGGTCTTCCTCTTCAGTTAATCCTTCCAGGAAATCCAAAGGCGCCTCTGAATTGATTCCAGATTCAATGAAGTGGATAATCAAGATTAACTATCACAGCAAGAATGGGTCTTGTACCGGGTTACAGGAAACATTTCTCTTTGGGCTCACTAGCTTATCTTGCCTAATCTAGGCAGGCATTTGAGCTCCAGGGGAAGATCCACATCTACAAACCCTTTGGCCAGTTTTCTTTTTTATAGCATTCCTTTATTTTTTTATTGAGACAAAACTTAACACCATGTAAAATCAACCATTTTAAAGAAAACAATTTAGTGATATTTAGAGGATTCACAATGTTGTATAACCACCTTCCCTACCTAGTTCAATAATATTTTTATCACTCTCTAAAATAAACATTAAGCAGGTACTCTGTATTTTTCCCTTTTTTCTCACTCCATAGCAAAACAACAACCAAAATGCTGCATGTCTCTATGGACTTCCTTATTCTGCATATTCACACAAATAGAATCATACAGTATGTGCTTTTGTGTCTAGTGTCTTTCATTTAGCAAAGTGTTTTTGAGGGCCATCTGAATTCTTATTAGATCACATAATGACTCCATTCCTTCAAGCACCTGAACAATACATAGTCCTACAATGTGTGTATCTGTTTCCATATCTTCCCTCCCTCCCTTCCTGCTCCCTCCCCTCACCATTTCTCATTTTGGTAAGTTTGAATGGAGATGCTGGGTCACTTGCTAATTCGATCTTTAATGTTTCAGGAATCACTAAAGTGCCTTGTACAGTGACTGTGCCATTTTATCTGTTCCAGCAGTGAACCTTGATTATTTTATTTCATGATGACTCATCTGCAAAGAGAATAGGTGCATCTCATGTCTGTCTGATGCCTTGTGGATTCCCTGTCATTTTTGGCTCAGCTTTAAGCTTTATAGCTTCTAAGACAGTATCTTATTATTTGTTTATTTATTGGTTCATAGTTTCAATGAGTAGTTAATGATATTTTTAGTAGCTAATAATCCTAGGTCTGGAGTCAAGTCCCAGCTGTAGATCTGCCAGTATATGAGTTATGGGGTGGGGGTTAGACAGACTTGCCCTGAACCCCTGATATAGATCAGAACAATCACCTGATCACCTCCTGGTCCTTCTTTTCCACTTCTCAAATGCTGAGCCACCACACCTGACTATTTGATTATTTCACTTTTCTGTGCCTTTGTCTTTTAATTTGTAAAGTAGGAATAATGAGAGTAGCAGGATGACAGTCCCTATGGAGACTCCAGGGGAGACTTTCTTTGCCTTTTCCTGGTTTTTAGAGGTGCCCATTCTTTATTACTCCTTAGCTTATGCCCTCCCCCCCCCCCCCGATCTTCAATCCTGAGACACCGCATCACTCTACCCTCTGCTTCTGGCCCCACGTCTCATTTGCTCACTAATACTATCTCCCTCTTCTAAGGACTCTATGATTTAGCTACTTCCAGCCAAATGCTTGGATCTAGTGAGTCACCTGTCTTGAACAGAGATAGCCCTACTGGTACCCTATTGGCTCCTAAAGTTGCAGAGATGTTGCCTCCTAAGGATGCCTTTTTCACAAGAAAGATAGAGTTACTTGTCAACTCTCTGTGCCAGAGTCTTCTCTGGAGCTCTACTTAGTTCAGACATATCTTTGGGAACAACAAATCTGAGCGCTAATCTCTGGTCTGTCCTAGAGTTCTGAGTGCCTCTATTGCCTCTAGATTACAAAATTATAAGTTCTGCACCTTTGAGGGACTCGAGAACCTCAGGCAAGCAGTGGTTCCATAGGAAGGAATTCCATCTGGACTTTGTGCTGAGCTCTGAAAGCCTCTCAGTGTTGATTATCAGGGACTTTTACTTTATCTTATTTATTAATTTGTGGTTAGCATGCAAAGTAACGAGCTTCACTGCTATATTTTCACATGTATGTTATACTCTGTTCTTCTTCTGCCCCCATACTGCAGTCCCTCCCTTTCCCATCTTGCTTGTCCCTTTTCCCCCCACAATCATCCCTCCTTTTGTTTTCATGACATATCATTCCATTTCCCTCTCTTGTTCCCTCTACTTTTCCTCTTAGACGACTCTCTCCTCCTTTAGTGAAATAAGTAACTCGTTTATTTCACATAACGTAAGTTACAGAGTTTCATTCATTTTCCCATGAAAGCTATAAATTCATTCTTCTTTACTGTTGAATAATGTTCCATTGCATATATCTACTGAATTCTTCATCTACTCTAGGACATCTAGGCTGGTTCTCTTACCTGGTTATTGTGAACAGTGCTTTAATAAATATGTATCTTGTGGTATGCTGAGTTAGAAACCTTCAGGTACATAGGTGGCAGGAATCATGGGTAGTTCTATTTTAATTTTTTGAGAGACTTCCATATTTGTTTCCATAGTAATTACCTGCAGAAGATTATAGTTAAAAGAACAGTTTTGAGGCAGGTAGTTTACAGGGACGGTTAGCAACTGGGACACCTACGTGCATGGAGCTATATACATAGCCTTCTCCAAACAAAGCTACTCATCTTTTCCTCTTGAAGCCTCCTTCACATCCCCTTAACAACTTCCCTTTAGTGGTCAAACACCTCCTGGAACTAGAGGCAGTGAATGGATCTAGTCTTAAGTTGTTTTAGATGAATGCATAGTAAGGGCAACCGTGTCCTCTGAGTAAACTGGTAGTGAAAATCCTATTTAGCTTTTTTTTTTGTCTTTTTGAGACAGGGTCTCTCTGTAGCCCCAGCTGGCTTATATAACCCAAGGTTTGTTAATCTTAACAGTAAACCACCCATGGTTAGCAATCAACTCCTCCTCCATTTGAACCACAAAAGGAAGGAGTGAGTGACCCAGCTTGTGCTGCAAGCTTTCAGGACCCACCGCTCCCTTGCAGTGTGGCTATACTAAACTTCTGCTTTGCCTTTGAGTAAAGTCCTTTGTCACTTTGCTATTGATGCACACTTCTTCAGTTCCTTTAACAAGACACCAAGAATCTGGAAGCCCAACCAGCTGTTGAGACAAACCCTTGATAACAGTTCTACCAGGCAACAGTGAAGGCTATGTCCCTTTGTATATCTCATTTAGCCTTAAGCTGAGCAGTTAAGAGGATGAAGAGGGTGTGAGGACAAGAGCCCTCAGACAATGTGACCCCCACGTGCAGCTCCCTGGCCCCTTGAGAGAGTGCAGAGGCTTCTGCTTTTGCTAGAGCTGGCTAGTATTTCCAGGCACATTGGCTATGGCCTCCCCAGTTCGGAGCGGTGCAGCTGTTCTTAGACCTCACGGTAAGAGCAGAATTCTTCCCCTGTGTATAATTCATAGTTCTGTGAATGAGGTTAGGTCCCTGGGTGAGGAATCAGTGGGTGGGGCTCAAGACCAGAAGGTCTGTTCCTAGCCAGAAAACTTTATTAAATTTGCCTCTCTTAATCTTGGTCACTTAGTAGGAAAAAGTGGGTGGATCGAGGATCTTACACAAGCCCCAGCAGCTTCTGTCATTGTTATAAATAGTTATGCCAAGGTATTTTTTGAGTGAGCACTGCTCAGATGATTCAGTTTAAAATTCTATCAACAAAGTTAAACTCTTGGATATTGTCTCAGTCTGGCTGCTTCCCTGTCCGTTTGGGTTTGCTCATCTGCAACGTGTACAGAAAGTCTCGATTCTTTCCTTCATTCGCACTCTGGTTTTCCATGACCAACTGGCCCTTGGGATGTTAGGAGGCTCCAAAATTCCTACAGTGGAGAAGAGAGAAGTGTGCACTGGTGGTCATGAAAGGTTTTCTCGGAAACAGAAACCAAGGGCACTTTTGTGGTTTTATGGAAAAGGGGACCAGAGGACACAGATGACAGAGGACATGGCTCTGACACCCAGAGTCCCATGAGGCTACCCAGGAATTCATGACCTATAGGGAAGAGCTGACACCTTCTGGGACCCCTGAACTTAAAGGAAAGCGAAAGAACTCTAGAATGAAATTTCTTCCTTCCTCCCTCCCTCCCTTCCTTCCTCATTCCTTTACCTCCTCCTTCTCCTCTTCTTCCTCCTCCTTCTTCCTCTCTCTCTCTCTCTCTCTCTCTCTCTCTCTCTCTCTCTCTCTCGTTTGTGTGTGTGCTCTGAGATAAGGTCTCACTATGTAGCCCAGGATGGCCTCATACTCATGATCCTTTCCCTCAGCACCACCATACCTGGCTTTTGAAATGGATCTTTCTAGTAGCTGGAATAATTCTATACTACAAGAAGAAAAAACAAAGCCAGGTGGGTAACAAGAAATGGTCACAATGAACCCCTGTGTTGGGAAAGGAGAGAAGTTGGGTGGGTAGAGGTCACTTGCAGAGGACCAGGGGTAGCTCTGTGTGTTTGGGAAGCTATAAGTACGTCCTTATTTTTGGAATTGAAGGCAAGGGTGTGGGTGCTGAGTTCTGGGCCAGGGAGTCCAAGAAAAACCTTGTGAAACATATAAGGTATTTGAGCCAGGTCTTGTGAGAACTTGGGAGGAGTCTGGACAGCGCGCCCCACCTTACTGAGTGTATGCACTCTTGTGTTCCTTGCCGTTAGGACGCACGTTTGCCGTCTCCTGCTTACATAGCAGCCTCAGGCTCTTCACTCAAGGAATTGTCACTTCAAGTTGGAAACACATAGGACAACAAATTCTCAAGAGAAATCCTTGCCTTTTCCTAAGTGTTGTTGGCAGAGTGGGAGGAAGGAAACTCGACAGGAGATATCTGGGGCTTTGGGGACAAACAACGTATTTTTCACATTGCTGCAGGGCATTGGGGTGTTCTGTGATGCTTAATTGCATCCTGCATGGTTTCATGGAAGATGCTGAGGTCACAGTCTGTTCATAACAGGTGTACCTCCAGCAATGCCTGATGATGTTTGCTGTTTATTTCTAAAGAGGACTTGAGTCAGGTTACAGTAAGATCTGCACTTACAATGAAATCATTACAAAGGTGATTAACGAGCAAACGTCATTTAGTAAGTGTAGGGGCAAGAATGGATAATAGAGAGGAAATCTTAGGTGAAGACGGCTCTTTTAAGTAAACACCGAAGAAAAGAAAGCTCTGAGCCTCCTGGCAGCAGCCGCACTTCTGCAGGCATGCAATAGATTCTGCATGCAGCTTTTTGTTTGTTTTCTTTGAGAGACTCCCATTTTCTTTGGCAGAAATGAACAGATGTGTCTCAGAAACTCATGGAGGGTAAGAAATTTAAGGTTTGCTTGGAGCATATTTTAGAAATTGGGAGAGGGCTTTGCTGCCAAAACCTCCTCTCCCTGGCCCATCCTCTATCCCAGCCCCAGAGAATATGCCCTTCCCCACTCGAGCCCCTCCTGCATACCCTCTTTCCAGTGATCTCAGGGTTTCAGAAAATGCTACCCTCTCTCATTGCCTCTTGTAACTACCACTCAGAGCCTTTCTAGGGACCCAGCACCAGGCTTCTGATGAACCCTCTTCTTGTTCAAAATCAGAAACTCCTTTGGGTGCTTCGGGAGCCTTCTTTTCCTATTTCAAAGCAAGCTTAAAAGAGTCACGGGCTGAGTAGAAATTCTGCACAGAAACCTGTTGAAACTGAGGAAGATAAAGACTTAGCTGGGAGACGAGCAGGTTTCGTGTCCGCAGCTGCCTCATCAAAAACACATGTCTGCTGCCTGAACTGTGGCAGAGATAGAAAACCATCCTTCAAACAGCTATGATTCTGACTCTGCATAAATTGAGGAGTGGCTCTGGGAGCAAGGCTGTGAAGCCTGCTCTCTCCATAGCATGAGACAGCAACCCACGTGGAGAAAACTGTGGTAGTGTGGGTCCTCAGACCCTAGCAGGATGACAGCACAATGCAGTGCATGCTTCATTGTGAGCGTGACAACTTAGGGCTGGGTAAAAATCCAAATGAAAAGCCCAGAGCATTAGTTCCTCTGTTTATCCTTATTGTCATGTGACTCTGAGAAGTTGAAAAGGTTGGGCACTCTCTAATGAACTATATTAACGGTGGACGCTCCTCTGACAGGCTCAGAAGATCCTAGGCTCAGCCTAAAGACAGATGGCGCTTGGGTGTTGGGTGTTTTTCAGTCAGGAAAGCCCTAGAACTCAAAGGTATGAACATTTTCCTTGCTGTTCCTCCTTCTACTGAAAATCTTCACCTTCATTGTTAATTTCCTTCATGTCTACACTAATCATGACTCTCATCCTCATATTGTTTCCTCTGAAATTGCCCTAGATTACTAAACCATCAATAAGCACAATAGGATGGCATGATAGGGGAGCTCAGGGCTGGCAGGACATTAGAAGACACTTTTGTTTCTTCTTCAAGGAGACATTCCCTAGAAAATGTCCTTCCGTGGTGACCCTCCAACAGTGCTTGTGCACTGCTAGTGTCGAGCGCCTCATATAGTGCTACTTAGAAATTTTGCTTAGGGAACCAAATAGGAAGGTTTGAAATCAACTGTGCTGCTTCCTAATTGGTTGTCTTTGGCACTTTTTCGTATCTTCTCTGGATCTAAATGTCTTTATCATCAAAAGGGAATTAAAAGTGGTATTGTCTTCAAAGGTTGTGGGCATATTCTTGGGCTTAGACCAAGATAGTGTCTATTAATTGTTATTATTATTATTATTAATTTCATTTTTGAAGCAGGCTGGTCTTGAACTCACTATGTAGTTGAGAATGATCTTGAACTTATCTTTCTGCCTCTACCTCCTGAGTGCTGAGATTACAGTCATAATCCACCAGACTCAGTTTTATGTGGTATTGAGGATGGAGCCCAGGGTTTTGTGTATGCTAGGCAAATAGTCTCCCAACTGAGCTATATTCCAAGCCCCAAGGTTATATCTTTTAAAGGGTTGCATTTGTAAGAGAGACTTCTGAGAAAATTTTTTTTCATTTAAAGGAAGTCAAGATTTATAGATATCTAATTTATGAAATGAAAGTCAAACATCTCCGTAGATCTTGACATAGACAGTGCACTGTAGTGCAGAAAGTTCACATTTGGTGTCTGAATGTGTTAGGGCCGCTATCACAAGCACCATGAGCTGGGAACTTAAACGACAGGCCTGTGTGTCTGGGGAGGGCTGGTTCTTCCTGAGGGATTTGAGGAAAAGATCCATTTGAGAACTTCCTTCTTGGCTTGCACGTGGCTCTTTCCTCCCTGTCTCCAAACAGCTGCTTTGCTCTGACAGACACATTTGTCCTATGTCCAAATTTCCTTTCGAAAATGACAGAATATTGGATTAAGATCACCTCTAAAGACTTCATTTTAACCTGATTGCCTCTATAAACACCATATCTTCATATAAGGTCATGTTCTAAGTACTATATTTGGGGATGGGAGATAAAATTCAACCTATGACATTGTATAAAAAAGCCAAGGTACCAGACTTGGTATCCAGAGGCCTAGGGCTGGGTCCAGATCCTGTCAGTGTTTGGTCACCTCACTCTGGCTGAATCTTGGACCTGTGTTTTCATGGCTATTACAAACGACAAGATTAGTTTAGTACAGAGGACCATAGGGGTCCCTTCCAACTTTTCAGAGTTTGAGTGAGCCATCTGTTTTGACATGGAACTGACTGAGATTCAGAGAGACCATTCTTAATGTGAGGCTCAGGTGCAGGGCACAGTTGCTTTTGTGTGGGGAAATTTGTGCCACTTCGGTCCCTTAGGTCACACCATCTGGCTTGCAAGAAGTGGACAGCCACTTTCCACTGTTCTGGAACAGTCTTTCCTTCCTTCTCTATCCTATTTACAATCCCATTGTTTGGGAGAATGGCTCTATTTTAGCTACAGTGCTGTATTTTTAAGGCCCTAAAAAACTCCATTAAACAATGATTTTGGGTGAGGTAGCTGAGGAATTCAGTGAGTCTGAGAACTTATTTGTGGTATTTCATATCAACTTTTACCTTTTATGGGAATAAATATTTTCAACTGGGCGCGTTGTGCTTTTTCCCCCTCTACTCTAATTCCTAGAATAGTCTGGCAGAAATTGTACCCAGTGGAGTCCTTGGTGTGTCTTTCTGCCTTCTGATGTTCTCTTCAGTCTTTGCAGGATGGTTTTATTTTTGTCAAACGATAGAGTTTAAATGTTGATCCATTTCAGCAGAGTCCCGAATCTATCAGCATATAATTGCATTAATATTAATTCTAATTTCAATGAGAAAGGCACTTTGTAATCACTTGTTATTTAACCCTGACTGCAACCTTTCCAAGAAAGAAGAGGACATGTTGACAGGTTCTGAGATGAGCAATTGTAGTGTCTTTCTGTTCAGGGTCGCTGTGTGTGAGAGAGCAGTAAGTTTCTCTATGTAACCTAAAGGGGACATACTGAGATTTTCATACAAGGTAAGGAGCGTGCGTGCCTATTGCTGGATTCGAGAATCCAGACTTCTGCAAAGGAGAGTTGAGAGCTATGGACGTTTGTCAAATATAACTAGAGGATTCTCTCAAAACAGATGTCCCCTGGGTCATCTCTCATTGTGATGCTCTTCCCAACTCAGTTGATGTGCTTGCCAATGTTTTCTCTGAGAGAAAAGCAACTTCTCTTGGGATTCAGAGGAGGCTGTCTGCCAGTGGAAGAAAACTTCTCTCACAGCTCCCTGAAGTGCTCCATGAGGAATGAGGTCCAAGGCCTCCCAGGCTTTGTTACCTTGGCCAGGAAACTTGTTTTGTCACATCTTGCAATAAGAACAGCATGTCTGGCAGCCACCCTCCCTCCTGAAGCAAAGTGAGGATTGTGGAAATCTGGGGATAGCAGTAAGCTTGTAGAGTGTTTTTCATCATCCAGAATCTCCCAGGCTGGCTTGGCCGTGGGGGTGGTGACACCTTTAGGCTAAATCTAGACAGCTCGAATCACTACTTTGAGACAGGGTCTTGTAGCTCAAGCTGGCCTTGAATTTCTATGTAATAAGAATGACCTTGAACTTCTGCCTCTACCACTGGAGGGCTGATATTACATCTGTGCCCCACCATGCTAATAGGTGGTGGGGGTTCAACCCAGAGCTTTGTGTGTGCTAAGTAAGCACTCTTCTGATTGTGTCAGCCCTTCGATTGCTTCCTTGGGACAGAAGTCATGTCACAAACATATTACCTTGGTGTCTGAGTAGTAAGGCCTTTGTGTCTCTGATGTTTGAATACTGGGAACCCACATCAAGATCCCTAAGCGCCAGACAAAACTATAGCTGATATGTCATTTCTCTCATTACAGCTAAAAGAAGAAAATAAATTCGTCATAGAAACCTTTGGAAAATGTTTGGATAGGAGAAAATTAATTTTAATACTAAAATCAATACATGCAAAGTACTAATGTGAACTGAAAACAAAGCCTAGTAAAATCATGACAAGATTTCTTCTTTTTCTGTCTATAAGCAGGGGAGTCCCATCTTGTGGATTCCTTTGTATTTGTGCACCTCTGGGGATTTATCCCCAATGGGTGAAAACCAGTTGTACTTATGTCAAAGAAGCACAGTGGAGATTCAATGAATGATGAAAATAATATTTTGTTTGGGGATGGGGCTTAGTTAGAAAGTGCTTCTCTATGTGGAGGTAGCTGGGCAGGGAACATAGGTGATACGTGACACAACTTCCCAAGAGCAACTGAAACTCAGGTAAGCCCTCCTCTGAAAAGTCTTCCCTGGATCAGGGCTCTAATACATTGGTCATTTCCCTGAGGGTGAACAGTTGAGTGTTCTTCCAATATATCTGCCTTTTGTTCTTGTCCTTCACATGGCAGGACCCAGGTCTCTATCACTGCCATTCTACCACCCTCCCATAAAACTCTCCATCTATCAAGCTCTCAACCTGTCTTTATCTCACTGGCTCTTCTCCCGACCCTGTCCTGGTTCTTTAGATGCGAATCCCCAGTAGGCAGGAATAATATCTGAGACTTCAACTAGCTCTTTAGAGGTTTGATCCTTATATAAGGAAAGCTGGATTACACCTCCCCCCAAGAACTTCTGTCTTGGGATACCAGTCCTCTGAGCAGATACCCTCTGAGAAGATGGTAGTGATGCTGTTGGTAACCTCCTGGGGGTTAGTGAGCGGGCAGAGCAAACAAGGCCTCCTTCCATCTGCCCTGTCATCCAGCAGGCATCACTGAGGGGACATCAGGTGCCAAGCCTCCTCCCAGGCCTTGAGCAGTATGGTCATGAACCCATCACTGTGCTTCCTACTCCCAGGAACTCAACCCTTCAAGAAACACAAGATACCTACAGGGAAAGCTGATTTATCTAAGACTTTGGATTAGCATCTGCACAGCAAGGCCTATATCTGTTTTGATGAATAATTCAATGAATGAAGTGCCAAATGGCTATCAGGAAAGGATATGGGGGAGAGGAAGTGCTCTGAGACCTGAGGAGGTCAAGGGAGTGCTTCTAGAGATGGCTCTGTGGCCTTGAAGGATCTGCATTTGTTCACTAGACCAAGAAGAATGAGAATGGTCTCTTGCAGGATAGTAACCCCAGGCTGGGAGGAGAAGAAAGAACAGAGACAGAGCTGGGTATTAAAACATTTCTTTAAAAAACATTTCATTTCTCACTTTACTGTTCCTAGCCCTTGTTTCCTACTGTCCCCCACCAGCACACTCTCTCTGATTTCCCTTTTGATATGATTTTTTTAAAAGCAGGCTGGGGAAGGGCTGCATTTTAGAGCCTATGTTGCCTGCCAAGTCCTGTTCCCAAGTTCTCTAAGCTCCACATGCAGCCAGAATAACTTTAGGATGAAGCTCATTAATAATGTGCATGGCAAATCACAGCCTCTGTAGGAGGCCTGCAGAGGGGGGCTCTGCCCCTGTCATCTAGCTTTCAGAAATGGAAGCTCACAAATAGGATACCCTGTCCCTACACAGTCTGGAGGTGCTGGAGCTGTCCATACAGGTGTCCTGTGGGGAAATGTCTTGGGTGAGATTTCTTCACCAAAGGCAGGCCTCAAGGGTAAGAGCCTGGCATCCTCGAATACAGTTGCTTCCTGGCAGGGCACCTTTGTTGCATCTTCTTGAATATTCTCAGTTGGGGGAGGAGAATTTCCAACTGCACACCACTTCGCATGAGTACACCCATTAGTTACAATTAAGCAGGTCATTGCAATGATTACAAATAAATTTAGCAGCAAAAGGATTGTGGGGCTATCTGGAACCATCCTAGGGGTCATCAGATGACAAATCCAAAAGGCTTCCTATCAGTCTCTGAAGGAAGCAGCTGGGGTGTGGTGGTGGTGATCTCCCTGGCAGATGACCACACAGCTTCAATGGGCAGCATTTCCCTGGAGCAGATGTTGCTCAGTTGAGTTTATTTCCTGAGCCTCAATTGTGTGCTACTTTTCTTAGCATGTGTGAGATTTTTTCCCCTGCTTCATTCTGAATGTACTCGCATCCTCCATCTCCTGTTTCTTCCTAGGAGGGGCAGATGCACACTGTTTGGAGCAGGTATTCCCTGTGATCCTGCCATCCTCACCCTCTGTGTCTGACTCCTGAAGATCAGGAGGGAGCACCAGTCCATGTTAGCACCTTGCCTCTAAGCCAGAGCCTTCTGCTGGTCCACCAGACAGCCATTACCCAGGACAACAAATCCTACCTTGTAAGCCTGCAGGTGGTGTCTCAGGGATATCAGTTTGGATATTTTATTTCATGTTTTGAAAAGTTCTATCACTGTGCCACTGATATCCCTGAGGCCCCAAGTAGACAGTGCTTCATTAGACTACTTGAAATAGGGGGACAGGCTCTAGAGGGAGGAAGGGACATTAAAACCAACACACAAAACAAATTGGGAGAGGAGTGATGGATGACAGGCAGATTTTCTGAGCAGAACGTGGTGAGTAGGGAGGAAAGATTAGTATTTACAATGATGAAAGGTGACCTGAGGGAGCTATGTGCTTGCTCCTGAGCTAGCCCTCTGCCAGCTCAGACGGAAGCCTGGTGTTCTGGTTTGCTTTCTTGTTGTGACAGAACACTTTGACCAAGAGCAACTTGGGGAGAAAGAATTTATTTGGCTTACACTTCTACATCACAATCCATCACTGAGGGAAGTCAGGGCAGGAATCAAGAACCAAAGCAGAAACTATGGAGGATGGCGCTGGCTGACTTGCTCTTTCCACACGTGTTCAGCTACCTTTCTTATGCAGTCCAGGCCCACCTGCCTAGGGGTGGCACTACCTACAGTGGGCTGGACACTTGTATATCAATTATCAATCAAGAAAATGCCCCATAGACATACCACAAGCCAATCTGATGGAGGGCATTCTTTAATTGAGGTTTTCTCCTCTCAGGTGTGTCAAGTTGTTAACCAAAATTAGCCATCTCACTTGGTATGGTGGTCAAGATCAAAGATTCTGTGCTCAGTTGTCTGGGTCTGAATCTTGGCTTTGCAGCTGACCTCAGTAACCTGGAGGCAAGTAACTTAACTTCTCCTTGCATTAGTGTGCTTGTCTGTAGAATGGGGCCAATGGTCTTTTTTTTGTAATAGAACTATTGTAACAATTAAGTGATATAATTTATGTAAGGCATGCAGAACAAAACCAGAATCTTGTGAATATTAATTAGTTCTACCATGTCTTCAGTCTTTATTACTCTCGTAGTTTTGCTATAATCTTTCCCTTAAATGCAAATGTTTATAAATTTGGTAAACCTTTTTAAACATTATAAATATGACAGATGAATTAAAAAGTTTACAGCCAGGCATGGTGGCTCATGCCTGCCTATAATCCCAGCACTTGGGAGGTAGAGGCAGGACGATCAGGAATTCAAGGCCAGCCTCAGTTATGTAGTGAGTTCAAGGCCAGTCTGGGTTATATAGACCTTATCTTAAAAAGAAAAATTAACTTAAATGAAAAACTAAAAAGTCAATAAACACAGAATTCAAAAATTTATCATGAAACAAATCACCAGATCAAGAAGTAAGTTCAGGATTTTCAAAACACTCCTGCTGCCCTCCATACCACCTCTTGGCCTTCTCATTGGGTAACTTAATTTTACCTTTCAAACTATTGTCTAGTTTGCCTGTGATTATTCATCCTAAGCATGGGATAGTACTGTGTGTACGTGTGTGTGTGTATGTATGAGAGAGAGAGAGAGAGAGAGAGAGAGAGAGAGAGAGGAGAGAGAGAGATCTGTGTCCTGTCCTATAGACACACATTGAAACAACCTCCTATGCAATAGTGGTAAGAGGTGGGATCTTCAGGAGGAGACAAGATCATGAGGGGTCTGTCCTCATAAACGGGGTTAGTGCTTGATAGAAGGGCTCAAGGGAACTAGGTAGGTCTTTTGATCTTCTATGTTTCTCTGTGTGAGGAGACAGAAATGGTGTCTGCATTTTCTGCTGTGTGAGAACTTAGCAAGAAGACTCTGTCTTAAGGTAGAAACAATTCTCTCCAGCCACTGAATCTGCTGGTACCTTGAATTTGGGCTTCCCAGCCTCCATAAACATAATAAATTTGTTATAAAAGATTTAGTCTCAGGTGCCTTGTGATAGAAACAAAAATAGACCAAGTCAGCCTAGCTTCTATAATTATACAGCTCTAACTCTATTTTGATCTATAGCTGCAATTCATCCACTTTCATTGCTGTGTAGTATTCCATTGTATTTAGAGTGTATTGATTATTTCTTTCTACTATTTCTGTACATGTCATTTCCAGTTTTTCATTATTAGCAGTATCAGTAATTAGTAATAGTGCAATGAGTGCTTTTATGCATATTTATGGAAGCACATTTATGCTGAATATATGTTTAGGAATGCATTGCTTGACTATAAAGCACGACTATGTCCTACTTCGGCGGTAGAGCCAAGTAGGGTTTCCAATTGTGCCATTTCGCATGACCATGATTTCGACTAGCTTTGTGAGTTTCTACTGGCCCCCATGCTTTCTCACTCTCAGGATTACCACTGCTTTCATTTGTCCACCTGAGGGTTTGCACTGATGCCCTTTGTGCCCTACATTGCGGGTGAGTTACGGGTGAGATGAGGCAAGTTGGCTATTTGCTTTCTGTTGCTGGTGTCTGTGAAGTCTGTTTTCCATTTTTCTAGTTTTTAAAATTCTCTTTGTTGATTTGTAGGAATTCTAGTACCTACTGGCTATAAGCCCTTGGTTAGTAATGTGTGGCAAGTAACTTTCTCACTTTCTGTAAGCTAAGCGTAAACTTTAGATTTTTCTTAAATAGTAATATTTGTCAAATGACAAGTTTGATATTTATTTTCCTTCTAAAATAAATATTTTAAATAAACGCTGCCTCTGTCTTAATTGAAATCTTCTTGTATCACTGGTGGTGTGATTTCTCACTCTGAGAAACCAGCCATCATCACGTTTATTCTTCACAGAGAACCTACGTACACCCTTGCTGCCTACGCTCAGCAGATTTAGCCCTGGGGCACTCAGAGGTTTGATCACTTACCAAGAGATACACAAATGGAATGAGGATTCTGATGTAGCTGCTTGCAGAGCTCACATTCCTCCATTATCAAAATAGCTGGTTCAGCAAGTCACTTAATTACTTGTTTTACACTCTGGATGCTTGTGAGACCCTTTACCTCTTTACCAAGCCTTGTATGTAGTAGAGCCCTATGCAGGTGCTTGTAACATGGATAGACTGACAGGTAGATCAATGGAGGGAGGGATGGGCAGATGGGTGAATGGATAGATGGGTAAGAAAATGAATGAGGGTAAGAAAGATTGAGTGGATTAGTTTAGAGATAGATAGATGGGTAGGAAGATGAATGGAGGAAGAGAGAAGTGGGTGGATAGTTGGAGTGGGGTGTAGGCAGGTGGATGAATAAATGGGTGCATAATTAGGAAGATGAATGGAAGGAGGGGGAAGTGGATGAATAAGTTGCTCAAGTGAGGAAGAAGATGAATGGAGGGAGGGAAGAATGGGTGGACTACAGATTCATGGGCAAATGAATGAAAAGAGGGAGGGTAGATAATGTATGAATAGACCAATGGCCTGGTAGGAAGGTAGATGGATGGAAAGACTGATAGGTGGATAAATAGAGTGAAGGATGTATGGCTGCATGGGTAGACAGATGGTTTGGTGGAGGGATAGGAAGATGTTTGGAAAGGTTGGTGTATAGACAGAGGAAGGTGTGTAAAGATAACCTGGAGGGTCAGTGTTCAGTTCAAACACTGCCCATCATGTACAGCCTCCTCTTGGGCTATGCTCTGGGTGTCTGCAACTTTGCATCATGACCTCAGAATAGTTTTGCCATGATTTTCTTTTCCCTCATGACCTTACAGAAGGGAAAGTCAAGAATGGGGCTGGGGCCAAGGTGAAGAACCTGCAGTTGCAGTTTGTGATTGTTGGGGCAAGGGCTATGCTCCCCTCTTTCTGAGTGCAGAAGCTGTTTTGGGAAGTCCTGCTTGCAGAATAAGTGGATAGGATAGTTCTGCTACTCCACTGAATTGTTAAAGCAGTTCTGAGTGCCAGGAGCATGGCTGGGATACAGGTTGGCCTTCAGAATAGCTTTCAGATCCCTGTGTGGAGGAAGGAAAGCTCTTCTCTGTGCCCTCTCAGAACAGAGAACAGCCAGATCCAAGGATTAATCCTTATGTTTTTGAGACCTGTCGTGATGGTTCTAACTTCACTTCTGTTTTCTTTGTACAGTGGAACTTTCCCATTGTTCATCAGACATATGCTTGTTCTGTTCCAGGGGCAAAACTTGATGTTTAGACAGAAAAGTTGGGATGGAATGTGAGGTTCAGTGCCAGGACACTGAAGCACATCTCCATAAGGAGAGCCCTGTTTAGCACTGGGGTGGGTGTCCATGAATGTCCCCACTCCTGGTTGTAAATCTCTTCTGTGCTATCAGTTGCATCTTTTTCATCATAAGTTCCTACTGGCACCTTTCCTCAGCTAAGTGTCCATGACCTGCTATTCTGGTCTCTGCCTGAATGCTCATTTAGGAAAGTGCTTGTTGTATTTAATAAATTGCATTGATTTATTGCTTTTATTGATCTGTGGAAGCACTCTGTATTACCAGAGGTGATATCCTTCTTAGGAGAACGTGGAAGGTCTCTTCATTAGCATCCACTTTTCTATGAGGCTTTAGGGGATGGAGTGGCAAGATGGACAGCGTTCACTTGGGTGATATATTGAGGACTATCAGGGCGAACAATGGCATTAGCATAAATCATATGGAAGGAGGAATTGAGCCCATTTGGTATAGGCTTGCTGGAGTTTTGTGATGAAATGAGCAGGCTACTTTTCTTTCTCTCAGTGATGACAAACCCTTGTGTTTTCCATGGGGACTAGCGGTGGGCAGAAGTGGCTCTTCGGGGAGGTGCACATGTCTATAGCTGGAGAGGTCTACATTGTTTTAGGGCAACCCACTCAAGGCTTACAGGTGACATGTGTGCCCTGGCTTTTCATCTGCGTAAGTTTCTACTCTGACCCTTCCCTGTGACTCACCCATTTCATTTTTTTTTTCTTCTGTGCCAGTTGGTCTAGGACTAGCCCTGAGGCAACTGATGCAGGCATACATACGTGTGCCTACCTGAATACATGTACACATATACTAAAAACTGTGTGTAACATTACCACGCACAATGTTTAAGAATTTGTATAATAAAACTTGAAAAATTATGATAAAAATTTGGATAGGATTCAACGTGACTTTTTGGACAATTTTATGTGATACTTACTCCTGATGGGTGTGTCCCCTACAGGGAGGGTACACAGTTGCCTGCTATTTCCATAGCAATCAGCATGGCCTTGCTTTTTAGGGAAAAGTCCTAAAGAACCCGAGAGAGGAGCTGAGAACCCAGAGGACAAGGGTGATAGGTATCTTGGTTCAGGCTAGCTCTTCCTGCCAGAGAACACTAGTAGATTCTTCAGCAACCTACCCTTCCTTGCAGACGTTCCCGTGCCTTAGGAGTCCCATCTTTTGGAGCTTTCAATCTTGACGATGGCGAATCCTCTGCCTTCACTGTAGATGTGTTTGTCAAGCACTAAGAGCTCTTTGAATCTTTTCCACATCTGGAAAGAAGCTGAAAATATGCTACCTGAACATTCACAGAGAATATATCTTCATGTGGGGGGATCTCAGCCTGATACTTCTGGGGAGCAGGAACAGTTCTGAGTTTGAAACCTAGTCCCAAGCTGTGTGACCTTGGACAGATCACTTAGCTTCTCTGAATTTCAGGTCATCACTTATTTACATGATGGGATTAATAATACCAATATCGGAAAAGATTATTTTGAGGACTCAGTGAGCCAATATTTGCCAAGGGCTTAGCAATAAGTGATGCTGATTCCTGCTCAAACAGTGGCAGCTCTAGTCATTAGTGGAGTTTCTCTCTCTGTGTCTTGATCAGGCAGCACTGGAAGCTGTGGCTGATGATGCCTAGTGCTCCGTATCGGCTCTGGGGGTAGCAAAAGACTAGCATGTCCCTGAAGAAGTTTGGTGTTCAGAGGATGCTTCTAGAAGCTAAACAGTCAAAGCCCAGAACGATGTCCAAAGGAAGCACTGAATGTGTTGGGAGAGCTGAGAAACCCTCCCCAGGCTCTGGAAGCTGGGAACAGTGAGGGCTAAGGAGCAGAGAGGTGGACCCTGAAGCCCTCTTGTATCCACATGAGCATCAACCCCCATCCCCACTCAGAGGGGGAAGCCTTTCCTTCTCATATTATGACTTTGCCCTTAAAATGTTGTGTTTGAAATGGCTGGAGAATTCAGTCTCCAGAACCCAAGAGGAAAAGTCACACGTGGTGGCTTGAACACATAATTCCAGTGCTGGGGAAGTGGAGACAGGCAGAACCCTAGGGCCCCCTGGCCATCCCGCCTAATTGACTTGGTGAGATCCAGGTCAAAAAAACAAGGTGGATGATATTGAGGAATGACTCTCAAGGCTGACATCTGGCCTCACATGTGCAAGTGAGCATGTACACTCATATGTAAACCCACACACATGCATGCATGTACATGCAACACACATACACACAGAAACAATGTGCATGACAAGATCATGTAGGTGAATCTATACAGTGAAAATCTTTAAAAAATTGTAATGAAAATTGTGTATGATTCAGTCTGATTCTCAGGGCAGTTGTGAGTGATACCTGCTCCTGAAGAGTGTGCCCTCTGCAGGCAGGGTGTGCACTTGGCCGTTATTTCTCTAGCAGTCAGCATAATGAATACCTCATTTTCATGCTTGCCAATCATCGGTTATTTGAGAAAGGAGCAGCAAACATTAAGATTTAACACAATTTGTTATATGGAAATGCTCCTGGTCATTGCATTTTTCCTCCTAAAACTGGTGACTAATGCCCCCCCCCGCCCACCATCCCCACCGCAGGAGGGATCTGGGCCCTCCTGTGTGCTGGTGAGGACTGGGACTTGAGCAAGGAGTTGCACTCGTGCCAGCAAGCAGTGGTTGGAGAGCGCTACGTCAAAGCTGGCTCCAACCCCTGGCTCTGGAGGCTGCTGGATTCCCTATCTGATAATCAATGCAGTCCTTATCTTCTGAGGAAATGCTGCCCAGTGTTGTCACATACCAAATTGATTAAAAGCAGAACTTTCAACTCATCTGTTTGGTGAAATCTCTGTGGAGTGGATCTCTCCATCCAGCTTTGACATCACCCCAGTGCCTGCCTGCTGCAAACTCCAGCTGCAGTCGAGAAATGGCTCTACTCGACTAAGGGCCTAGAACTCGCATTTTCACAGATGAGAGTCATTTCATGTATTTATCTACATGAGGCCCCCTTCTTCAACCTGTCCTTCAATTTGTTTTTTAGCTCAGTCCAGTCAAATCAATTTCCAGTTCTCATGCTGTTCCTGGTTGTACTTTTGTTTTCAGTCCACTGATTACTAGTCCTCATCAAGTAGTTTCCTTCCAGAGAAAATTCCCCATTGGTCAGGATTTCCTGCTCATTTCAAACTTCTCAGCCCTCCCTAGCACAGGAGGTAGAGGAGTTTATCTGAATCTCTTAATTCAGAAATGAGACTAGGAAAAGAGACTGATGAAGAGGTGAGTGATCAAAGTCTTGTTCTGTGCTAGGGATAGCTGGGGACTCAAGAGAAGCATGTCATCAAAAAAAAAAAAAAAGTCACAGAGGAGTGGCATTTGAGGATACAGGAAAGATTTAGACAGGCCAGGGATGGAGTAGGGGTGCTGTACATCTTGGGACAGCACAGACAGAACTGCAAGTGAGCATGTATACCAAGGAGAAGGAGCCAGAAACTGCCATGGTGCCTCTGGTTAGACTGAACAGGTGTTTGTGTAGAAGTTTGCTCAGAAACGAAATATACCTTCCAGGGGCCAGAGAAATGGCTCAGTGGTTAAGAGCTCTGGCTGTTCTTGCAGAGGACCCAGGATTGATTCCCAGCATCCACATGGCAGATAACAGCTGTCTGTAACTCCAGTTCCAGAGGCTCTGATGCCTTCTGATTTCTGTGGGCATTGCATGATATGGGTGCATTTATATACATTCAGGTAGTACACTCACATATAAAATAAAAAATTAAAATATTTTTTTCAAAAGGAGTATACCTTCCAGAAATAAGGAGGAAGCTCATGAGCATCCAGAGGCAAAATAATTCACATGTCTGGGAAAGTGAAAACTTGCAATATTCTTGAAGGCTCCTCCCCAGCTTTATAGAAGGCAGAGAGTCTGACCAGCCAAGCTGCAGGGAGGAGATTTTTTGGGTCTTTCGAGCTGCCTGCAAGTTGTGCAGTGAATTCCAGGGTTGCAGCTCTTATGAGTCATCCATGTTGGAGGTGGGCTTTTCAGTCATGTAACTGCTCTTGAGTCATCTCTGTTCCTGTAAGTAGCCCCTCCCTAACACTCCTGTTAGCAATCCCAATAGAAACTCATTGTTTCACCAAGTTGGACATTGGTGCAATCATTACTTTGTAGGTCTTGGGTTTCCTTTCTGGGGTGCATAGATGTGTGGGATGCATTTCTCCAGGAAAAAAAGCTCTCATACAACACTGGGGGTTATATGAAGCTTACTGAGTGTGATGGTTAATTTCTGTGTCATTTTGTCTAGACTTTGGTACCTAATGGCTCAGCACCAATCTAGATGTTGTTATTAAGGAGTTTTTAGATTGCATTTAAACCCCAGTCTTTGATTATGGCAGATTACACACCATCATTGACTGGGTCTCAGAATCAGCCAAGGGCTTTGATATGGTTTGAATCCCCAATGTTCCTCATAGGCTCATGTCATTGCACTTGTTCCATGGATAGCAGTGCTGTTTGGGAAGGTTGTGGAGCCTTCGGAGAGGGAGGTATGGGTGGCAGAGATGGGCCACTAGGAGTGGGTCTTTGAGGGTTTTAGCGTGGCCCAACTTCAGCCCAAAGACTGCTTTCTGGTCCACATCATGGAAAGCTCAGACTGCTGTGAATATAGCTATGCCTTTCCTTCCATGCTGGACAGTGCTATCGGAGCCAGTGAGCCCAAATAAACCCCTTCCCCTTCAGGTGTGTCTGTCAGGCCTTTTGTCAAAACAACAAGAAAAATAACTATTATTGGACTTGCGATTAAAGAAAGAGTCATCCAGAAGAAGCCTCCTAAGACTATGATCTAGGAGCCCTGCCTGAATTTCCAGCTTGCCACCTGCAGATGATAGCAACATCAACTCTCACCTTCAATATCAGGCCAGCTCTTTGGGAGGAGAGTTCCAGAGAATAGGATCCTGGGGCATCTTTCAATTTGACCTTCTGTAGACATGTGACAGAGTGGTGGATAGTAGCTGGCTCATGCCAGTATTTCCACTTCTTGACTGGGGTCAGCTTTAACTGACAAGAAGTACTTCTCCTGGTGCACACTTTCATGCTAAAAAAACCAATGCTCTTGAATTGTTTTGGGCATCAGAGAAAGTGCTTTCTAGGTAGCATGCCTTAGTTTTTCTGAGCTGTTTTATGAGAGACACCCATCCAGAAGGCTACCATGCTGGCGAGCTTCCTCAGAAGCCAGCTCGGGCTGTCAGGAGCAGGGAGAAACATCTTTAGTAAGAATGGGTCATGAAATGAGACTTCCTCACAGCAGCATGGGTGGGTAGAAGGGGTTTCCACAAGGACAGTTCTTAAGAATCTCTATAAAAATGCATGGCTCCATCTGTCTCCTCTCTTGTCTTTGGCTTCAGATGAGCTGAGCCATTTAAAAAAATTCCCCAACAAAGGACCCCAGGCACCAGGAGAAGTGATGAACAGATTTTCAATTTGGCCCTGATTTGCATGAATCATTTTTTTCCTCTGGCATTTCAAATCACCATCTCAAATGAGACACTATTGATGGGTAGTGAGTTCTTGTCTGGAGATGGCTTGAGTGTCAAGGGTCTAACCTCAGCTTCTCCAGAGAGGGAAGAGACAGCACAGGGGAGACTGAGAGGAAATGGCCACCCCGAGTAATGCCCAGGGATGCAGGACAGGACTCAGCATCAATTCCTAGAGCTTCTGCCTAGAACTCTCCCAAGGGCTTCCTCAAGGGGGCGGGGGGATGACTCCTCTTTTGTGGCATGAACTGGTCTCCTTAGTCATTTCTCTCACCTAGGACAGTTGGGGACCTTAGGTAGAGCCTAAAGAGAGCTGGAGATGTGTTTTGAGGCTCCATGTGTATGGTATTTTAGGTGTCTTTAGTGAGGATGAGGAGGTGATAATAACTGAGCATAATACACAGGAAGGTAGAGGAACCAGGGCAGAGGGACTCACAGCAGTGTGAGAGGCCTAGAAAAGGAGCAGGCTGTGAAGGCATCCCTTTCTGAGTCCTAGTTTCTTAATTACCACAGCAAACCAATGAAGTAGGCACTCTTTATTATTCTTACTTTCAGAAGGGGACAGAGGTTAAGAAATGTGCCTACTTATCTGGCTAGTAGGTGGTGGTTCAGCCAAATTTGGACCCAGGAGGTCTGCTTAGGGCTTGTGTTTAAAACCCCATCTCATGCAAACATTTTCCCTAAGCTGACTCTCCGTCTGATACAGAGTAGAGTCCCTTGCAGGCCTGGACCCACGAGCAGTCTTTTGCACACCATCCTGAAGGTCTACAGGCTCTCCATGGGCATAGCTATTGCTGGTACAAGAATCTTCTGACTTATAAAGGGGTGCCTTCCTAGCCTGCTCCTTGTCCAGACCTCTCACCCTGCTGTGAGTCCCTCTGCCCTTCTTCTCCTTCCTTCTTGTATAGATTCAAGGTCAGCTTCCTACCTTCAAGGCCTCAGTTCTCTTCCAGACACTCAGAGAGACTTTGGGTCTCTTCCTGAAGTGTGCTCTTTCAGAAGGAATTTGTTTGATCTGGAAAATAAGTAGGATTCCCCAGTAGAAATAGAAATATAACCTCAATGTCCAGATTCAGAAAAGCCTCTTACTGTGAGCGAACTCTTTCAGTGTCACAGGCAGTGTTCTTCCGAACTGTCTCTGTGCCTCTGTTATGGAAAACCACCCCTGTGGTCTGGGTGTTGTTTGAATTCTTTCTTCTAGGACACAGAAAGAAAAGAGCAACAACTCTGGTCTAGTCAAAAAAGGAGTGTGTTATTCTTACTGTGCTGGAGAGATGGTTCAGCGGTTAAGAGCACTGGCTGCTCTTCCAGAGGGTGTAGGTTTGGTTCCCAGTACCCACATGATGGCTAACAACTAACTGTAACTCCAGTTCCAGGGGATCAAATACCCTTGTCTCACCTCCATAGGCATTGCATGACACAGGTGCATTTACATGTTTGCAGGTAAAACACTCAGACACATAAAAATAAATCTTAAAAAATTATTTTAAAAGAAAGGAAGGAAATGGATACAGAAATGGGTAGTGTAAGGCCAAGGAGTGGGTGCAGGAAAGCTCAATCAGCAAGCCACCACTATGTTCTAGAACAAAGTGTCCACGTCGCACTATGGGTAGGACACCAGGTGTGGGACACTGATGCCCCTCAACCCTCTGCAATCTGACAACTGAGCAGCCTGTATTCCTAGGATTCAACAGCTGCTTGCCTCCTCCCTTCCACAAGTTTCCTGTTCTGTGTGTGTGCTGTGATATGGGAAGTGAAATGACTGAGAAGCCCATATTCTAAGTGGTATGACCAGAAATGGAAAGAATTAGAGCTCTAGTCATTAATTAGGAACTTACGTGATGGCCTTTGGGTAGTTTATGAGGCCTGAGGCTTTGGCCAGAATCACCCACTGCTCAGAGGCACAGCTCTTGACAGATGCATTATCTGTATACCTATGGACTCATGGGGTGGGGAAACTGAGGTCACAGACAGAAGATTAGTTTCTATCAGGCCTCAGGATACCTGACATACATACTCAGGATCTTTCTATGCACATGAGGGTCCACCACTTATGATAGCATCCATTCATCACTAACTCATTCACTTATTCAAAAATATTTGCTAGATATCTATCATGGGTCAAGTGGTGGTTTGGACATGGAACAGAGCTACAAATTAAAGAGACACCCATATTAATGGCACTATTTTGTGAAAGATGTAAATTAAACATACGATTAAGCCAAGAGTACTGCATTGGAAGCTTGTGAGGACAATGGGAAAATGACATCAAATGGACAGTACAGAGTCCCTTGGTGATAGACCTCAGGTTGAGGCCAACAGGAACCCTGGAAGAATGGTGACAAGAACAAGAAGAAAGATTTGCCCTTTGTCTGTAGGCTTCACCATGGCCTCTCTAGCCTGGTAAATGACTGAAAGTGGAACTTTGAACTGGAGGCTGTGACTCAGAAGACCACAGAACAGGTGGCAAAGAGACAGAGTCCACTTGGACCAGGGAGAGTCGTGTGCAAAGTTGGCACTGGGGAGACCAGGGCAAGCTTCCTGAGGAAAGTGAGATTGGCTGGAGGAAGTGCTATTGTGTGATATTCAGGGGATGGCAAAAGCATGGTGCATATGGTCCTCATCAGAGAATGTGAGGGGACAGAAGACAGAGATGAGACCAGAGGCGTCATTTAGGAGCAGCTTGGTGGGGAGCTATGGAGAAGAATTTACGTGAATTTTGTCTGCTGGGCACTGAGAGCTCTTGTGGTTTATAGGAGGAAGATAACATTGTGAAGAAGCCATTTTACAGTCACTTTGGTGACTGCAGGAGAGCTGTGCTGGAATGAGAAGGTGGCTACAATCCTCAAGTCTGACCAGGGGTGGAGGTTATAGGGAGTGAGAGATGATGTCAGAGAGGGAGGAATGATTTCAGAACTTGATGCTGGAGCTCTGACCTTCCTGGTCTCATGGTATTTTGACACCCTCTGGGTTTTGACAGGACCAGAAGACTCCTCTTTCATGACCCTGAGCACAACTTCAAAGGATGGGAACAGCAGGAGAACTGAATGCCTGGGGACATGTTCCAGATGTTCCAGAGGTTGACTGTGGTGCTACTGCTAATGTGCCCCACCCAGTCTCTCTCTCTCTCTCTCTCTCTCTCTCTCTCTCTCTCCCTCCTGAGGACTTGGGTGTATATTCGATTCACTCTGTAGCAAAGGCGCATGAGTCACACCTGTGTTCCTGAAAGGCAGCAGAGAAGCTTTGGGAGGCTGGGCCCTGGGGACCTCTTTGAGGATCTACGGTTTGGTTCCATTGGCTGTTGCATTTGGATTTTCTGGGTGGAAAAAGCCTAACCCATGAACTCAGTGTCTCTTGTAAGAATCATAGACTCCAACGTGGGTCAGAACTAGGTCTGAAATAGGGAATGGTGCTGTTTTCCAGATCTTACTAAACACCACGCTGTGGGCCCTTAAGAGAGACCTGGGCAGGGATAATGTGGGTCTGATGCCAGAATCGTGGCCAGGGTAATACAAACGGGAGGCCCAGGCTCATGAGCTGCAAAACCAGTGAGGTGGGTAGACTAGAAGGATATGCTTCTTCTAGCCCTCCTTGCTTCCTCCTCAGGGGCTTGACAGGAACTTGACTGGGAAGTCTCACAGGCCACTGTGCAGCAGCTAAGTTTGAGTACCAGCAGTATGAAGGCAGTGTGCTGTTGCAAGCTTCTCCACCCTCTCTGGGCGGAGCGAGGTGGGTGTGTACTTTGTGTTTAATTATAGTGCATATAACTAGAAAGGAGCTGCTTGGAAGCACATGTCATTTTGTTTGGGGATAATAGGCACGCAGGCTGGAAAATATCTATTAGCTCATCCCATCGTGCCTCTGCCAGAGCTGCTGAGATCTCTGTCAGATTGGGCTTTCTTCATCTGTGACTCACACAGAGGGCCTTGAACAAGGCCTCTGAGGAGGTAGCGGCTCCAAATGTTTTCTTCTGGGGATGGTCATCTTTTTAACTGTGAATCTGGTTCTGCAGGCCCTGCCCTCTTGTGTCTTTCCGGGGTGCCTTGACTCTTCCAGCTATGCCCACAGAGCCCCTGCTCTGTGAATGGCATCCCCAATCCATTCTAGCAGTTCAGACAATGGCATGTCCTGGTCCCTCTCACTAATCCCAAGCAACAAGAGATATGCCCATGAATAATTCCAGTTCATGGCTCACCATGGGAAACGTTATGCACAGAGAACAAATATAGGCTATGGAAGGGGGATATCTCTTTGGTTTCTGCATATTGGCAAGATGTCATGGAAATGATGGCCCTTGAGCTGGGTTCATTAGGAAGAGAAAATAGGCCAGGGTTGGGGCCTCCTAGTCATGTGCTCCAGCTTCTTTTACTACTCCCAACTGCCTGGTTCTACTCTTTGTCCCACTCTCCCCCCATTGTACTGGTTGTGGACTGACTTCTTCTAAATCTAACTTTTGACAGTTTGCTTCTTTCTGCCACTTCTCCCATCCCTGGGCAAGTAGGTCATAGCTGAGACTAGGGTGAGAATCAGGTGATCAGAAAGCAAAGGGCACAGCTTCCACCAGCCTTTAGCTCCCAAATTTGGAGACTTGTGGGTGAGGGCAAATCTCTAGGACCTTAGCCTGAAGCTCTGGGAATTTCTAAAGCAGCTTCCACCATTGAGCCAGTCCAGGCAGAAATTGCTGCCCCAGGGCTGTTTCTCCCTCATGGTAACTTTGAATCCTTGAAACAAGGCTAATATTTCCAAAATCTCATCCCATAACTTGAATTCTGTTCTAAACTACCAATCCTAGTGCCCCTGGAGTGTGTCTCTGGGTGTTCCTTAAAATCAAAATTCTGATTCCTTTTTACTCACCCTGCTGTCAGAATGCATGCATGTTATGTAACATGTTCCCTCACGGGATTCTAATGACTTTCCTCTCTTATTTAAAACCACCCTACCCACATAAAATTCACAGAAAACAAGGCTTGGTTTTAAAAACCTGAACCTAGATTCATCTGTCCCAGGCCTCACACTGTGGCTAGCTCTCTCTGTCAGACACACCTCAGTATCTTTGCATATGTTAGAACACTATCTCATTGTTCTTCCCTCCAGATCATCTCCAGCCCCATGATTTCTTAAAGGATTTGTATTAGTTTATCAAAATTCAGCTTGTCACCACTAAGATGAAGCCTTTCTGGATGTTACTTGTCCTAGTTAATTGATCCTTTACCTTTTTCCTTGCCATCCTCCATCTGGCATATGTAGTTTTCATAGCATCTATCAATTAATTATTATCAGTTCACAGGTATGTAGACACCCCATCTCCTATCAATCTTTTGGTACCAGACACCATGCCTTAAGTGCTAAAGTTCTCTTTTCTAACTTAAGTCTCAGTTGCTGACTTGGATTTAGCCCATTGACATCTTAGCCCCGTTCAAAGTCGGGAGAATCTGTTCGCAGAGGGCTCTACAAAGGAGAGTAGCAGTAGCTGTCTGAATTCCATCAGCTCACCCATAAGGTGTGTCAGGGGGTTGCCATTTTCTCTTTCACAGGCTAGAGTGAGCCCTTGAGCTGACCCAGAAGTTCTGAGCATTTATCACCCAGTATTGATGACCATGTATTCTGTCTCCTCTCTGTATGCTTAGAGATGAAGGAAGAAATACAAGCTCATGTTACAAAGAGTATTTCCCTGGTTTATCAGCTTTCCCCCTCCCAGCTGGGGCTCAGAATGATTTCTTAGTTCTCAGCTTTTATGCCTCTGATCAAAGTGCCTGAGGCAGTGAGAGTCGGGCAGCACCTGCATTTCCAATGGAATCCAATGCTTTCCTCTGCTGTAGGCACCTGTGGCTCAGTAGGCTGTGCTCAGGTGAGCGTGGCCTGGGTGTGGAAGGATCCCAGCTGCTCTGGGATGTTGGGAGGGCAGTTGTCTTGCCGCCAGTGGTGGAGGACAAAGCCCCCTATTTCCTTCCTTTGCCCCTCTCTTGCTCACTGTGTTCCGTACAATCACTCTTTTCTCTCCGATGAATTAAATGCAGAAAATCCTTGAGCAGGATTTCTCTCTTCAAGGGATCAAATAACCTGCCTTTGTTTTCTCCTTAACACTCTTTCCCCCTACCACAAAAGGAAAACATGCAAACAGACTCAGCATTAAAGGTGAGAGAAAGAAAGAAAAGTTGTAGTAATTTCAAGTTGGGAAGTGGAGCAGCTGAAACCCAGTGCAAAAATGTACATTCAGCAATATGGTCCTTTCCTACAAATTAATTAACCCAAGTGCTTGTTTAATTAGTGTGAGGGGTAGGGAATTGAGGAGCTAACAATATCTCTCACCCAGTTTGGAATTATGTTCACAAAAGAGTTTCTTCTTCTCTTCCTGAGAGGATGGGGGGATTGCTCTCATCAATTTGGGATCAGAGGGGACTTCAAGGGTAGAGAGAGGTTTTCAGATGGTTTTGGCCTCTGGAGGAGGGGGCTTTTCATGTACTCCTCTGACTCCCCACCTCTGAGCCTCTGATCATGGCATAGGAGGGTCTTTGTATAGTAAGGCAGAGGCTGCTCAGTCCTTCTTGGAGAAAGGGGCTTTGATAGACCTCAGACTCCACATCTTTTGGCTTCTCAATCCTTTCCCCTTCCTGCTCACCTCTGTGCTACACATAAGCCTTTTGATTTTCTTGCTTTCAGTGTGAGTGTGGGTATTTATTTTCTTTCAAAAAACTGGGAGAATTCAGTCTACAAGGAGGGGTGAGAGCTATAGTTTAAAAGCTGTCTGTCTGTTTGCTCTTGTCATAACAAAATGCTCAAAACTGGTGGTTCATAAAGAAAGAAGCTTGTAGGACCCACATAGTTCTGGAGGCTGGGAAGTCTCAGAGCCTAGTACAGCATTTGGTGGGGGACATCCTGTTGTGTCATCACCTGGCAGAGGACATCACATGATGAAGTATAGAAAGCATGGTAGCTTGGATCTGTCTTTTATTGCTTATAAGCCTTTGAGGCCAGGAAGGGGCCCCCACCCTCATGAGCTCATCAAATCCTAATTACCTCTCAAAGGACCCCTCCAAATACCACAAGCATATGAATTTGAAGATTAAGTTTATAACACATGAACTTATTGGGGATACACTGAACCTGTGTCAGGCCCTTGGTTGATGCCAACAAGGGAATATCTGTGGCGGGGCATGCACAAGGGCACAGGCATGGGTTGGGATGAAATTTTCACCATCTCCCCCTTTCCCATAGAGAGTCTTTTGGTATCTGGTGAGGGCTGGATTCATTCTCAGAACTCTGTTTTTAAATACACAGGATTATAAAGGAAGCAAATTCTACTAATATACAGTTATTAGGGTATAGATAAACTGTTACGTGGTGCAGTCACATGTTTATTAACTGATTAAAATGCAATGTGTGCATATAGATCTAATAGCTGTATGCTTGAAATAAATAATTTGGAAATCTGTAACAATCATGACATATTAAAAATATCAAATTCCTGCTATTGATAAGTCATAGTTGTTAAAACTGCAGTGGTTTCTGCCAAAAAAAATTGTAAAGAAATAGAGAGCATGAAGATGATGAATAAAGACGCTGACCTTCTACAGAGCAAGCAGATTTATTAGAGAATAAACCAAGAGGGCACCCCACATGACTGGGTGTGGGAGAAGGTGGGTACCTCCTCATAGCCCGGGACCTGGAGGAGAGCACACCCTCCCTTAAAGACTTGGGGCTTTTATATTGTCTCTTTTCAGAGAGGCGGAGATGGTTGGGGACTGAGGTGTCATCTTGGGCAGATGCAGGGTAGGTTTCCCTCTTGTGAGGAGAGTCAGTCATGCAGGACTCTGGTTCAGGGATTGACTGTGATTGGGACTGATTCATATCAGAGGAGTCACTGGGGCTTGGGTTGCTGCTTTTCAGAAAGGTAGCCAGAGCATGGGAGCCATGCAAGAAGCATTCAGGACCTAAGGTTTCTCCATCATCATTGCTGAAGGAAATACTATATTTCAGGGAGAAGTCAGTAAACATAAAGACAGTCTTTTTTCGCATCTAAGTTTATTGACCTTCTGAACTCTGTCCACAGACCTTTGGCTGAGCCTCTGTTGATGCATAAATGGGTTTTCTTGTGAACAAAGCTGAGCTGTTGTCATGTCTACATTTCCCTCTACCTTTGGAGAAAAGTAAGTTTCCCTGGACTTTGGAGGGTCTTTCTCACTCTGGAAGCTAAAAGATTATCTCAGAGTTACTGAAAGCTATGCTGCTAAGGGATTGGAAGAGGAAGAATAGACAGAAATCAAATGAGAAGAATCAGCATATTCCACAGAAGTCAGAAATATATTCCAGGGGAGTGCTGGGCTATCTGGCTGTGCTGGAAGGGAGGGAGGGAGGGAGGGAAGGAGGGAGCATGGGGACTGAGCGCCAATGGCTGTTTAAGAGGTAAGTTGGCAAGAGGGAGGCAGCTGGCAGGACAAGCTGCAGGGACAGGGAAAATGAGTGCAGCATGTTGGTGGCTGTAGGTAGGTATAGCTGAATTATCCCCACTGAAATCCACCAGCATTGAACCTGAGCCCATGAGCCCCAAGGTGGGTCTCTCACTAACTCAAATGGAAGCAGCAGCATTTGGGTGTTACAAATGCAAGGATTCAGACATACCTGAGCAAATGGCTTGAAGTCTGCTTTTTCATCCTTGCATGTTCTTCTGGAAGCAGGTGCTAGCATTATCAGTAGCAATAGAGCATTTCAGCTCCTCGTGTCATATCATCCACACAGTGTGTCCTAGAGTCTCAAAAGCAACCAACCCCAGCTTTGGGAATAAACATCTATAAGGCAGTAGTTGGTTTGCTACCTGTTTAGTACCTTTGATAACTAATAATCTCTGTATAGGAAAACATTTTTTTTTTTTATCTTTCTTGGTTATTCTTCAGAGGGCCAGAGTGGGTGATTGAACTTCTCTGCTTGAGAAAGAGAACTTGCTCCAGGTAAGATTTAATTTCACAAAAGAAAAATTCCATAAATGACATTTCCCCTTAGATTAATAATTTTTGTCCTTGAAAATAGAGCCTGCCTCAGATAGGTGTTTGGCTTCTTAAAAATCTAGGTTCCCTTTTAATAAAGACTCAGTGCTCAGTGCTGAGTATTATCAGACCTGGATTAATGCCTGCGGGCAAAGCTTAGGACCTGCAACTCCTCACTCTCAACAGGGAGCTTAGGTTTTTCCAGGACATCAGGTCAATCTCCAGCGACCGAGTGTCCAACAAAGACTCCATGGCAGAGATTGCATGCAGTCCCAGGTCAGCTGGGGCTAACAGACCCCATTCATGTTTCTCTAAGAATGGACCTTTATGCTTTTCTTGGCTGTAGCCAATGATACAGAAGCGCTTACTTATCTTCTGGGCCAAACTGCCCCTTTCCTCAGGAGCCATTTGCTGACACTTTTCTTTTGATGGCACTCTACAAGGCACTGTTAGGAAAAAGATAGCTATCAGAATGAGTTAAACGCAAGTTACTCCATCAAGGCACACAGTGTAATGTGGAAGGAGAGACAAGTGACTGGGTTATTACAAGAGGAAACTGCCACATGAGAAGTGGTCTTGAGAATTTTGGCCTAATTGGTGATGAGGATGCCCACACACAAGAAAGTATGGTAGTGTTTCATGGCGTGAAGAGGGGAAGTGAGTCACACAGGTCTTTATTAGGTACTGAGTGCAGAGAGCCTCCGAACATAAGGGACATGTATAGATTTGTCCTTCAAACGTCCCCAATGTTAAAGCCCCTGATTAAAGCACATTCACATTTTACATTGTTTTATTAGCATCTTTTAAAAAATATTTTATTTACTCTTTTATATATGTATGAATATATTGCCTGCATGTGTGTAAGTGCACCTGTGTGGTGAAATGCCCTTCAAGGTCAGAAGATGGCATCATATCCCCCAGAGTTACGAATGGTTAGCTGCCATGTGGGTGCTGGGATTCAAACCCAGATCTTCTGCAAGGCTCTTAACTGCTGAGCCATCTCTCTAGCCCCAGCATCTCTTTTTTACAATACTATGGCATAGCCTGAATTATTATTCCCACTCTAGAGCAAAAGGACTTCATTCTGAGAGATGAGAATGACCTGGGTCATGGCTCTGGACCTCTAAGTGATACCTGGACAGAAGAAATAGAGGGAGGCACAGTAGGTTGGTACCTCAGGTTCCTGGTATAAGGATTCTGATCTTTCATTCTTCAAACTGGTGTCAGGCCCTGGTTTATGTTATTGAATCATCTTCCTACTTGCTTTTCAAGTAGGACTGCTATAATCTTAATGTTTTAAAATGAGAAATGAGAAGACCCAGAAAAAAAGTTACAGAATTTGGCCTGGGTAACACAGGCATCAAGTAGCAAAGGCAAGACTCAAGTGGCAGAGCTGTCTTCAAAACAGAAGCATTCCTCCTGGGGGAAAGAGAGCAGGAGGGACATAAGACCTAGGAAGTAAACTTAGAAAGCTCAGGAAGCCCCTGAAAGTTACAAGCTTCACAAGGATCAAGGGAGGGGCAACAATTGCTTGAGAAAGGTGATTGACAGTTGCATGTGCAAGTTGGTCAGAGAACTTGAGGAACACAGCTTTTGCAAGTCACTACCTGTGCTGGGGTGGGCTTTCTGATGATGCAGCTGCCTTTGAGCTTCTTTACTCCTGTGAGTAACCACTCACTCATGATTCTGTAAGTCACTCCCATAAATTCTCTATTCTCTAAGCTAGGCTTGAGTGGAATCATTTCTTTGGTCTGTTGCCAGTGTCCTGTCTGGGATGGTGGTGATGTACGGTTTCCCAGGAAAAACCACACAACACCAATACAGGCAATCTGGCTCTAGAACAGCACTGCCCAATATAAATAGAACATGAAGCACAAACTGTGAGCCCTATATGGGATTTAAAATTTTCTAACAGCCACATTAAAAAATTTAACAAGAATAAGGGATGTTAATCTTAATGATGTTTTTGCTTAGCCTAACTTGTGAAAAATATTATCAGTTTGGCATGTAGTCAATGTTACAAAATATTAGTGTGACATTTTATATTTTCCCACTTCAAAACTTAAGATTTGCTACATCTTTTGCCCTTGAAGCACATGGAATTTGTCAGAACTCTCATTTCCAGAGCCTAGCAGCTGCATGTGGTAAACATTGCTATCCCCAAACTTGCTCTTCTCCAGTGGGCTACATAAACTGTTCAGAAGAGTCAGTGAACTTGAAGGTTGGTCCACAGGGGCAGTTTCTGAGTAACAAAGCCATAGCGGTGATGCACAGAAGAAGAAATGCTGCTGGAAGGAAAGTGTTGACACCAGGACCTCTGTATGGACAGTGGCAAACTGAGGATCACCACCCACACCTTGGAGAAAGCTCTTTCTGGGGTCTGTGGGTATTCTGAGAGCTGGTGCTGTATCTTCTGAAGGTGTCTCCCAGCTGTGTGTCCAGCAGATGCTTTGTGCCTGGGAAAGACTTGCTCATTAGAATCCACTACGATGAAGCAGCCACCCCCAAAAGGCCAAGGCCATAGAAAGAAGAGAAAGAAAACTGAAATTTCTTCAACCTGCTCCCTCAGCTTTTGAGCTGTATTTCACCTTGTTAGTTATTTGTTCATGTTCCACTTTATTTCTCAAATGGAACAAGTGCAGTTTACAGAAATAGTTAGATCACAGCAAGCTGATATAATGAAACTCCAAATCGTGAGGCAGAGGAAAGCAAGAAAAGGAAAGATGTGTGAGTTTAGTTTGAAAAATAGTGCATCCCTTGGGGGCTTACATATTTGTTAGAGATGAACTGGATTGCTGTGAGTCCGAGCTTCCTAGCAGCCTAGGCAAAAGGAAGCAGAGTAGGTCATATGAATCACACTGTAATAAAAGACAACGCAGGAGCTGAGGGAGGAGCATCACAGTTTTAGGTCCAGAGCTCTGACAGGAAGTTCTCTCCTGGACTCCTAGGAGTTCAGCCCCATTGATCTCCCTGCTGTCCTCAGCCTTGCCTGGCAGATCATGGGTGTACAATTTCCCCTATCCACCAATGAGGGTGCCCCGCACCCCGCTCTGTTGAGACCAAACGCATACCTCCTCTGAATTCCATAGCTGTTCTATAACTGATTTGCAGTCGATGCTGCCCAGATACTTACATAAAATGGCTCCAACTGGACAACTGAAAAAATGTAGAGGAATATATTCCCAGTGGAGAAGCTGCCGCGAGTTCCCAGAGCCTGGCCCTTGCCCCCAGTACTTACTGTACTTTCCCCAGTCTTTATGGCTACTGACTGAAGACTTGACCCTAAATTTGACCAGATGAAGTTGGGAAGTAAGTGTGTTCTTTCCATGACCACTTCTCTCACCTGCTGACTGAAAGAAGATGGTTATGAGGACCCAGATGAAGGCTGAGCCCCAGGAGAGTAGCTGCTTAGGCTCCAGGAGGCGTAGTGAAAGTATACCTAGCCTGGGATCCTTCACTAGGCCATAGACTATAGGCTAAACAAACTTCTGTCTTACTAAACAACTGGAAATACAGGATTTATTGGCCAGAGCAGCTGGAAGTACCTTAACTAATACAATTCTCCTTTGGGAAATTCCCTTAACTATAATTCCTCTCAACCAAGAGGAGCCGACAGGTTTGAGCAGCACCAAGTTCAAGGTTACATTTCCTGCCAACTACAAGGGGAGTAAATATACTCTGTTTCAGGGAAGTGGGAGTGTGTGAAGCCATTTAAGGTTTGAAGAAGATTAGCATGCTCTTGTCACCATTCTGTCACCTCACAAGCACTCCTGCCTGAGTGGAGAGCTATGCTCTTAGAGATGAAGCGGGTGTACCTGTGGGAAGAGCCAATGTTCTTCTCAGAAAGGCATTTTCAGTCTACCTTCACACATGGAAATAATCATCGAGGTCACACTGCTTCCTACAGTGACCTCCTCTCTAGTCATTTTGCCCAGAAAAAAACAAAACTTGAAACAGCTTTAAAAGTTGGAACAAAACTTGGACGGCAAACTTGGCCAACTGCTCTTTTCTCTTTCAAAGCTGAGGTGTGATTTCACATAAAACTACCTATTTGATGTATATGATATTTGATGTACATAACATATCCATCACCTCTCAAAGTTTTCCCATCCCCTTTGTTATCATTATAGTCAGTAATTTTAATTAAGAACACCTAAGATGCATCCATACTTCTTGCTGCTCCATTCACAACAGTGACAAACTGGAATGAGCTTAGATGCTCATTGAAAGATGAATATGAAGTGTGGCACATATGCACAGTGACCTCTTATTCAGCCATAACAGAAAATGAGATTTCCAGACAAAGGGATGGATTTGGAAATTATTATATTAAGTGAGGCAACTCAGACACAGAAAAACAAATGCTACACGTTCTCTAACATATGCAGATCTTAGCTTTTCGTATTCATATATGTATATATATATATATGATTAAAAGTCATGAAACTAGAAAGGGGGGCACTAGGGGAGAAAAGATGGTTTTAGTAAAGGGTAGCAGTAGAACACAGGTGATAAGACCAAGGAAAGGAGGCTCTGGGGGTGGAAGGATACAAGGGGTCAGAGGAATGGAGGGGAAGGAGAGAGGGGAAGAAGGAGGATCAACAAGAACAATTTATGTTTGAAAATGCCACAATGAAACCTGTTATTTATATGATAATTAAAAACAATAAAAATAAACAAGAACACCTAACCTAACATCCACCCTAAGGTGCACATAAAGAGCAGATAGGCACATGGACAGGCCACACAGAGGTAGGCAAACTGGCCTAGAGGCAGACACACAGCAGGCTGGCAAAGATTCTCACTTCTGATCTCAGGGTCATAATTTATACAGAACCACGCAAAGTGACACTCTGCCAGAAATGGCTTTGTAACTAATATTACATCACTGTTTACCTTTGGGTTCCTGGAAAATACGGTATCAGTCATTTTGTGCTGACTCATAGCCCTCCAGATTTCTAGTGTTAGCCATCTTGGCCCATGCTATCTAAATATACACTGGCCCTTACAGTCTATGTGCCCTACAGCATATAAGCCACATTGTGCCTGGCTTATATCACCTAGCTAAATATTCTTCAGACTCAAATTTATACTTTTACAAATGCTAGGATTTCCTTCTTCTTTAACTCTGAATAATATTCTATTGTACACCTTTACCACATTGTCTTGATCTGCTCATCCATTGATGGACATTTGTGTTGTTTCTGTATCTGTCTGTTGCAAATAACACTTCAATGAGCATGTGTGTGTATTACATCTTTGGGATACAGACTTAAATCCCTTTGGATGAATACCAAGGAGCAAGCTGGAGGCTTGATTTCCTTTGATTACTTTTCACAGCTACCAAACAATGTGATATTGATATAAAGAAGGACACATATTCCAATGGAACAGACCAGAGGGCGTAGAAAGCTGCAGATGTAAGGTCAGCCATTTGTTGTTATTCTTCCATGAATATCTTAAGTAAATGGTGTTGAGAAAAATTGGTATCTTTTAGAGAATGAAATTAGATTCTCATTATAACATATATAAAAATCAACTAAATAATTTAAAATTCTTAAAAACAGAAACTGTAAAAGTCCTGGAAGAAACCATTGGAAAAAGTTCCCTGACATTGGTCTTGGCAGTGAAGTTTCGGGCTGGCAATGAAACAAACAAAGAAAAAAATGTGGGACTGCATCAAATTAAAAAACCTCAGCTTAGTAAAGTGAAAATTGACAAACCTAAAAGACAGCTTATAGAAAGGGAGAAACTGTTTGCAAGCCACCTAATATACTAAGGGGTTAATATCTAAACTCTATCTGGATTAAAAAAATCAGCAAAGCTATCAACTGCCAAGAGCTATCTCTGTGGGAACTTTGGCTGGCTTGATGTTGTGCAGCAATCTCAGCTGCTATGAGTTCATGTGTATGACATCATGCCCTGGCCAGAAGACAGCATTTTACTACTCTCCTCTTCATCCTCTGCTCTTACATTCTTCCTCCCCTTCCATGACACCCTGAGCCTTGGTAAGTTGGAGTGTGTCGACAATGATGTTCCATTTAGGGCTGTGTACTCAGTCTCTCACTTTGATAGCTGATGGGGAGGGAGAATCATCCTTTTTTTTTAGGATATTCCTACCAGCAGGTTTCCCATGAGCCACTGGATGGCCCAGTACTCATGCACAAATGGACAGCGCTAACTGAACTTAGTGGGTTTCCAAAGACAAAACAAACAACACCCACATGAAGCTTGGAGGGGGACATGTTCAGGGAATATGGAGGGATATGGAGGCAAGGAACAGAGGGCAGACATGGTATTCCATTACATACATATATGAAATTCTCAAGAATAAAGAACAATTATATTTCAATTTATAAAATGTCAGCACAGGACTCAAGTATATATTCCTCTGAAAATTTACAAATGGCCAACAAGTCTATGAAAAGGGGCAACTGCCATCCACAGAGAAATGCGATTCAAACCATGGCAAGGTTTGCCTCATGCCTGCTCGGATGGTTACTATTATGGGAACAAAATGAGAAAAAATAAATATTCGTTAGGAAGGGTAGAAATGAGAACCTGGGCACACTGCTGGGTGAGAATATAAATTGGAACAATCACCGTGGAAAACAATATGGACATTCTTCCAAAAGTTAAAGAGAGAACTATCCTGTGATCCAGTCATATCATTCTGGACTTTAGTTTCTAGGCATGATGAATGATAAATGCCTGTAAGGGGTCAACGTTGCAGTTCTATAATCTATGTGTATGATGTTAAACCTTTGAAAGCACTTTTCTTTTTCATGGCGTCTTTAGTGTCAGTGTCCTCTCCTGGTGTAAGCACATGAGCACCAGCTGAGAAAAAACATTCCCATGAGATACAGAGCAAAACTGTCCATGCTGTTGGCCTGGAGGCCAAAATGAGAAGAGAAGGCTGGGGTTGTAGCTCAGTGGTAGAGTACTTGCTTATCATGCCCAAGACCCTAGGTTAGATTCTCCATAGCATTTAGAAAAGAAAAGAATTTAAAAAAAAAATTAGAAGGAAAAAGAAAAGAAAAAAAATTCCAAGAGGGATTGCTTCTTTCGGAGTAGCATGGCGGTACACAGCTGTGCTTCGTCATGGATGGTGGGCGCTACTTCCCTTGGATCAAGCTCTAAGAAGGCTTCAGGACTGAGAGCCTTGCAGGGATCCTTTGCTTCTGATGGAAATTTGTCATTGAGTCATCTGCAGAGCTTGGTAATCTGCCCAGCAATGAGCTCATAAATTCTCCAGATTATGGTGAACAGATGAGTGGGATGGTGCTGAGAGAATCAAGTGACAGTGATGAGACGGGGTGGGGTCCAACACTAGACCAGTGCTCCTGCATGCGGCTGGTGCAGCTGGTGTCCCACCCAAGGAACACAGCCATGTAACATTCCAAATTTCACTTTAATTGCTCAAGAATCGCGTCTTTTGTCCTTGGCATAGATGAAGTCAAACTGAGCCTGGAACTTGCTATGTTGAACAGACTGGCTTCGAACACAACGGATATCTGCCCACCTCTGCCTCCCAAGCACTGGTGGAGTCTGAGTATTATTCAGACTGCCTCTGAATAAAACCATATCCTGGGGCTGGTGAGACAGTTCAGAATGTATAGGTGCTTGCTGCCAAGCTTGACTACCTAAGTTGAATACCCTGGGCCCAAATGCTGGAAGGAAGGAACTGATTCCAGCAGCTTGTCTGTCTTGAGCTCTGTGCACATACTCACAAATAAAGTGTAATCATTTTTTAATTATAAAAAAAGATTGAAATTCACAATAACCCCAGCATTGAGTTTCTTCAAGGCTTAGTCATACAGAGTTTTAGATTTTTACCATAGTTTTCCCTCTCCTCAGAAGGCTTTAGGAAGGAGTGAGGGCATCATGCATCCTCCCTGTACAGGCTTAGGTATCTTGAGTAACAAAACTCAGAAGGTAGTGCTATCTGCAATCCTAAGTGTCTTTTCCCCAAACTCAGGACTTTAAACTGAAGGTGCTACATGAAATCGAGGCTTTATCGCTTCAGGTCTCTCTGCCTTTTGTTTATCCTCCACCTCAGGACCCTGAAAAATGCCTGCTGTCCTGTTTAATCAGGATGGTGCTCTAGGGAGCCCTTGGGGGAAGCCATAGCCTAAACGTTAGTGTAGAGTTTATCAGCTGGGCAGCTATTAAGCATGAACGTTATGGTTGAGGAGATCTGGGGTGGGGCATGAGATTCTGCATTTCTGGTCAACTCCCAGGTGATGTGATTGCTGTGACTCTGAGGACCATCCTCTTTGCAGGAAAGATCCAGAAGATGGGGCTATGTGCAGAAATGCTGGACCTGCATTGCTTCCCAAGATATCCAAAGGGCTGTCTGAAGAGTGGAAATACTGTCTCTGGTGGGCTTGCTTCTACTCACCTGGCTTTGTGTTTTGTCATGTTTTTGCTTTGACAAATTTGGAGGGCCCTCGCTGTGCCTTGTATTTGAGCTAGGTGTTTAACCAGTCTGAGACTAAGCGAGCTGGCAGAAGCACTCACTGAAAACCTGGCTGGGGACATAGGGACGAGACACAGCCTTAGCTCCCAAGTGGGCATCTTGGGTCAAATAGCATCTTAGTCTTGTCCCCTCATCCTCCAGGGATGCTGTGGAGAAGGATGCCACTACTCCTGGAGAGGCTGGGCTCTTTGTATCCTGACATGTGCATGTTTTCTATTTTATAGGAAGAACTGTGTCTTGGCTGGAGGCCCACACTTCATTCCAGCACATCCTTTTTACCAAAAGAGCCATCCCTAGAGCTGCCAACAGTGTTTACGAGAAATCCAATCCAACAATGCTTCGGTTCTGGGAGCATGCCCTGACCGCAGACTCGGCCTTCACCACCCCGCAAAAGCCTGGCACACGGTGTTGGCGTCTTTATTTTTATTCCAAATGTAAAGCTGGTTTATTTCTTTTCTTTCTTTTCTTCCAGCTGGGATAACTCCTGTCAGCAGATGCAATGTCCTTTCCAGATTCAATATTATGCAAACTGCGTATCGACACACAGAGTAAACAAATATGTCCATGAAGCTTCTTGATGCACGGAGAGATGGGGTCTTACCGACATGCAGACACAGACCTGTGATCTGTGCAGGGGCTGTTGAATTTCCTCTCTCCCAGCTCTGTGTCATCTTGCTTTCTTTGAACATGTGGCTGGAGTATGAGGGCTTGGTTGACAGGCCCCTTAGAGGCAAGTGTTTGAAGGTCAAATATGAGTTGTCTGGCTGGGCTTGGGGGCTCCAGTCCAGATATTAGGCAGAGTCTCATGTCCCGTGTTTACTCTGCTGTCTTCCTTCTCTCTTCATGTTCCACCACAACTGTGAGGTCCTCAGTCACAGGGAAGTCTGCAGAATCTTTGCTTTTTAACTCTTTCTTTTCTGCCTGAAAGGTGTCGGCAGGGATAGCACCACACACTGAGCTTCTGTGGTAGAGGACGCTGGGTTGTCACTTTCCCATCACAGGCTTTAGTTTTCAGGCATCTGACAGTGTTAAAATGGACATGTCTGGCTGGTTTCTGCTTTGCAAATTCTCTGTGTGCTGGTTCTGAGCATCCTCCTATTGCACTAACTCTATGGGATTAAACACCTCCTTCATTGTCCCTCCTAAGCAGATGAAGAAACGTGTTTAAAGGTTATCAGAGTGGATTGGAAGCTAGACAGTGAATAGATGGAGAAGCTACTATGTAGTCCTGTCTCTGTTCCTTTTCCCTTTCTTTCCTTTTCTATTCCCTTCCTTCCTTCCTTCTTTTTTTTTACATTCACTTTGGTGGTGGTGGTGGTGTGTGTGTGTGTGTGTGTATGTGCATGCGTGTGTGTGTATGTGTGTGTGTGTATGTGTGTGTATATGTCTGTGTGTGTGTGTATGTGTGTGTGTGTGTGTGTGTGTGTGTGTGTCTAAGCATGGATGCCACAAATTCATGGGAGATCAGATGACAAGTTGCTAGAATTAGTTTGTTCCTTCTACCCTGTGGGTAGAATTGAACTCAGGTTACCAAGCTTGGCAGCAAGTGCTTTAACCTGCTGAGCCACCTTGTCAGCCCCTTATACTTTTCTTAGGCAATGCAGTATCATGTTCCTCCAAATATTCCTGCATCCAGAATACAAAGAGACACATACATTTAAGGTCTGCCTTCAAATCCCGAACCAAAATGTTCTGCATTCATCCTCCACCCCAACCACGTACTGACACTTCTAAGAACTCTGGCAGGGTGTTTTGTTCTGTTTTTTTCTTACAATGTCTGTCCTTCTTTGGCTGTAGCAGGGAAATCTGCCCTTTTAACCAACTTCTATACACCTATATGCTTGTTTCTTCAAACGAAAAAACCTGGTATAGCCTCTATTGGCTTGTGAGAGCCAAGCAAGAGGCCCTTCTCACCATTAACTACCTCATAAATCTGGCTTTACAAAAGTAGCTATTCAAGCAGTCTGGCTTTGGTAATTATCAAACAGACCTGAAGTCTTAAAATCACTGAGGAAAAATATTTGCAACCAAGTTGACCAGGTCCTTGTTAAACAGAATATTCTCTTCTCATTGTTTTAGAGGGGAGATGAGCTCTGAGATGTTGAGAGGCCCCAATTTGACCTGATCAGTGTCCCTGGATGCCATACTGTATTACCAAGAAGATACCTGTATCATGGACATGTGAAGACTGAGGTGCTACTGCATAGTCCCCTTGCTGTGACAGTGCTGAAGGCCCCACCAGCAATTCCATGCAAGATATCAAGAGTAGAAGTTAGAAAGGCCACAGTAGAAACAGGTGGGGGGCACAGTCTCATGTACTTAGTGATCAGACATCTCTGTGGAGACTGTTAAGAAATGGTATTTTTTTAACAAGTAGCATAAATTTTATATTTTATGTAGGATTTTTGTCAGAAATTGCTACTGATTAATAAAATTGAGTTTACTTTTGTTTTAGTAACTGAGGCAACAACCATGTACAAGTATAATTATCATCTAAATCAAACCAAGCAACCAAATGAATATGGAAATAAGTCAGTCACAATACTTGGATTTAGTATGTGCCCATCCACCTGAGAAAGATGACATAAAAAGGCACAGTCACCCTGCAGTTTACCCTTCTCTTGTAAAACAGACATCTTAAAAACAGATGTCCTGAAAAACAATCCATTATTATGAGTGTTTGTACATGGTATTGCTTACCCATTTACTTCTTTAATTTTTTTTCATACCAAAGAATTGGCAGTATGGGAAGGTTTCACCACATTTGTTTGTCCTTAAGACAACACAAATTATAAGATGAACTCTCAGTTTTGTTATAACTTTCAAGAAAAACAAATATAATGCTAAATGGGTCTTGAGTCCTATTCTGACTTTGAAGTTTTTAATGTGTGGAAACACTGTTTAAGTTTTTGATGATTGTATTGTAAAGGGTTTCAGATCTCCCCTCTATATAGAATCTCATGGAATCTATTCTCTCTGGTAGGAAAGTGGGAGGAATCAATCAATCAAAACACTCTTAGGCCAATTACTATGTCCATTCAGTGTTCAGATCGCTATGCCGATAAAATCTCTCAGAATACCCCATTGTGAGGATTGCTGCCAGGTTAGCTAATTTGCCTCTTGCCATCTTCAACCCTCCTGAAACAGAATACAAGGACAATCACAACAGAATTGTACGAATGCATTTGTTTAGCGAGGCGCAACACTGGTGAAGTGATAGCAATATGCAGCTGGAAAAGTTTTTTCCCCACCGCACTGCCAGAATCTCCATCTTCTGCATCTCTCAGACAGAAAAGGTGTGCTTTGCCCTCACCAATGTGCTTGGTTCTTGGAGATGGATTTTCAGTTTCATTCCTGAGTCTCTTCCATCCAGACTCTAAGGTGCTCCCCTATGTTCCATGGTCTCTGGTCACGTCACCTGTGTATGTGAAGGACTATGACTTGCTTATCACCAAGAAAATATGGTTAAGGGATGGGATGGTACCCCTGTGATTGTTTTGCAATCTGTGAGGTTCCATCTCATTAACAGAGTCACAGCTGATCTCTTTGCTGGCTCAGTATAGTACATGGCCATGTTAGGAAACTCACATGGGCTTTTAGTTACTGAGGGTAGCCTCAAACCACTAGCCAGCAAGAAGCTGGGGCCTCAGACAAAAGAGATGACTCTACCAAAACCCTAAATATGCTTGGAAGTTGATCCTCCACCAGTCTGACTTCCAGATGAGAACAGAGCTTGATGAAATCCCATAGCCACTTTTGGAGATAACACACTAAGGGCCCAGCTATGGTGCAGCGAGTTAATGGATGTACTCTTTAAGGCCTCTACATCTGTGGAAATGTGTTGTGCAGTATTATAAAGAGATATACAGCAAGGGGGAGTTCCTGGTCCTCTGTACTGCAGGAAGGATTTGATGTTCTGCAATTCTCCCAAAAGACATCTGAAACAGGGCCTCAGTGTTCTCTCGAAAATGAAAAACTAAGCGTCTTACTAGAGAGAAATAGCAAATCCTCTGGATTTGAGGCTTATGGCTATTACTATCTCTGTCAATAGGCTGAACATGTCTTCTGAATTCCACACGAATACAAACTGACATATTTTGGCTTGGTGATTCCACCTCAAGATTAAAAGGTGCCAAATTCAACTCATCTTCCAAATCTTCCACTTCTCCATTGCTTTCTACATCAGGTCATGGCATAACTCCTGTCAGCCTTGGTTCCCATCTTCCCATTCCTTAATCCAATTTTTCCCTGGGCCCTTGACCAGAAGAACTGGATCTCAGATTTCAGATCTCATGTAAGGAATGGAGTGGAATCACAAAGGCCTTTGCAAATCACCTCTCTGTTCTTCATGGGATTTTTCATTCTTGTCTGAAGGCCCAAAGGAATTTTTTTATCTGGGAAGTAAGGAAGAAAGTCTTAAACATCAGGCTAGTACAAGCAGGTGAATTGGTAAGATGTTGAGTCTAGAGTATTGTGTTTCCTCCAAACACAAGATGAAGAAGGATGACTTCTGTTCCAGGTCCTTATCTCTCTGTCTTACATTCCTGGTCCATCAAACCCACACCATTAAAGACCAGAGCACTCATGTGTAAACTCCAATGTTGAATGGCCTTCAGTTGACATCAGAAACTTCATTATTTAAAGAATATTACCACATCTTTACTGACCCTGATTTATTTTGTTGAGTCGTAGGTAGGAATATCCCTCAGTCTCTGCATATTTTTCTAAATTGAAAATCTCAAACATTGCCTTTTGAATGACTGTGATGAAAGGTGGTACCATTTGTTCTGGTTGCCAGACAGGAATAGAAAGAGACTGAGAAAGTGACAGGATCACTGAGAAATACCATCTGGGAGGAGAATTAAACTCATACAAAAAGGTTAAGAGGCTAAGAGAAATGACAAAGCTCGACGTCAGCGGATGACGGGTATCATGCTGTACAACGCAGTGTTTGAAAGGTAAGAAGGCCGGAAGATGGTGCAGAAGGCTGAGAAACGTACCGTGATGCCCCAAACAAGGTGTTTATTCAAGGCGTGTGCTGTAAATTCTACCAAATTTGAAAAAGGTGCTCCATATTTGCTCCTGAGTTTTCTAGCAGCCAACCACGAAAGGTAAAGAATCTACTGCAGAAGCTACGCCTTCACGCCGCACCAACAGAAGCAGCATGGTTGCTCACAAAAACCAAGAACCAGGTGTTGAGTCGTTCTTCATGCATGCGAAGGGAGTGAGGCTCAAGTGAGGCTGCTGGGAGTAGTCCCTGAGGAGGGAGAAATGACACAGTGCAGCCCCATGGCTATCTGACAGCCTAGTTAGCTTCAAGGGAAAACTTGCAGGAAAGATACAGTTAAAATAGCTTTATTATCACTCTTTCAACACCAAGCAACAATCGCTTCCTATTCTTTTTGAATTGGAGGTTGTGTGTTGCTTTTAGAAAATCATCACTGAGGCTCGATATTGGGGCAATAGCCATTAAAATCATTAACCTCATGAACATAATGACTTACACAGTCAGGAGTGAAAAGCTGTGGGGATATCAGTGTCATTACCAGAACATGTATGTTCTCTAAATTGTGGACAAAGGGACAGCTGAATCCATCTAAAGCTATTTCTGTAGCTTTCATTTCACCAGCAACTTCATCTTACTCTTTAGCATGTCAAATGCTTTTTGAATAAGAAAATGACATTTATCATTCCATTTATTTTCTAGCAGATTTATGCTAATATAAGAAACATCTTTAATTTCTAAATATTTTTAAATGCCATTCCTAATCATTTATTGGTTTAGTTTTTCAACTAGGCAGTCATTCTCAAACAATAATAATCATTCATATTATTTGTGGTCAAAGATGCTTTGTTATACCAACTCTTTTGACTTTTTTAGAGTGTTCGGTTTTCCCTTGACATTGAATTATCTGTATTTTTGAAATAACACCCACTCAGTTCTGGAGTGCTGCTCATTTTCCTTCCGCAAGATTCAACTTGCTATTGTTTACTTGTTTACTATAAGTACCACAAAGTCAGATTAGCCCATGAAAATAATAAGGCAGATACTAGACAGGCAGAGGACTATGGGCTGAGTGAGGGAAGGCCATCCTTCTTCTGCAAGCCGAGACACTGGGACTGTGGGTCAGCATGTCAGATCAAAGCACATGCAAGACTCTGGAAGTTCCTGGGCTGAGCTACTTTACATACTCAGTTTCTTTAAGGAAGATGGTCATATACACAAGTAGGGGCAGAACAAACAAACAGCAGTGTTGAGAGCTCAGACATTAAAGAAACTATTATAAGAGGACCAGCCTGGCTGGTGCAGCCTTAAGCATCCCAAGTATCATTTGTGACTCTGCCCCAGGACCCTTGAATCAGCTGGTACCAGTGTCTAAGCCAGAGATAAGCTTTCATCCAGGATGAAGACTGAAGTTCAATATTGAGTCACATGCTCCCCTCCCTTTTCCTCCTCCTCTTCTTCCTCCTATTCCTCCCCCTCCTCCTCCTTCTCAAGATAGGGTCTCATATAGGTAAACTAGGCTTTCCAAAGATTTGCTGTGGACCTAAGGATGGTCTTAAACTCTTGATTTTCCTACTTCTCTCTCCCAAGTGCTGGGGTTTCAGGCGTGTGGCACCAGTTTGATCTTCCTTCCTTCCCGCCCTCCTTCCTTTCTTCCTTTCTTTCTTTTTCCAGTGTTGGGTACTAAATCCAGAGCCTCGTACATGCTAGGCAAGTGCTCTGTTATTCAGCTAAACCCCCATTTTAGTCACATACTTTCAATGAGGGAAGACAAGACAGGCACAGCCAGCAGAACCGCAGCAGTACGGTTGGCCTTCTGGAGGACTGACCAGATTTTTCTCTCTCTCTCTTTTTACTTTTTATTAAACTAGTAACCAGTGCCACTTGTGTAGACTAAGTGTCCTTGGAATTCCTTTGAGTGTTCATGGTGGTGCCAAGAGGGAAGAAAAGAGGTGTTTTATGACGATGGGATGGGTACCAACAGCTATTTACATTTGAATAGTAAAAGTTCCCCCATTAGTTTGCCAGGCCTGTCAGAACAAAAAGAGTAAAGTTCCAGAGACTGGTTGGTTAACCAACAGAAATGTTTGTTTTTCCAGGTCTGGAGCCTGGAAGTCCGAGGTCAAGGTATTGGCATTGTTGATTTCTCCGGAAGCTGCCTTTCTTGGCTTGTGGACAACCACTGTCTTGGCATCATGTCCTCACATGCCTTTTGCTCCTTGCCTGTGTGCAGATAACCAATTATAGGGAAACTATTACTGGGTAAGAGCTCACCCTGGTGTCCTTGTTTAACTGAATCGCCTCTTTAAAGGCCCAGTCTCTGAAGACAGTCACATTCTGAGCTACTTGGGGTTAGGATTTCACATTGTGAATTTGAGTATATAATGCAGCCCATAACGGGGACCTTAGTTTTTATTATCAGTTTGGGAAGATGAAAATTAAAATTCGCCTAAGTTATTTACTTCTATGACTTAATGTAATCAGACTACCTTTTTTCTTTTTCTTTTCTTTTTTATTTAGCTTTTTCTTTTTGGAGACAAATGTCTATTGTAACGTTTTAGTTCAAGGTATGCCACCTTCTTAAAATAGTCATCAAACTTCTTACCTTTTACTATATTCTGTAACAGGTTTTACAGGTCCACAAGGTGTTTCCTTGAACCATTGAAAGTATGTTTCAGAATTGAAAATATTTGAGTTGTTAGAAAGAGAAAAGGTGTATATTCATGTAGTTACATATCTTAGTGGTGTGTCTAGCATTGTGCATAATAAGACATGTCGATATATTATGGCATAATATGTAAAATAATAAACCAAATTAGGACCATATCTAGATTTAGGTCAGCTTTTTCTATGAAGTAGATTTTGGTTATTTTGGTTAGATATGTCTCTTGAAAACCAATTGTGCTTGCAGAATACTCCAGGACTATGAATCAGGGATTGCTTGTCTAAGTAGCCTTGGGAATATCTTTCTCTTGAGAATAAGAAAGTTTCATCTGGAGAAAACTTATTTTTTTAAAGGATAAGAATGTATTTATTTTTCATTATTTTAAATTGCCGTATTTGTTTTTCTAATTCCCCATAGTTGATGCTTTGTTTATATATTTATTTCCTATTGAAGCAACAAAATGAGCCTGAACACTTTTCTCTGAGGACTGCTTGGTTCCTCTTAGTGGGATATGTTATTACCAAGGGCCAGTGATCCAGTCTTTCTTCTGCTCCCATCTCTTCCCACCATCTTCAAAACCTGCCACAGTTCATTTCTCTCCTCTTTCCTTTGTTCACCCTGTTCCTTTGGTTGTGATCTTTTTTATTGGCTTTTAAATATATATAGACAAAATCTAATTTTCCCCCTTTAAAAACTCAAATAAACCTTATTTGGGACCATCACTGTTTCTTTGCACAGTTACCTGTCCATAACTAGGATGGATAGCGCCTAACCTCCTGTCGCTTTCAGAGCTATCTGGTCTAATGAGTGACAATGGCCATAGGGTGTCTGAAGTACAGACAAGGCCAATAAAGATTCAAAAAATAAGGTAGCAGCTGGGCGTGGTGGACAGTCACTACCTAGGCTTTTTCATATGTCTGCTTTTTCCCCATGTTCATTTGTACTGTGTAAGTTTGAGATGGTTCCTGTAGATAAGCTCCAGGAGTCCTTGGAGGCTGGTGCTGCTCATGGTGGAGACTTCACGGACAAGGACCTTCAGACATTCAGCAGAAATGGTGTCCACCATCTCTGGCCGGCCCTCAGCTCAGAGGTACCATCACTGACTGTAATCCTCGGTGGAGTCTTTGCAAATGTCTGGATGTACATAAGACCAAAGTCACTTCGCACTGCTTCCTAGTGATCTAAGTTCCAGTCTCTACCTGAACCTGCTCATGTTCATGAACTTCCCTCATCAGGCATCTAGGCTTTCTGAGTATAAGATGATTTGTGATTCTTTTTCAACAAAGGGATTTGAGAGGCTGGGGAGATGGGTCCATGCGTAAGAGTGCTTGCTATGCAAGCATGAGGACCTAAGTTCAAATCCCCAGCACCCATGTAAAAAGCTGAGCATGATTGTGCATGCCTATAACCCCAGTGTCATGCTGGTAACCAAGTGTTGGAGGGGCTGAGACAGGTAGGTCGTGGGAGCTCGATGATCAAACTGACTAGCCAGAAAAGGGAGCTTCCAGTTCAATGAGAGACCCTTTCTTAAAGGACAAGGCAGAGAGCAGTAGAGGAAGACACCTAATGCCCTCTTCTAAACCCTACATGAACATGCATGGACAGGCATACCTACACCCTTGCATGTGAACACACACCACACACTACATATACATGTACAACAGAAATAAAAATAAGTGAATAAACAAATAAAAGGATTTGAGTCACAGGACAAAATCTTGTGTTTATATTTTTCTTGTAACATATTAACATTTGAGTTGTTCTCAAGATCTTAACAAAACCTGGAGGTTAGGATTATTGTAACTGATTTATTGGTTTGGAATTTTTCTTCCTATTCTTTTAAAAAGTATCCCTGGGGGCTGGAGAGATGGCTTAGAGGTTAAGAGCACTGGTTGTTCTTGGAAGAGGACCTGGGTTCGAGTCCCAGCACCCACATGGTGGCTAACAACTGTCCCTAACTCCAGTTGCAGGGGATCCAACACCCTCTTCTGTCCTCCATGGGCATTGCATGACACAAGTGCACCTATGTACATGCAGGCAATACACTCATACACGGAAAATTTAAAAATATATTAAAAAATAAAACTAAAATAAGTCTCTGCATCTATACATTTGCATGTACATGTGCTGTATTTCATGGACTCTCACACTATTTAACTGAAGACTTGGTGCCTGCATCTTAGAGAAATATGCTTTTTAACGTGGTCCACGGCCGAGTAGCAACAGCATCACTTGGGAGCTTGTTCAAAAATGCAAATTCTCAGGTCTAGTTCTACACCTCCTGAATCAGAAAGCAAAGCTTGTACTCAGCAATCTGTATCTTAACAAGTCCTCTGAGGGTTTCTGGTACACAGTAAAGAAGGAGAGCTACTGTTTTAGAGATTATCTGGTCTGCTTGTGTCAACCTGCATCTGAGGTATTAAGACCTCCCCTAGGGGGAAAGGGATTTCCCTAAGATCACCTGTGGGGCAGACCCTGGACCAGAACCCAGGTATTACACATGAAAGTAGCTGATGCCAGAAAGGAGGTTTGATTTTGTTTTATTTTATTTCTTGGCAAATTAGCTTTCTTTCCTCTTGCTTCTGCCTCTCTCTGGGGGTAACAGGATATAACCAGCTAGGGGTGAAAGGGTGCTTCCTACTGTTAGTGTCTTTCCCGTCTCAGTTCAAAGACCACCTGCAGAAAGGCTCCAAGTACCTGCGCTTAACACACCATGTCTCTGAGAGAGAGCCACTGTACCCTCTGGACCTCAGTTTCCCCACTGTTATACAGAAGACATGAAAGGTTGGCCTCCCTCCTAAGATCCCATTCCGTTGTTGTGACTTTAGAGCTGTTTGACAAGCTCTGACACGCAGGCTTCCTCACTGGCTATCAGTGGCCATCTGGCAATTAGCAGTCTCTGAGGCAGCTAATCCCACTCTGAGCTGGATTAAAGCTGAAGTTTAAAACATGGAGATAGGCAGGTGATTTCTGTTTGAGTCTTTGGCTTCCGCTGTCCCTGGCAGCTTGGGGAGGAAGGGCAGAAAAGCTGATTTCCTTCCTTATCTATCCTGGGAGGCTCAGCAAAGCAAGATCAGCTTTCCAGAGGAGCAATGTGCTGGGCAATGTTCTGGGCTGCAGGAGGTATCCCCGTGAGCTCCTGGAGCCCCACCCCAGTGATACTTTCAAAGGCTGCTGGACTGGAGGAGGATGGAGGGAGCCACATCTTGTGTGTAGCACTACACTGCTAGGAACAGTGAGGAGGCTGGGGCACAGAGGACAGAATCATTTTGGACCACGGAGTCCCAGCTGCCATAAAGGGCTTTGGGGTGGTAGCTGACAAGATCCCCAGCTCCTCTGGGGTGCCCTCTCATTAGGTAACATGGTCAGAAACCAAACCCATGTGTTTGTTCATAGCCTGAGGAGATAATTAACTTATCTCCACAGAGGGCCTTGATTACATTCCTAGCATGCTCAGAATGAGGAGTCAACTTGCAAATGCTGGTGGGGGCTGGGGAGGCATTTGCAATGGTTGGCTGAGGAGCCATTTGTTCAGAAATTGGGTGAGTAATCAAACAAATGCCTCTTTTCCTAATTGTTGATAAAAATCAGCTGCTGGGCAGATCTGGGGACTCACTCCCAAGACAACACATTACTTAAGGTGAGCATGCATCTGAATATGTTAGGATGATCTAGAAACATTTCGCATAGCTTGAATTTAACTACAAATTGTGCCCATTGTGAATTTTATGTAGAGTTGGGCTTAGGGGAGTATGATTTATGCCTACATTTCTTGGCTGTCTTGTTAGCTGCTCTCAGGAACCACTTTTCACAATTTACTTAGATATCTTATTGAGCACCTACTGCATGCAGCACAGTGCTAGTTTCAGTGGGACCAAAACAGGGTGTTTATGCCTTTGGGAGATTATTGATTACCCTAAAAGTTTTTACAAAGTAGTCTTGAACTTAGAATTGTGCAGTTTAAATATTTTATTATTGTTATTTTTTATTTTATGTGTATGAGTATATTGCCTGCAAGCATGTAAGTGCACCCATTTTGTGCAATGCCTGCAGAAGTCAGAAGAGGGCATTGGATCCCCCGGAACTGGAGTTGCAGATGCCTCTTAGCCACCGTGTGTGTGTGTGTGGGGGGGGGGAATCAAATCTGGGTCCTCTGCAAGTGTAGCCAGTGCTTTTAATCACTGAGCCATCTCTCCAGCCCCAGAATGGTATAGTTTATATTATGAGGGTATTGTGAAGTGATTTCTTGATTTCCTCTTAACTAAAACATCCTATCCTGGGATCCTTAAGACTCAGGATAAAAACACACACAAGGTTCAGAATGCAAACAACTCACAAATCTCAGATAGTTTTTGAAATTTGTAAGGTTCACAAGGCTTCTCCCAAAGGTTATAGAAGCAGTAAGGACTGTTGGGGAGAGACTGACCAGATGAGCTGCCTGTAAGTCATGGAGGGAACATAAGCATTGCATCTTTCTTGAGTCACCACCTAGGTTGGAATGGCCTTTTTGTGATACAGCTGTCTCTGAGCTGTAAATTCACTAGTTTACTAAGCTAGACTTGGGTGGAATATTTTCTTTTTTATCTGTTACTAGTGCCCTACCTGAAGTGAGTAGATGCTCGTATCGCCTTAGGAAAAGTCACACAGCATGGCGATGCAGAGAGTCAATTGTTGATGAAATCAGAGTGGACCAGAAAATAATAGCTTATGCATCCTGAGAACTCACTGTGCCAGGAGCAGTGGTACTATTCTATTTAATTATGATGATCATGTGAGGTAGCTGCTATTACTACTCCAGTTGTATGCACGAGGAAACTGTGGAATAAGGGGTTAAGCACCTGCACCAAGGAGACCCTGAAGGTACACAGAGGTTTGGACTTGCTTAGTTCACGCTGATGCTCAGAGGACGGCTCAAATATGCTGCCTCTCCATGTTTCTTCCCTTTACTACTGAGCTTCACCTCCAGCTCTGGGAGCACTTTCATAAGGAGCTTTCTAAGAATCTGATGAGGTAAGTAATTTAAGTGCTTTTGTTTCCAGTTTGGGACAAGGATGCTGAAGCTCAGAACCTTGTCTACTACAGAGGAGGAATTTAGCACATCTGATCCTGCTGAAGTTTGGCCCATTGTTTCTTTACCTGTATTCAGAAAGACCCATTCCATGTGGCACACAATCACCAGTCTCATTATTTCCAAGACCCAGAGACCATAAAGTCACTGAATTAACCAATAGGATTGACTACAGTTTCTTGTAAATTGTTTTCCTGTTCCCTTCCTCCAAAATGCGCTGTTAAGTGGGACGAAATGTGATGCCTTTGTTGATGAGAGATTAGATTTCTGAGAAGAAACAGAACAACTCATGAAACAAAGAAAGCACAGACAATTTTCTCAATTAGTTTATACTCCAGGGTTATTCTACAAAGTTTCAATCTGCCTAAAAAATTACGAAGTAAGATAATATGGTTAAATATGAAGTTGGAGCAAAAGAAAGAACAAATTGACTGGAAATGTAACATGGCCCGGGAATGAGCCCCAAGGGCAGACATTAAAGGCCTACTACAGTAGCTCTGGCGTAGTTTAGACGCTAAGATTTTTGGCAGGTGTTATCAAAAGAAACAAAGGACTTGGTGGTGGATAATCCATAGTGTCTTTCCACCAAAATAGAATGATTGCTTTGGAGGAAAACAGCCATTTCATTTTTAAAACTGGAGGTTAATTTCTCTTGAAAGGAAAGTGTCTGCAGCGCTTTTCAACTTTCTAAACCCCTGACCTTCTGATGGCAATAAAAACTTCACCCGCCCACTGAGGATTATTGATGCACAGAAAATGGACTCTGTGTTCTATACACTCCCATTAACCAGGACTGTTTCGTTGATCTTTCCTTTGTGCATATTGTAGCCAAAATAAGCATAATTTTATTTTCCACATAAAAAGTTAAGCCCTCTGAATCTGCAGGGATGTTGGTACAGCCTTTCCATGGGACATGGTGTCCTTTCTTATTTGACAACCATCAAGGTAATAGCCACAGATCTTAAAACTATCAGGTAAAATGTGATGAGCAACAGGATATTTACTTAATCTCAAAGTATCTCTACTTAGGAACTAAAGTGGGAAAATGGTAATTTTATGAGAGGCATAGCTTTTACCATGTGAGCAAAGTTATCACCATTTATGGGTTAGATCAATATACCCTTCATAGTATGGCTCATTGAAAGAGACACATCACTCTGTGGTCTTCCAAAACTGAGAAATCCAATACAATCATGAGTAAACATCAGACCAAACAAAGTTATTCTGCAAAATAATTCCTCCTAAAGCGTGAAGGTCAGAAGGACCAGAGTAAAGGAAATTTCTAGATGAAAGGTAACCAAAGAGGTTTGACAAATAAATTCAATGTATGATCCTATGCTGGATCCTGGATGGGAGTTTTGGACCAGTGTTTTCTATTTCTTTTCTTTTCTTCCCTCTCTCCCTCTCATACTTAATCTTTAAGGGATACATTGGCACAATTGGGAACATTTGAACAATACCAATAGATTAGATAGTATTAAATATTACTTTCTTGATTTTGATAAAATTTAAAAACTTATGTGAGAAGGTATATAAAAATATACACTGAAAATTTAGGGGTAAATAAGCATCATAAATTTGCAGCTTGTTCTCAGCTGATCATTCAGAAATACATACACACACACACACACACACACACACACACACACACACATGAGAAAGGGAGAGAGACAGAATTTGTTAACAGTTGAAGAATATGTTGTATCTGGAATTCTTTAGCTCCTTTAGAAAGAATTAGTTGTAAGCATAACAAAGAATGATCACCTAACGATCTGTGCTTAGGGTCCTTGGCCAGGAGCCTGTCACTGGACCTACAGGTGCATGGGAAAGGAAAAGCCAGGCAAATGCCAGGCTGCCTTATCACAGGCAATATTACCCATTTCCAGGACATTTTATTTTTAATCAACTTATTTTGTAAAGTCATTTTACCTCACCAGTAGAGTCTTATCGCTAAGTTTTATTATGATAGAACTCATTGTTAGCATTGGAAAGAGAACAACATTGTAAGAAGGATTTAAGTGTTTCTCACCTTAAAATATCCTCATTAATTATCAGCACCTTCTATTGCCTCTTTATTACTATTATTTATATCTCACTGGGAGGATTTTCACAAGCATCTTTCTTTTGCCTTTCATCACCTCTTTTTGATATATTTTCTTTTCCTCTGCTCTTTCTTCTAAGTTTTTGTGTTTTATTTTATGCCGACAGTTTTATAAGGAATGGTTTTAATAGGTACATGCTGTAAAATGGAAATATTTTACTAGGATATTACATAAAATACACAGAAGAAACTAGGGTATAAATTATATCTTTATTGTAAGATTTTACTGCAAATAAGCTCACATATACAATCTTTTATTTATGATAAGAGCGAATTCTTTTTACTTATAGCTGCTTTTGAATGTGGTGCTTCAGTGAGGAAGCTTATGTATAGCTACATAAAAGAAGGTTCTATTTTGATGAGAAATGAGAAATCTCTTATTTAGGGAATGCTTTTCTTGTTGACTTACAAAAGTAGGGGAAGGAGGATGTGGTTATGCTGGCTGATGGGAGGAAGATCAGTTCTGATGGAGAGACAAGGTTGTTTGTTTCCCAAGACTTTCAAGGAGATGTGTGTGGTCAGCTCCCAACAAGGTACTATACCAGAATAGCCCCCACCTGCCTTTGGTCTTTCCATCCAGCTTATTCTCATAAGCTTGAGACTGCCTATCCTTTCACTGAGAGAATGTCAGTTCATGGGTGGTAACCCTGTGATAACCCCATGGAACAAGATATTCCTATTCATGTAAGCAAATGAGATTAAAGTGTGTTGTTTATTGTTTCATTGTTTCTATTTTAAAATTATTTACTACTGGGGATAGAGAGATGGCTCCGTGGTTAAGAGCACTTACTCCTCCTCCAGAAGACCCAGGTTCTGTTCCCAGCCAGCTCCCACATGGCAACTAACGCCCAACCTAAACTCAAGTTCCACAGGATCTGATACCCTCTTTTGGCCTCTGTGGGTACCAGGTGCATATGTGGTGCACTTATGTATACACAGGCAAAACATTCATACAAATAAGATAAAAATAAATTTTTAAAAACTTAAAAAATTGTTTTATTACTTTTACTATTTGTGGTACTAGGGATAGAACCCAGGTCCTCATACATGCAAAGTAAGTACTCTGCTACTGAGCCACATCCCCAATCCTATCATTATATACAAATACTAGTATAGAGCTCCCTTCCCAGAGTTAAAAAGTGATCTTCCACAGAACTGAATTTTTGACACAAAGAAGATTGTAAAAGCTGCTAAATTTTAGCTGGGCATATTGGCACATGCATTTAGTGTCAAAACTCTGGAGGCAGAGGCAGTCAGATCTCTGTGAATTTGAGGTCAGCCTGACCTACATAGTAAGACTCTGTCTCAAAACAGTGCCTTTAGAGGAAGCTTCTACAATGGTATGTTTCTATATATTTTTTAATAGACCTTTTGTGTTAATTACCCCTCCCCTTACCCCTTCTGTACTCTACCCCATTTAATCCTTCCTGTTCTATTACTCCCTTTTCTCCTTTATAACACTGCATTATATCTTCCTTCCCTTGAAAGATGCCCCCCAACCTTACTAGTTTCCTAATCCCCAATCTCTAGGGGATTCCAAATGAAACATACACACTTATCTAAAGATTCAAATCTAACATCCACATATGAGAGAAAACATGTAGTGTTTTTATTTCTGGGTCTGGGTAACCACCCTCAGGATGATTGTTTCCAGTTCTATCCATTTACCTGAAAATTTAATTTAATTTTTCTTTATCATTGAATAATGTTCCATTTTGTAAATGTACCATTCTTATCCATTCATCAGCTAATGGACATCTAGGCTGTTTTGATTTCTTTGGCTGTTGTGAATAGCACAGCAGTGAATGAGGATGAGCAAGTATCTTTGTAACAGCACGTTGGTTGTATGTCAAAGCCTGGAATAGTTGAATATCGTGATAGATCTATTTCTAGCTTTTTGAAGATTCTTTTCACTTATTTCCACAGTAGCCACACTAGTTTACATTACCATGAACAGTAAATAAGTATTTGACATCTCATCTTAGCAAATAAAATCCCCAGTTTCAGGAATGGGCAACTTTTCTTGGAGTTGTGGGCCAGTGGGATCCCATAGATCCTCCAAAATTATAGGCTATTGCCATCTCTCTTGGTTACCCTCCAGAATGTGATGGTAAGACCCTATTGCTGAATATAACATATATTTGAGTCAGAAAACACAGAGAAATAAAGTTACTGACTCAGAAGCTTCATCCTTACTGGCCTGCTTTCATAATGTTGGAAGGAGCTATCCACTTTACTGGAGGAGAAAATTAATCATCAACCCTAGCCAGCTGAGAACCCTGTGAGCTACAGTAATGGCTGCCTTGGAAAGACATGTTCACTATTGCAATAGTGGCAAAAATGTTATGGTTGTAACCAATCACCCCCCCATTGGATTTAAGGCCCACTCCATGAGATGGAACCCATACCTGACACTATAATTTGGGCCAAGAACCTGTGGCTAGGGGATGAAGCGATTGCTCAGCAGTTAAGAACACTTGCAGAGGACCTGGCTTCTATTCCCAGCACCCACATAGTAGCTAACAACCATCCATAACTCCAGTTTCAGGGGCTCTGACACCCTCTTCTGTCCTCTTGCAGGGAATTTCATGCATGTGGTACAATTACATATATGTGGGCAAAACACTCATACACATAAAAAATTATTTAAAAAGGACCCTGTGGCTAGAAAGGTCATAGTCCCTAGGGAAGAACATACTATGAATATGCTGTTGAGTACAGTATTATAATGACTCTTAATCACTTGTTATACCCGTAGACTAATGCATCTTTCAAGCCCCACCAGTGAAACTTCTTCTTGAAGTAGAAGGCAATTAACACTGAGATCCACACCTGTGAACATGTGGAGAATATGAGACTATAGAATGCTCAGCTCCAAATGGGACATTGTATCAAACTCCTCACTTCAAGGTTCAGGAACCTTCTTGGAAGAGGCAGAAGAAAGATTTTATGAGCCAGAAGGGGTATATGACTATAAGGAAAGTGTTTTCTAGACAGAAAGCAGTTGCACATAAGAACTCAGAGCAAGTGTGCCAGCATGCTGAAGACCTGCTTAAACTCAAGCCAGACAAAATTTCAGCATAATGTCAGAGAGGTAGACATGAAGTCCCACTTCTAGCTAAGGAGCTATTGGCATTTGATAGCTTCTGGAAGAGGAAGAGCCAGTCTTCTTTAAAAAAAATATTTTATTTATTATTTTTATTTTTTATGTGTATGCATATATTACCTGCATGAATATAAGTGCACCCATATCATACAATGCCTGTGGAGGACAGAAGAAGCTGTCAGATCCCCTGGAACTGGAGTTGGACACTTGTTAGCTGCAATGTGGGTGCTGGGATTCAAACCTGTGTCTTCGGCAAGAACAGCCAGTGTTCTTAACCACTGAGCCATCTCTTCAGCCTCTGAGCCAGTCTTCTTTAAGGATGTGACTCCTGATAGATTGACCACACTCCAAGGCAGGTTCCACATCGAAGAGTACTTGGGCAATACAAATTGGACTCAATGAGGACAAAAGAACAAATTTTAGTGGGTAAAATGTAGAGGTGGATCTGGGAAGAGTTTGGGAGGAGAGCAATATGATCAAAGTATTTTGTATTGTATTTCAAGTTCTCAAAGCATTAATAAAAGGTTATTTTTAAAAAAGACAAAATACAAATATTTTAAGCTGGATAGACTGTTCAGAGGCTATCATTTTGCTCTTCTAAAAGACTCAAGTTTGGTTCTCAGGATGTACATCAGGCAGTTCATAACCACCTGTAGCTTTAGGTCTAGGAGATCCAAAACCTCTGGTCTCTGTGGACACCTGCACTCATGTGCACATAACCCGCATGCACATTATTTAAAAGGAAATGACTTTTTTTTAAGATACTAAATTTCTTGTTTAATTTTTTTTGTTTAAAAATTTTGTTTGCTTAGCTTTATCTTTTTTCTGAGACAGATTCTTCTACATCACCCAGATTAGCTTTCAACTAATTCCATTTACATATGAAGAATCCTACCCTGACTCTTGGGGTTCCAAGTAATAACTGGATGACACTGTGCACCCACTCTTTTTGAGGCAATACAAGTAACCAGAACTTTCATTTAAGATAGTATCATGATTTTGATCAGAAGGGCTCAGGTCTATTGCAAGCAAACTGAATCTAAGATGCTTTGAATTAGCCAAGCTTGGATGATTCAGCCCATAGAGAGATCTCCTTCCCAGTCACTCTTAGGCAGAGGTCAAGAGCAGCATGGGCCAGTTCTGTACTGCTTGAGTCTGGCTTCAATTGGGAATAAAAAACGAAGGAATTTATATAGCCTGTCTGTTTCTTGCTGACTTGCATTTTTCTCTCATTGAGAAAAGATGTCCTTAATTTTGGCAGGCCATGAAAAATGTCTACTAGAAATGGAAACTCAAAAAATAAGACACTTTCGTTTAATGGTCTACTCACAAACATTTATTGAGTTCCCTTTTTTGGACTTACATACTTTCCCCAAAATTCTCCACCTCTTGACATAACATTTATTTTATAAATGCTATACTTTTTTCAATTTCTCAAGTGAAATTAAGTCACAGCAACTTCTGGAAGGCAGAGTTTAAGAAGGAGAATCTTAAAAATGGGGTGTTTTTTCGATTTATTTTTATTGAATTTTTGTGCATTTCGTACAAAACATCTTAATCATTTTTATGCCCCTCCCCCATCTACACCTCTTGAACCTCCCCACCCACTGGATTTCATGCATTGTATCATATATGTTAAGACCAATTGAGTCAGGATAGTATACCTGGATGTTCCTCAGTGAACGTTCATCCTTTGGGGTCTAGTCAGTTAAAGAAGACCAACTCTCTATCACCCAGCAGTTATTAACTGCCAATAGTTCTTCAGCTAACGTTGGGACCTGCATCCCATTTCCCTAGTTCTATGCTGCATTTTATTCTGATTGAGTTTGCATGAGTCTTGTGCATGCTGGCACTATTGCTGTAGGTTCATATGAGCAAGTCCCAGGCACCTTTATATACCTCCTTTCCTGGGTCTTATAATCTTTCTACCCCTCATCCACAGTGAACCCTGAGCCCTGGGTGGGTGAAGTTAATATTGGAGTCCTATCCAAGGACCCATATTCTTCCTTCTCTTATTCTCTACACTTTGGTCAGTTGTGACCTTTTTTGTCCATTGCCTTCTGTTTCATGAGGAAGCTCTGTTGATGAGTATTGAGACGTGAATTAGTATTCTCTCTACCCCTTGACAAGTATGCCAGTCACCACTCATCAAGAAGATTCTTTGCAACGGATGGAGACTATTACAGAGTCCAACAACTGGTCACACACAGAGAATAAGAGTCTGTGAGATGCCAAAAATCAAGTGACATGTCTCCAATGTAAACTCTACACCTAAGGTTCAAGGAACATAGTGGAGCAAAGGGTAGAATTATTTGAGTTTTAATTTTCCTCTTTTTTAATGTTAAATAACATTTCTTGTTTTCTTTTCTATAAGTCTCTATTTTCTCCTGCCTATTTTTCACACTCTTAAGCACAGTTCTTTTCATAAGGTAGAGCATTCTCAGAGAGATTCATCTCTGGAATTTATTTTGTGACATGTTACTGAGTTGTTCTCATTCTGTTTATTTTTCACATTGAATTAAAGTTTTGTACAAGTCATTTTTGTGAGTTGACAATTCATCACAGAAGGCAGCTGGCATTTCTTCTGCTTACTATTCATTTGGGTGTCTGGGCTACTGATGAACATACAGTTTTCAGGAGTAATGCTCAGTGACTAATAGCCAAGACCTCAGAATTCTGGGCCCGCTAGACAGTCACTACTCTGATATTTGAGGAACTATGAAGGAGAATGGTGGTAAGCTTGCTTCTCAAGAACAGACTCTTGGTAAGCAATCTAAGCACAGGTCCAGGTGAAGATCAATTCTAAATTTGTTACAGTTCTGCTTCTCTAACAAATTGACCTTTGCCATTGCCAGGGTCTCATTCAGCCTTTGTCAAAGATGCTCACATCATTGTAGATAGAGTGTGGTTAGTACATGGATATTTTTTTCCCCTCTGTTGTTTGCTTTTTAAAAAATATTAATTTTGATTTTTGACAATTTCATATGTGTATATAAGTGCATCCTGATTACTTTCATCCAAATAGTCCCTCCTCTCCCTCCTGCCCCTGCTAGCCTCCTTTCTTATACATAAATCTGTTTTCCATACTCATGACTTTTGTTTTGTGTCCCAGTGAGTTTAATTCAGTCTGTCTGTGTGACTACTGGTTTTAAGCTATACATTGGAGCCTGGTGAACTCACCAATGGGTACACAACTAGATATTCTGCCTCTGTTTTCCCAGAATGTTAATTGTCGATAGTTAAGCAGTAGCTGGTAAGGTCCCATGGGTCCTTCCCCCATTCACAGTGGACTGTTGGCCTGGGCAGTCTTGTGAGGCCCAATGCAAGTGACCATAGCTGCTGTGAGTTCATGATTGCAATGATCCTGTCCTGCTTAGAAGATAGCATTCCACAGCCTTTCTCTCCATCTTCCTACTCTTACATTCCTTCCATCCCCTCTTCCTCCATGATTCCTAAACCTTAAGGGGATGGTATAAATGTCTTATTTAGGGCTCAGTCCTCAATCATCACTTATTCTTAGCAGCAACTTCTGTTTGCTGAAAAAAAAGAGATCTTTTGATTACACCTGAGAGTAGTCTTTGTCTCTGGGTATAAATATAGACATGTAGAATGTTGTTCGATGCTGTGTCAATTTAGCTAAGCAGAAGTAGATCCCCTAGGATCTAAGACCTCCTGAATCATGGCTTTTTTCACTTCTTTCACATTACCAAGCATAAGTTTCCACTTGTGGAATATGGCCTCAAATTCAACCAGGGAATGATTGGTTATATCCATAAAAGTTGTGCAACTCTTGCCCCCATGGGCGTTTCTTTCCTAGAAAGTTGGTATTATAATTCATAGAGTTCACAACTGGGAAAGACAAGTGATGCTTGCATGGTACCATCTGGTACCATGAAAGCTAGCCAGCAAGGAAGAAGCTTCCAACTAAGCTCCAGCTTGATTTCCCTATATCTTACATCTAAGGCATGGTGTGTTTTCAGCAATAGGGTCTTATCCACTAGTTCTGGTGAGCAGTCAACAGTAATGGCAAGAACCTGTATTGTTGGGAGCTGCCTGACCAACATCTCCTACAAAGGCATCTTGTACTTGGCACTGCAGTTTGTTAACTAGCCCATTGTTTCTAGGACTGGAATCATCTAGCCATTCAGGGTCATTACCTTCAAACTCTCTTTTATGTTTTTGTTTTGTTTTTTAAATTGGGTCACAGGCTAGTAGCTTTCCATATGGCTTTTTCATACCCACTTTGTTTAGATATTCTGCTTTTCCATTTAGCATTTCATCTATTGGAAACTTCTTTACAGCCATATAATTTTATTTTTTCTGACAATTACTGAGCAAATATTATGTCTGTTGAACAGTGTCGAAAAGGGAAAGAGATAATATAGTGGCTAAACAGCTGAAGTCAAGACTAAAGTTTCTCAAATCCTTCCTACTTGGGATCCCTTTACTCCTGAGGAATTTTTATGTGATTCCAGGTAAATATGTATGAAATAGGTATAAAAAACAAACTTTTACTGATAATAAATCATAAAGAAATTTATTTTAAAATAATTCTTTAAACTGGGCATGGTGGCACATGCCTTTAATCCCAGAACTTGGGAGGCAGAGGCAGGCAGATCTCTGTGAGGTCAAGGCTAGCCTGCTCTACATAGCAAGTTCCAGGTCAATCTGGTCTACATTAGTGAGTTCCAGGTCAAGGAGCTACAGGGAAATGATGTCTCAAAAACAAAAAGCAAACAAACAAACAAACAAAAAATCAACCAACCAACAAACCAAACAATTATTTGATGTCATAAAGATTTACCCATTATTAAAATGGAAAGCAAATCTGCATATTAATGGAATTGATGTACTTACTTATACATAAAGAATTAAATCTTGACTGAATATCTGATACTGAAGGATGAAGAGCATCTTTGATATTTTTCAGAGTTTATGGGTATTTTGATTTTATAATTGTGAATGTTGAGAGTGATGCTTCACATAAATATTTATATACAACACAAAATGGCAGAAAGGAATTATAGCACCATTTCAGAAATTGTTGGAAATTCTGTCCTAATTCCAAGCCAAAATTCATTTAATATCTTTATTGTTTTTATGAAACTCATGTGAGTACCTCAAATAACAGTTTTTGAAACAGACATTCTAATATAATGCAATCCAAAGATATACAAATTTGATCATGCTGACATGTGAAGGTAGAAAAATATGTTTTTGCTTTATGTAATAACTATGATGTTTCTATAAAAGCAAAAATCTTGATATTTATAGTAAAAACACTGCAATTCATGACATGTGATAATCTCGAATCTGAGTGAATGTGTCTCATTGTCTCAGGCAGTGTGCACTGGTGTTGTGTGGTGCAATGACACGAACTGTGCATAGTGTGTGTGAGTGTGTGTGTGTGTGTGTGTGTGTATGTGTGTGTGTGTGTGTATGTGTGTGTGTGTGTGTGATTTATTTGTTCAACTGCGGTGAAGTTGCTTGGCACAACATGAGCAAACGCTGCAAGAAACACCTTGGGTTCATTAAGTGTTTACTTTTGAATTAATTTTTCATGTTATATGTTCAGAAACCTTTCACTGGTGTCAAACTTTTCACAACCCTCACATTCAGCTTTTTGACTGTACATGGTTTCACAATCCACAATGTAAAAAGTGAAAAATAAACCAGAGCTTAATTGTTGACTAACCCATTTACTTCCTTCGTACTTTGATTCAGTTGCTTCTTTGAACTCCAGCTTCTACCTCTTTCAGTGAGACTAATAACTGACACACTTATTCAAGATATAACTATAAACTTTTGTTGAGATAGGACTCAAACTTAAAATGTGTAATAATACACTATTTGATATATAATAAGCCTTAAATAATGCTGGTGAATAAGATGCTGAGATGATTGACTCCTGTTATCTACCCATAACTTCAAGGAGTTTAGCACATGCAATAAAAATGCTATAATAAATATCAACATGGACTTCATTGATGGTCTCAAGAAAGCACAGTTGATTTTACCTGGGAATTGAAGTGTAGACAATCAAGAAAATCTTCACAGACAGAAAATAATTTCACTGAGTTTTCAAGGCAAACTGACACTTCTCCAAGAGTATCCAATCGACACTGACAGACAAGGTCCGCTCATGTTGAAGGTACATGGACAAATTCTAGGTGACAGCTTTAGCTGAGTTGGATGAGAAGGCTTTTACTGGGTGGAGAGGATGAGAGAAGGCTGTTCTAGTTAGAGGCTATATCAGAAGCAAAGTCATTGAGCTATGGATGTTTGTTCTTTTAGAAAATACAAGCAGCTAATGATTTATTTAGTGCAGTAGGAACAAGTTGGGTAACCCAAGAGAGAAAGCTGGAGGAGGAAAACAAAGAGAGGACACAGGGATTCTTCTAGAAATTTGGAATAGTGTCATGCAGGGTGAGGAGAGTACCATGTTTTGGGGACCCCTCTGGTTGACAGAGTAGAGTGTAGATAGGTGTAGAGAAGGTGGAGATCAGGAACAAACCTATTGTACTGGTCCAGCCCAGAGGGTGTAGGGCCAGAGATTCACTCTGCAACACTATACTGTCTAACACTCCATTAACTTCTCATACAGCATTCACATCCCCATGTTCATGGGCACTTAAATGAACTGTAAACCTCTGCTACTCTGAATTTCCATGGTCTGCACATGAAGGCTTTCTTTTCTCTTCTTGATTCTTCCTTTAAAATGAAGGGCATGCACACTGAATAAATCTGCTTCAAATGAATTTCTCAAATTATATTTTCACCAGAGTACATTTGTGTTGGTGCTTTTCCCAGCACCACTGGCGACACAGAATGCTGCCATTTTTTCTTCGTTTTAGAAGGCATAAAACTGTTTTAATTTTCCTTTCCTTGATATCTAGAGAACTAAAATGGTTTCCCCATTTGTCTTCTAATTATGTGTCCTCACTTGTGAATTGCATGTCCTGTCCTTTGCCCATTTGATAAGCAATTGTGTTCAATCCCTTTTTTGGCTGGGCTCTTTCCTGGCAGCTCTCCACATACACACTTCCCCACAGGCTCTCTTTCTAATTTCTTTTCTCTTTGATCTATTGAAACCAAATCCTTTTTCTAACTCAATATCACAATAGACATAACAATTCTAATTACTCTATTGATTCAAGGCCACTACAGTTGTGGGCACATTAAGAAGCACCGAGTTTTACTATTAGAGTCCAGGCCTTAAAGACTTGGGTGGCATGCTTTCTGGTTGTGTGATTAGGCAAGTGTTTTGTACTTTAAGCACTCACAACTTGTTTGCTTCTCTGTAAAATGGGAGCAGTAAAGCCTGCTGTTACCAATTAAAGACTGCATTTGTCCATAATAGACCCAAATATAGTAGCAGAAGCTGAAAAATTGGTGGTCTGTTCTTTTATGTTAGATACTTTTAGAGGAAGAGAACTCCAGCGCTGAGCTGGAAGTTTCATGAAATCATCCTCTTTCTCTATAGTGCAGCTGTGGGTGTGGGATCGCGTCTAGGAAGAATGATAGAACTATTTGGATTTAAGGATGTCTGGGTCGCCTTGTAAGATCCAGAGAAGTAACTGTATATTGTTGAATATTAGCAAAGCTGAATGTATTCACTAGCCTATTGGACAAATATGTGTGTATGCATATCTCCAAGGTTTTCTCTAATGGGAAATATAAATCCCAAGTCAAAAATATTATGCTTATTAGAGTCAAGTTCTAAATCATGGAAAGTTATTATCTCTTCCTTGAGGGGGACACACACTTAAAAGCTCTGGGTTCCAGGGTGTTTCTGTAGCCTTCTAGATACTTGCTCAAGTTCCCATGAAGTCATTCAATGCAGACTCATGAACAGTCTCTTCAGGTAGAAGAAAAGAGTGGTCCATATCCCTATCACCGGTTAAAGTCAAGAGTGGATATGTACTTTTTGGACACGTGCATTTTAATATGGTGGCTGGAAGATGAGTCCCAGAATTTTATAGCTATAGTAACAATACATATGTTCTGAAATATCACAAGACCCTTCATAGATACAGGGTCTCGTAGATCTCCTGCTCCCTGAATGTAGAAACCTCTTGCTCCTTAGGTAGGGTTTATTATTATTATTACCAGTAGAATTACCATAATTCTACTCTTGACAAAGTGTATTCATTATAAATGAAATTTTTGTTCAGATCGTGTAGTTCATGCCTGAAAGCAAAGATATTAGAATTAATGAGCATTTTTGCTGATGAGAAGGAAAAAAAAATCACTGAAGGGCGATTGGACCTTAGCCTTTTAATGGTTCTGAAATTCTTCTTTTATTAAGGCTGACACGGGTGTTATCTGACTTTCTTTACACTGTGCTGTGGTTTAAGAGTATTCTTGATACGGTATGACTTTAGCTTTTCTTTTATACAGATATAGGCCAACATGAACAGAGCTCTACTGGATGAGTCTGGGCATGGGGACGCTGACAATGAAAGCTATGTTAGCAGGTGGGAGGAAGGGCTTTGATTAAAATGTCAATATAATTTGATTCCAGTTTTCCTTTTGCACAGTTGGCAGGTAGCAGTGTTTATGAAGAGGAGCCCACCTAGAGAACTAGATAACAACTCTGAAAAATGTAACTGCTCATAACCCTGAAGAGAACTGTAGTGTGATGTTGGTGATTCAGGGAGGATGGACGTAGATACATTTTTGAGAGGTTCAAACAGAGGTGAATGTGTCTTAGAACCTGATGGCAAAGAGGACTTCAGGTTGAATTAAAGGAAACATAACTAGAAGCCTTTAGGGCTTTGTGAGATTGGGTAATCTTATTAACATGGTTGGAGAGAGTTTTCCTACTGAGAGCAGGCATTAATTTTTAATATCCTAAGGGCATGAAATTATAGAAACCAGGGAGAAGAACTGAGGCATCATTTCTTGGTAACACTGTCATCATTTCTTGGACACTCCATTAACGTGAGCAGGATGTGGGCTGAGAAGGATGTGGTTCAAGGTGTGCTGGGACAGGTACACACTCACCCAGATGAACCTAATTGTGTCTCTGAACTGTTTTTTTTTTTTAAACCTCTGACATTTCTCACACCAAATGGGTGTGGGAGTTTTTGTTGTTGTTTCCTGCAGCAAACAGTTTTCCAGCTCTCCATATACTAAGTGTCCTACAATTCCCTTCTGACACGACTATCATAAAACCAAGGGTATCTCAACCTTGGAGGCAATGACATGCAAGTAACTGTACATAATACATCATGGAACATGATATTTAGAGGTTTGTAAAAGCACTAGGGGAACACAGAAGAGAGAGTGGTTAGTTATGCTGAGAGACTCAGGTATATTGTCATAGGAGATTTAACAGGCTCAGCTTAGTTATAAAAGCTGAGAATGTTACCAAGAAGAGAACAAGAATGGATATTTGCAGAATGGCCCAAGACACAAAAAAAGTCATTGAGCTCTGAATGTTTATTTAGGAACTAGTGAATGGAACAGCATGGTAATAACAAAGGTGCCTAAACAGGAGTAACCGTGATTGTCAGCAATCATCAAGCACTTATCATATACTAAGAATGTTTAAGCTCTTCATGCATATTATTTAATCCTTAAAACAATCCTATAAGTAGTAACTAATATTAACTCCATTTTACAGAGGAACTTTCCTAAGGTTGTAACTTTCTATGGCCTAGAGGCAGGATTAGATTGAAATAGGCTGCATATGATTGATTAGAAAGACAAAGAAGATAGAACTCATCAGCTCAAGCAAGGGCTTAATCTTTTATCTTTGTCCTTCCCAGAATCCTCCATCGTGGGGTATACAATCCAATCCATTTGGATGTCTGGTGTTTAGTTTTAATTTTTTTTATTTTTTGTTGCATTTTTTTTAAAAATGACAAAGTGAATTTTATAGTGTTTTTCTTATAATGTAGTGTACTTGAACATGCATATAATTTCCAAGTAGATAGACATACATAGGTTAGGATGGATTATACCAATTTTTAATGGAAGTCTTACCATCAAAATAGATTAAAACTCATGTTCTAGGTCAGGGATTCTTGAGTGTGACTTCCTGACTAGCATCAAGATTTCCTGGAAGCAGATTAGAAATGAAAATTCTCAGGTCCCAACATAGACTTACTAGATCAGATATTCTGGGAGGTGGGGGTGGCACCAATATATGTACTATCAAATGTCCCAGGTAAGACCTGACTCATGGTCTAGACAGAACAACTTTTAAGGTAAAAAGTGGGATGACTTAATTTGAGTTCTGGAAAGATAATTCTAGTAGGATTGGACAAAAGCTGAGATATTAGAAATGGGAAGATATTCTCAAAGGACATTAAGATAGTCAAAACGAGAATTGCATGGGTTTCAGGTCAAGTAAGGAAAGTGGCATTCTGAAATGTTCAAAGGAGAGGGAGAGGAGGTGAACCACAGGTATGAAACTGAGGCTTCTAACTTGAAGAACTGCTGTTGCCACATGGGCCTGAGTGTCACAGTCAGAATGTGCGGCAAAGGAACTTTTAATAAATGATGCCATGCAACTTGAAGTATGTAAAACATATCTAGATTAGTAGGAAGCTGAAAATTTAAACTTTTAAGTATTGAAGGAAGGTGGGCTTGTGCTGTGGTTTATTTACCAAAGATTCAAGGTACTCCTAAAAATTGGACTCTAATGCAACAGCTTTGAAAAATGATAGAACTGGGGATGAGGAAGTGGCTCGGTGGGTAAGAGTGATTGCTTTGTAAGCATAAGGACCTGAGTTTGAATGTCCAGCACCTGTGTAGAAAGCTGGGCATGGGATGCTCCTCCCTATAACCCCAGGATTGGGATTAGGAATGGAGATAGAAGGAACCAAGCTTCTGGTTCAGTGGGAGATCCTGCCTTAAGACAATAAGGCACAAAGTGATAAAGGAAGACATCTGACATCCTGCTCTGGTCTCCACATGCATACACATGGGCACATGTACCCATCTACTCATGTGAATGTACCAGAGAGAGACAAGGAATGGAACTTCTAAGAGGTGAGATCTCATGGGAAGGCGGTAATTAGGTTTTGAGGCACTGCTCTCAAAAGGAATTAATGTCCTTCACTCACGGGTAGGTCAGATCTCCAGATTCTGGATTAATTCCTCAGAGAGTGAGTTATAATGTGGGGCCACATGGTGTGTTTGGCTTTTTCTGAATCCCTCACTTGTAGTTTTTGTACACATTCCTGCTATGTGATGTCATCTGCATGTCATGTTGTGTCATGGAGCCCTTGACAGATGTTGTTATTCAATTTTTCATTCGCTAAACTCATGATCCAAAATATATACCTTTTCTGATAAAATACCCAGTCTCAGGTCATTTGATATAGGATACAAAACATACCTTAACAGTTTAGAAATATACATTATCAAGGTGGTAGCACATGTGTAGCAATGGCAAGAGGGAGCACTATCCTCTCTATAATGAAATTCAGAGCAGAATTATCTGCAAAAATATTAGAGATTGAAGGCAGAGGCTGATATTTGGAGCAATTATTGTAGAAAATGGGAAGAAGAATAAGAGTATAGAAGAAATGGAAGCATCCACTAGTGGACTGTGAGACTATACTGGGCACAGGACAGCTCCTTTTGAAGACACGAAGGGGTCATGGAGAACAGTTGAGACATGGTGCTATTTGTCAGGGTTGGAGTCCCTGCAGAAAGGCCAGGGGGGCATTGGTGAAGGTGCAACCTCAGTTGCAATAGAGACCCTCTCATATTGGAGATGCCAGATGCAGGACCATCAGATGACCACCAATGTTGAGTGCTGCCAGCCTGAGTCTATGAGAAAATTCGCTAGAGATGACAGAGCCAGAGAAATGGAACTGCCCAAGTGTGGAGCCCAGAAGATCATGAATGAATTCCCATCATCAGATATTGAGCTACATTGCTGGATTTTGCTTTTGCTTAAGTGTGTCTAGTTCTTCCCTTCCCCTTCCCTATTTTTATTGAATTTTTGTGCATTTCATATAATATATCTCAATCATATTTAGATCCCTTCTCTTATCTGCACCCCATGAGATTTCATACATTTTGTCATATATGTTAAGGCCTATTAAATCAAGTTTGTGTCTTCAGATCTCTTTCAGTGACATTTCATTCACTGGAGCCTGGTCAACCTATCTAGTGTCACTCCCTTAAAGAAGACTAACTCTCCCTCACTCAACAATGATTAGTTGCTAATAGTTCCTCAGCTAAGATTGGGGCTTCTGACCCATTTCCCCAATTCTATGTTGGGTTTTCCTCTGGTTTGTGCTTGTGTGAGTCTTGTACATGCTGTCACCATTGCTATAAGTTCATATAAGCAAGTTCTTGAAATAAGAAAGTATGTGACACATTTTTAAAAAATTTTACCTGAGCCCACAGTTGAATGACTTTGTACTTTTAAAGAGAACTTGAACTTTTAAATCATTGGACATTTTTAAAGATTATGAACTTTTAAAAGTTGGGCTGTGTTTTATAATATGATATTAACATGAGCTCTTGGGAACAGGAAATGAAGAAGGTGTGGTTTGTAGTGACATGTTTGTGTGTCAAGATTACAAAGGGTCAGTTGTTCTGGTTAATTTTTGTCAACTCAACACAAACTAGAGTCATCTGAGAAGAGGGAACCTCAACTGAGGAATTTCCTCCATATTAGCCTATGGTCATGTCTGTGAGGCATTTTCTTAATTGTTACTTGATTTAGGAGGGTACAACCCATTATGGGTGGTCCCATTCTTGAGCAGATGGGCCTGGGCTGTATAAATGGAATAGCTGAACAAGCCAGAAGGAGAAAGCCAGTAAGCAGCCTTCCTCCATGGTCCTGTTTCAGTTTCCACCTCCAAGTTCCTGCTTTAAGCTCCTGCTCTGGGTTCCCTCAGGATATAAGCTGGAAGATGAAATAAACTCTTTCATTCCCAAGTTGCTTTGGTAATAGTGTTTATCACAGCAAGAGAAACCAAACTAGAACTCCAGTAAAAAGCTTTAATGGTATTGGTCTTGCTAATCATAGGCAACCTGAAACTACAGATTCTTCATTCAAAATATCACTGGAATGTCCCTGATAAAGTCTTTGAGGAACTCTTAAACTTCCTTCTGAAACCTCAGAAGTCAGACCTCCATTATCTGCATTTCTCTCAGTATTGTATTTCAACTTCCCATATGAGCTCATTAAGCTCTGAGCCCTCAATGGAGTGCTTCTAGCACAAAGTTCAAATACTTCTATAATCCTCCCAAGAACAACGTGGTCAGGTCTGTCACAATGCCCTCATTCCTAGTACCAATTTCTGTTCTAGTTTGGTCATAAATTGGCCATATTTGATTGAGGAAATTTCTCAATTCGGGTTCTTTCTTCCTACTTGACTCAGGTTTAGGGCAAGGTGATGAAAACTAACCAGCAGTATCTCCATTTAACAGAAAGCTAGTAGTAGGTTCTTCCTGTGGCCCGTGACCCTATCTAGTGACAGGTTCTTTTTCAAATTTTAATTTTTTTAATTTATATTTTTCAATTATTTATTTATATGTGTGATTTTCTTTCATGTATGTAAGTACATCTGTGCGTTCAATGCCCATGGAGACCAGAAAAGGGCATTGAATCACCTGGAACTGAAGTTATGGGTGGTTATTAGTTGCTATGTGAGTCTGGAACCCAGCCTGGGTCCTCTGAATGAGCAGACAGTGCTTTTCACACAATAGCCATCTGCCTAGCCCTTTTTATTTATTTATTTATTTATTATTTATTTATATTTTATGTGTATGAGTGTAGTGCCTGCATGTGTGGAAGTATGCCTATGTCATGCAGTACCTACAGAGGCTAGAAGAGGGGGTTTGGATCTCCTGGAACTGGAGCTATGGATGGTTGTTAGCTACCATGTTGGTGCCAGGATTTGAACTCAGATCCTCTGCAAGATCAACCAGTGCTCTTAACTTCTGAGCCATCTCTCCAGCCCCAATTCCCCCTTTTTTAAAGAGTTATTTTTATTCATGTATATATGTGTATCTGTGTGTCTGCCACATGTGTGCCAGTTCCAATAGAGGCCAGAAGAGTATATGAGATTCCCTGGAACTGGAGTTACAGGTGGTGGTGAGCTGCCCCCAAATGGATGCTAGGAATCAAACTCAAGTCCTCTACAATAGAAGTCAGTACGCTTAACCTCTGAGCTATTTCACCAGCCCCAAGCCACAGATTCTTGGTTTCAACAGCAGTGCTAAGTACGGGCTTGACTTACTAAAGTTCATAGAATAAGAGACCTTAAGGTTCTCAGACCTAAATGGGACCTCTGTAGCATACCCTTCCCCAACAGTTCAGGGACTATCTAGTAAGAGGGGCTGAAAGACTGTAAGAGTTAGAGGTGGTAGATAATAAGGAAATAGTGTTTTCTGGATACAACAGGGCAGTTGCAAATATGAATCAACAGTTGTGTGACAACACCAAGACCTGTGAAAGCCCAAGCCAGACAAAATTCCAGCTTGGATGTGGGAGGTGGGCATGAAGCCCTAGCCCTACCTGAGGAACTACTGGCAACTAATAGCAATTGGGAAAGGAGAGTTAGTTTTCTTTAAGAGTGTGATACCCGGTATGTTGACTATATTCCAGGGGATGGACCCACAATCAAGACTATTTGGAGAACGGAAACTGTATTTGATAGCCCTTAAAATTAGACAACATAAAACAGAGGGAATAGGGAAGCAAGAGGTTTCTGAAAGGATGGTGGAAGTATCTGAATATGATTAAAATGCACTGTAACAGTCTCAAAGAATCAATAAAAATATTATTAAAAAAGAAAAAATATATCAAAAGCAAATTTTTGACATGGTAGAATTTCTAAAATTTATATATGGATGGGTTTCTTTTTATGTATCTATATGTTTATTTATTAATAAATTATAAAATGGTTCTTCCAGTAAGGTTAATAATCCTAAATTCAAAGCTGTGGTCATTGTAAATGATAGTTTGACATATTTAACATATGACATGAAAATGTTGATGAGTTTAAACTAGTGATAGAAGTCACAGGCACTGCTGATTTATTTTCAGGTTTGATTCTTGCATTTATAATTCACCCTAATGAAATTTCTAGCGTCTCAACAAAGGTTTTCTAGAAATGCCTTTCAGCCCTTAATCCCGAGCCCATTTCTACACTGAGATCACTTTACCATTGAGAAAAGCAGAAACAGACAAGACACAGTTTTGTCTGAGAAGCTAGGGAGTCTCAGCTTCTTTGTGCTTCTTCTACATTCTGCTTGAAAGCTGTGATCAGTGCTTGAAAGATTCCTGCTTCAACTCATTTCTCTCTATTAGTATTTCTTCCACACGTGGACAAATGAAACCAGTTGCTGCTTTGGACATTCTTCTGGCAATCCCTAGCCAGTTTTACCAGTTTGTTAAACACATTTTCCTATTTTCTATATTGCGGTTTCAGTAAACTTTCTACCTCTTAGTCTTTTTCCAGTTTCCAAGTCACTTTTCTCATGTTCAATAAACTTCTTATTGTGGTTTAAATATGAAATGTACTCCATGGGCTCATGTGTAAATCCTTGGTCCCCATCTGGTGGTTTTGTCCTGGAATGCTGTGGAAAGTTAAGGTAGAGTCTTGCTGGAAGAGGTGAGGCTTGAGGTTCTGCAGACTGGCCTCACTTCCTAGTTCCTCTCTGCTTGCTGACTGTGGACCAAATATGAGCAACTGGTATTTCTGCTGCTATGCCTTTCCCACCATTTCTAGGCACACAATCACTCCGAAGTTTATTAGCTTGAGTTGGCAAATAGTTATTATATTCCATAATGTTGCCCTTCATAAAGTTGAAGATGTCTCAGCTATGCCATCTTGTATGCATGCCATCTATATCACGTGGGTCTCCCTTCCTACCATGTTTGCTGACAAAGAGACTGCACTGGAGTTCACAAGTGACTTACTCAAGCTGGTTAGTAGAATGATTGAGGTTAGACCCAGGCATTCTAGATTCTAACAAAGAGTAAGTTTCCTTTACACTAGATGATCAACTGTCTTCTAATTTTAGATTGTTGAAAGATTTCTTGTGCTATTATTAAACCTTTCAAGCAAGAAGGGAAGAAGGGGATGTTTTTTCACAGAGAAGCCTTCTCCATCCTTGATGTCCTTGGATCTCTATGTGAATCCCAGGAATCCTGGTTGCCAGGCTTCTCTGGTACCCTACATATGCCAGGAACTCATGGAAATGCATTTTAACTAGGGCACCATTTCTTGTTATGTATCCTTACCAAGGCACAAAGCATGTAGTCATAACAAATATAATTCTCCAGGATTGGTTGTGGCTTACAAAGCTATATGATGAGAAATGTTTTCCATCTTTTCCTCTTGTAAGTGGGATTGTCCAGTGAGGACCTATATTACTCATCCTACCAATAGTAGCTTTTTAGCAAATATTTATTTTATTTTTAAAAATGTGTATGTGTGTCTGTCTGTGCACATGAATGCAGGTACCCACAGAGACCAGAGGCATTAGATCTCCTGGAGCTGGAGTTATGGGTAGTTAGGAGACTCCAGATTTAGGTTCTGGGATGTAGGTGAACTTGCCTTCTGCAAGAGTAGTACATCCTCTTAATGACTGAACCATCTCTCCAGTCCTCAAATAGTGTTCTTGATGAAGAAGATGCCAAGGATCTAATGTGAGTGTGCCTGGTGAAGTGCTTTCAGACTTTGTGCTGAGTTTATAAAATTCTTCAGCCCTTATTTATTCAACTAAGTCTATAACCTGGCTCTCAGCATCTGTACTGAGTTTATTTTTGCCTCTGTCCATTTTGTCTGTAAGATGGAATACATTGATTATTTTTTTTAAACTAGTGATAGAAACCCATCAACAATATTACAGTGAAGAAAGATTAATATGGATTGTAATGAAAACTCAGTTTGCTTCTTTGTAGATAGCACAATGAGTAGGAAAAAATGTATCAGAAGAATGAAAAAGGCACAGGACATTATCTTAAGCAAAATGAACATGAAAAAATAAACTACAAAGCAAATACTGTCTACAGTTATTGACCAAAAAAGAGAGAGGCTGAGGTTTGGAAAACAAATATTTTTCAACACAGACACATACAGAGCCAGAAGGCATTTTAATGTTTTGTGTTTTTTCGTATCATCTATGCCAAGAGAATCTATGATCAGAACATTTCTTTGTGATTTTTGGAATCAATAATACAAAAAAAAGAACTTGGCATATGAAATGAAAATTGTAGTTTCCACAATGGAGCCAGTAATGCCCCCAGAATATCCCAGCCAGCAGAGGAAATACAGGCTCAGGACCTTCTTCACATTTAGATTTCTATCTTTTTCTAAAGAATAAATACCTAGCAGTCTATGGTTCCAAGTAAGCACATCAGCATGGATCATTTAAGAGTTTAAATGGTGAAGTTACTCAGACTCTGATGAACATTAAACCACTTATGAGAGTTTTAGCTATTCCTCAAAGCAGGGTAATTTCATCCTCTCAAGTAAAAGACTTACTGTGGCCATAACTGGACCGTGGTATTGAACGGAAAAATTGGTCATGTAGTACACCAGTAATACAAAACATGCTTACATTTTGATCATAGAACCAGTTCATCTTAAAACTAAATTCACTCCCTTCATTTGTAAATTTATATTCACATTTGTGTTGCCATACACATGTAAACACAGATTCCATGTTCTTTGTTTTACATACTGAGGTATCTTGACCGCTTTAAATTTTTGAAGTTGTTGCTTTTCTGTACAAATGGCTTTGGATTTTTACTTTGTCATTTATTCACTTGTTTATTCAATTAGCAAGTAAATGGATATTGTGTGCTGTGCATGGTCTATACTTCTGTTGACACAGCATTTCTGGTCTTTTTATTCCCACGAGGAGGATAGAAACAGTAAGTACATAATTTAATGTGGAGTGAATTAAATGGTAAATGTAATGGAAAAACAATAAAACAAAGGTTTCCAGGGATAACTGCTTGCTATAGAATGGATAGAGGAATGACTTCTCTAGTACAAACTGACCTTGTGTCTTTGCTCGCTTTAACTGTCAACTTGACATAGCCTAGAGTCCTCTGAGAGGAGAGCCTCAAATGAGGAATTTTCCAAACCAGATTGGCTTGTGGATGTCTGTGGTGGATTGTATTGATTATTAGAGACTAGAGTATCTCTATGTTAAGTCCTGTGTGGTCAAACACTTGTACCAAGATGTCCCTTGGTGCAAGTTCACCCAATGGAGTCTAGTCAGCCTATCTATAGTCACTCTCTTTAAAGAAGATCTTTGCTATCTCACTCAGCAGTATTCAGTGTCCAATAGTTCCTAGGCTAAGATTGGAGCCTGCTATCCATTTCCCTTGTTCTACGCTGAGTTTTTGGGTCTTGTGCATTCTGTCACCATTGTTGATTATTATTGACATTGGAGGGCCCAGCCCACTGTCTGTGGTACTATCCCTAGGCATGTGTCCCTAGACTAGAAGAGAAAGCTAACTGAGTATAAGCCAGTCTGTGAACCAGCAGACAGTGCTCCTGGAGCCTGCTATCCCTTCTTGGCTATGAAGTAAGTTTCTTTCTTTTTTTCATTGAAGCTTTAAAAATCTATTCATTAAAAAAAAATATTTTTATTGAGATTTCTGCATTTCATATAATGGATCTTAATCAAATTTAAATCCTTTTCCCCATCCACACCTCCCATAGCTCACCCTACTGGATTTCATGTGTTCTGTCATATATGTTAAGTTTGACCACATATATGTGGTCAAACACTTGTACCAATATGTCCCTTGGTGGAAGTTCACCCACTGGAGTCTAGTCAGCGTATCTAGAGTCATTCTCTTGAAGATCTTTGCTATCTCACTCAGCAGTATTCAGTGTCCAATAGTTCCTAGGCTAAGATTGGAGCCTGCTATCCATTTCCCTTGTTCTATGCTGAGTTTTTGGGTCTTGTGTATTGTCACTGTTGTTGCAAGTTCATATGAGCAAGTTCCCAGTGGCCTGAAGGCCTCTGTTTCCTTATGTTCATGTATCACCCCTGGCTTTTACAATCTTTCTGCCCCCCCCTTCTACAATGATCCCTGAGACATAGGTGGGTGCGGTTTAATTTAGGAGTCCTATCCAGGGATATACACTCTGCAGACTCTTGTTCTCTAAAATTTAGCCAGTTCTGGCATTCTGTGTGCATTGCATTTTGTTATATGAGGAAGCTTTGCTGGTGAGAGTTGAGGGATATAGTAGTACTCTCTCTATCCCCTGCTCCCCTATGTTCCATAAGCCTTAGGTGTGGAAGTTCCACTGTAACTTAGGGCTTGGCATCTTTCAAGACATATATTCACTGTGAGTGACCGGTTGTAGAACTCTGTAATAGCCTCTATCTATTGCAAAAAGGAGCTTTTGTGACAAGTGCTGTATGGTATACTTGTCTGTAAATATAAGGATCCATATTTAGCTAACAGTAGGAAATTTCATTTGTCTAGAGATACGACAGAGATAGGGTTCCCTCTAGGATCCCCAGCCTTGTGAATTTGGCTATATTTACAGTGCCACCCATGAGTTCCCACCTACTTAGAGAACTTTAAGTCCACTTAGATAGCTGTTGACTTCCATCTAGATAAAACTGTCACTCTTACACCAATAGAGACGGTTTGCTGTGGCAGCCATTGTGACTATTAGGCTTTGGAGGTGGGTTAGACCATTGATTGATTTTCTCCCTCAGCAGCTTGCATAGTATCCTCTAGAACTATGAGAACTGGTTTTCAGGGAGAAGGCTTCCAGGTTAGTTCCAATTGCATCCCTCCAAGTTCCATGACTGATGTATACCCTATCTTCAGAAACAGGGTCTTCCCGTCAAGTTCTGGGAGGTAATCAAGGGCTGTGGCAATAGCCTGTTATTTTAGATGGAGTCTCTTAGGCTGCCCTGACCAACAGCTCAAGGGAAGTTTCCCCTGTCTGGCACTGTGTTCCTTGTTATACAGCCTTCACTTACCCTAATGTATTCATGTTCAGATATTGTATGTACATTTTACAGGGGATTTTTGAGTTAGTGCATTTCCCTCTGGCTTTTTAATGCCACCTAAGTATTATTTTATCCTCTCTCTCTCTCTGTTTCTCTGTTTCTCTCTCTCTAACCACCCTCTTCCCACCCCCATTTTAAGTGCCCCCATTTTCCTCTTGATAATACCTGTCTACTATTATCCCCCTCTCTTGAGTTCCTTTTTCCCCTTTACCCCCATGTTTCCTTGTATGCCCTTCCCTCATCCCCTCCCAGTTGACTACCCCTATTTCCCCCCATTTCTCCCTTGGTAACATCTGTTTCCTACTATCCCCCTCTCTCGGGCTCTTTCTTTCCCTTACCTCTGTGCTTCCTTTCCATTTTCCTGGCTCCTGCTATTACAACAGAATATGTACTTACTTATAAGGGATTGGTGCTATGATCCACAAATGAGGGAGAACATATGTAGCTTGGTTTTCTGAGTCTGTGTTGCTTCACTTAGTATAACAGTTTCTAGTTCCATGCACTTACCTACAGGCTTTATAATTTTGTCTTTCGTTACTGCTGAGTAGAACTTCGTGGTAAGTGAACCACATTTTAATTATCCATTTGTCAGTTGAGGGACATTTAAGATTTTTCCATTTCTTAGCTATTGTGAAAAGAGCAACAACAAACATGGATGTACAGTAGGATGAGTCCTTTGGGTATTTGCCAAGGAGTGATGTAACTGGATCATATGATAGATTCGTTTTTAGTCTTTTAAGGGTTCTCCATAGTGCTTTTCACAGAGGTTGCATGAATGTGTATTCCAACCAGCAGTGAATGAGCATCCCCTTTCCCCACATCCTCCCTAGCATTTCCTTCTCTTTTTCTTGAACTTAGCCAGTCTGTCTAGGGTGAGATGAAATCTTTAAGTGTCTCTGATCTGCATTTCTGTAACTACTAAGGATTTTGAGCAATTTTACAGTGTTTCTCAGCTTTTTTAGTTTTTTTGTTTGAGAGTACTCCTTAGCCCATCATTTTATTGGGGTTTTTTTTGAGTTCTTTGTATATTATGGATATTAATCCTCTGTCACATGTACAGCAGGTGAAGATTTTGTCCCACTCATTGGGTTTCTGCTTTACTTCCATGGTTATTTTGCTGTACAGAAGCTTTTAGTTTAATGAAGCCTCACTTGTTGATGACCTTAATGCCTGAGCAATTGGCATCTGATTTAGAAAGTCCTTTCCTATATATTGTACACCTATATCTTGTAGGGTACTGCCTATGTTTTCTTCTAGCAGTTTCAAGGTTTCAGGTTTCATATTGAGATCTTTGATCCATTTGAAGTTGATTTTTGTGCAGGATGAATGATAAGGGTCTTATTTTGTTCTACAGACATGGATCCAGTTTTGCCAACACCATTTGTTGAGCTGCTGTCTTTCTTACATCGTGTCTTCCTGGAACCTTTGTCGAATATCCATGGCTGAAATTGCATGCACTTATATTTGGGTCTTCTGTTGTGTTCCATTGATCTATATGTCTGTTTTTGTGCAAGTATCATGCTGTTTTTATGATTATAGCTCTGTAATATAGTTTGAGATATGTTATGGTGATCCCCACAGCATTGCTCTTTTTGCCCAATTTCTTTGGCTATTCATGGTGTTTTGTGATTCCATGTGAATTTTAGGATGTTTTTTCTAGCTCTGTGAAGAATGCCATGGGGATATTCATTGTTAATGCATTGAATCTGTAGATTGCCCTTGGTAGAATCATCATTTTCACAATATTAATTCTACCAATCCATGAACATGGTAAGTTCTTCCATCTCCTTGTGTCTTCCACTATCCCTTTCTTTAAAGATTTAAAATTTTCATTGAATAGATCTTTAATGTCTGTGGTTAGGTTTATTCCTAGATATTTTTTATGAAGCTGTTGTGAATGAACTTGTTCTCTGATTGCTTGTTAATGGTATATAGAAAGGCTACTGATTTTTGTAAGTTTATTTTGTAAACTGTCACTTTGTTGAAAGTATTGACTATTTTTAATAGTTTTCTGGGGGAATTTTTGGAATCTCTTACATATAATATCATATTGTTTGCAAATAGTGATATTTTGACCTCTTCATTTCCAATTGGTACTCCTTTGATTTACTTCTCTTGTCTTATTGCTCTAGCAAGAGTTTCAAGCTCTGCATTGAAAAGAAGTGGAGATAGTGGACAGCCTTGTCTGGTTTCTGATTTTTAATGGGAATACCTTTAGTTTTTATCCATTTAAAAATGTTGTTGGCTGTGGGTTTGTTGTATATAATGTTAATATATACAACATATGTACATACTGTTAATATGTATATGCATTATATGTATATAATGTTAATATATGCAATATAATTGTGTTGAGGTATGTTCCACCCTTTCACCCTCAGGTAGTATCTATCTTTGACTGTGAGATGAGTTCCTTAAAGACAACAAAATATGGATTTTGTTTCTTAATCCATTTCATTTGCCTGTGTCTTTTGACTGGGGAGTTGAGGCCATTGATACTTAGATCTAGTATTGAAAGATATATATTGGTTATTGTCATTTTAATTTGTGTTCTTGGTCCTATTTTGTGTCCCTGTAATTATAGCTTCCTTTGTTTCCTATCTTTGGTCTTTTGTATTGCTTTGAGCATTCTCTGTAGGGCTTGTTAAGTGGAAATGATTTCTATTGGTCTATACACGTCGTAGAAAATGTTCTGTTCCCTTTGGACTATGATAGATAGTTTTGCTGGGAAAAGGATTCAGGGTTGGCATCCATGATCATTTAGAACTGGGAATAATTTGGTCTAGGCTCTTCTGGATTTCATAGTTTGTATTGAAAAGCCAGGTATAATTCTGATGGGTTTTCCTTTATACAAAACTTGTTGTTTTTCTCTAGAAGCTTTTGGTACCCTCCATCTCTTTGTTCTGTACATTTAATGTTTTAGTATGATATGCCACAGGGAGTTTCTGTTCTGATCCCATTTAATTGGTGTTCTATGTACTTCTTGTATCTGTATAGATTTTCTTCCCTTAATTTGGCGGAAATTTTCTTCTATAATCTTGTTGAAGATCTGGTCAATGCCATTGGCCTAAGATTCTTCTCCTTCCTATATGCTTATGATGTGTAGATTTGATTTTTTTCATGGTGTCCCACATTTTCTGTGTATTCCATTTGTGTGTGACTTTACATTTTTTGATAGTCTTTGCTTGGGGAATCCGGTTCTTCACCTTTATCAACTAGTCTTGATATTCTGTTTTTCATTTCATTTATTCTGAAGTAAGCAGCTATCCTCCACAGCCTGTGTTTCAACTCTGTGCTCCAGTTTCCTGCCCTGAGGGAGCCCAACATAGGAACTCAGGGTAGGAAACTGGAGCACAGAGTTGAAACACAGGCTGTGGAGGATAGCTGCTTACTGGCTTGCTCTTCTGGCCCGTGGTGTTCACCCTGCTTTCTTAAACAATACAGGACCATGTGCCCAGAGGCGGTACCACCCAGTGGGCTGAGCCCTCCCACATTGCTCAGTAATCAAGAAGATACCCCACAGGCATAGCCACAGGCCAGTTCAATGGAGGTAATTCCCAAATTGAGGTGACCACTGCCCAGGTGTGTCAAGTTGACAACCAAAGCCATACAACACAGATTCCTTAGGGTAATTCTTATTGTAGTATACTTCTGTGGTGCTAGTGGGTTTTGTTGGGGAAATAGTCTCTTGGATTTTCATATTATTCATGTTTTTTCATTGGCATTTGTGCATATGGATGTCTTTTGTTGGTTGTTTTTCTGGTAAGAAATTCTATTCTTCCTTTTTTTAGTTGAAGTTTGGTTCTGTCTATATTGTTGATGCATCCTGGTTGCTTTTTGTTCAGGTATGAAAAGTTAGTTGGTGTGTGCTTCAGGTTCTCACAGGGAGGTCTGGGTAATAGGCAGGTCTGTGGTAGGCAGATCAGGAGAAGGGGGCAAAGGTAAGACAGGGGTGGGGGCAGCCTGTGGAGGGTCTGGTCTAATAAACAAAGAGAATTGACCTAGTCTGGGTGCAAGGAATCATGACAGAGTGGGCAGGTCTGGACTAAGAGGGTAGAGTCCAGAGATCTGGGGCAGAGAGTGCAAGGGTGGGTCTGGACCCAAGGATAGAAGTGGGATCAAGTTCAGGGAGAGAGTGGAGTCATTCAGGCTGCAGGGGAATCAAGGCATAGTGGGAGGGATCTAGCTTACTAGGGTGGCAGGCAGGCCTGAGGCAGGCAGATCAGGAGGCCTAGGGCAAGGTCGGGGTGGGGACAGTCTGTGGAGGGTCTAACAAACTACTCTAGAGGTTTAAGCTAGTCTAAGGTAGGAAGCTGGTCCAGAGATCTGAGGTGGAAGAGTAGGAACAGGTCTAGGCCCAAGGCTAGAATGGGGACAGAGTGCTAGGACAGAGTGGAGCTGCTCAGGCTGCAGGGGAATCAAGGCACAGAGGGTGGGATCTGACCTACCAGGGTAGTAGGTATGCCTATGGCAGGCAGATCAGGAGGCCAGAGGCAAGATGGGGGTGAGGACAGCCTGCGGAGGGTCTAACAAACTAAGTTGGAGAATTGAGCTGGGCTGAATGTAGGGGATCAGGATGCAGTGAGCAGGTCTGAACTAAGAGGGTAGTTCAGAGATCTGGGGTGGAAAGGGGAAGAGCAGGGCTGGGTCCAAGCCTAGAATGCAGACTGAGTGGGCGAGTGGAGCTGCTAAAGCTGCAGGGGAATCAACATGCAGTGGGCCCGATTTAGATCTCTAAGATCTGTTTTTATTTTGTGTGTATGAGGGTTCTGCCTGCATGTATATAAGTACGTATGCAATGCCCAGAGAAGCCAAAAGAGGGCATCAGATCCCTTGGAACTGGGGTTAGAGATGGTGGTTAGCCGCCATGTAGATGCTGGCATTTGAACCTGGATCTTCAGTAAGAGCAACCAGTGCTCTTAACCACTGAGCCATCTCTTTAGTCCCTGAAGGAAGTTGCTTGGTTGGAGGTAATGCGGTGTACAATAGTAGGTCGGTTCCTGCTTGAGTTCCTGACATGACTTCCCTCAGTGATGGACTACAGTCCATTTATAAATAGAAATAAACCCTTTCTCCCTGTAAGTTCTTTTTGTCATGGTGTTTGTCACAGCAGCAGAAATGAAACTAGAACACCTTGGAACAGATATGAAAGGAGCAAGGGTCCGAGCAGGTCAGTCTTGAAGAATGCACCACACATACTATCCCACAGCACCCTGCTGCGACTTTCATGCTCTGCTGTTACCATCGTGAGAGTATTCATAGTTTCTTTTTAATAAAATGACTTTAATTTTCTACAAGGAATGAAAAATTGTATAGCTGGTTCTGAACCAGTAATATTATATGTAGTGGAAGAAAGTTTCAGGAATGTAGTCAATCTGAGTGAGAAAAGTCAGGGAAAGGAGCGACATGCTGAGAAGCAAAGGCAGCACCTTGTAAGGACTGTGGCTTTTATGCAATAACTCCTGTCAAGCCATCGACAAGAAGGAGACATAATTTTATCTTCATCTTGAAATAATTATTCTAGATTTGAACTAACAGTTGATCACAGGAAATTAGTGTAAGACTTAGCTAGTTTCCCAAACAGATCATAGCAGTTTTACCAAAATATAAATTGACTACACAACTGATAAAGAAACATTTTAAAATTTTAGTTAAAACTGTTCATCAGATAGATGAAAAAAAATTGTGAAGAACCAGATTGGTTCAGGCTAAACTTCAGAACATTCCTTTCCAAGGCAGTTTCAGTGAGGGTGTCTCCTGACTGCAAATACTGTCCACAGAAGTATAATGTTTAACTACCTAGTTTGACTAGAAAAAAGACATATATCTCACAGTATTCGGTCTCATGGTATCTCTCAGTTTCAGAGAGAGAGAGAGAGAGAGAGAGAGAGAGAGAGAGAGAGAATGAATTCATCCTTGAATGCAACACTGTTAAATGAAAGATGTTTCTGCTAAAATTACCAGAGGAAGGGATCTCATTCAATTATGTTAATGGTTAGAGCAAATATTTTCTGAAGGTTCCAGTGGTGGTTTAAATGAGAATATCCCCATAGACTCCAAGTATTTGGATGCTTGGTCCCCAGTTTACTGCACTGTTTGGGGAGGGTCACAGAACCTTTAGGTAGTGTGGCCATGCTGGAAGAAGCACATTACTGGGTGTGGGCTTTGAGAGTCATGTCCCCTTCCAGTCTGATGCTCTCTACTTTCTGTGCCTAGTTGATGATGTGAGTGCTCTGCTCCAGTTACCCCTGCTGCCATGATGAACATTTATCCTCTAGAACCATAAACCAAATAAAGTCTTCCTTCTATAAGTTGCTTTGGTCATAGTGTTTTATCACAGCAACAGAAGCGTAAGCATACAGTTCCTCTCAACATTTTTTTTTTCGTAAAATTCATTTTTTAAATCTTTTTTAATTTCAAGAAAAATTTCGTTGATTCAAAAATTTCATACAATGAATTTTTATTATATTCAGGCCTCCTCTCCCATTTCCAACATCACCCTACCACCGCCCCCTAATCCCCAACTTTATGTTTTCTATTAGCAAATGAAAAATCCCATCCATCTTATATAGCCAGTCTGTGCTGGATACTAGAGAAATCGTATCTCATTGGAATGTCAGTGATCTCTAATTCTTGCACACAGATATGCCAAAGTAAGAACTGACTCCCTTTCCCTGTATGTGGTTTTGGAGGTGTCTTGGAACAGGATTTTCACTCTTCATTTCTGTCTCTCTTATACACTGGTTAGGAATGTCAAGTAGGGATCTCTCTCTCTCTCTCTCTCTCTCTCTCTCTCAGCAGTCAGAAACAGTTGTTTTTCATCATCAAAATTAGTTGTTAGAAGCCCTTGCAGGCAGGCCACACTTTGGCTGTTTGTGGTCCTCACTCAGCACAACAATCCCACTGTAGACTAAGGCATTCTCCAACAGGTTGATTCCCCACAGGGTTTTACTGTGGGTAAAAGCAGAAAATAGGTTCTCACAGCAGCAATTATCTCACAGGCCTTCAATCCAAGATTCTTTGAGTAGCAACTGGGAAGTTTCACAGCTTCATATGACAGATTTACACCATTATCCTCTAGTTTGTTTTCTGAAATCTGTAGATTTCTCAGACTCCTAATTTTATTGAGGACTACAGTCAGGTCTTTACAACGACTAAGTGATGCTGATGGTTGGCTGACCATAGTTGACACTGGTTGTACATGGGCAGCCATGCCAATGTTGCTCTGCCTCATTTTTTATCTTTAATTATGTGTATATGTGTGTTGGTATGTGCACATGAGTACTAGTGTCTATAGAGGCCAGAATTATAGATTTCCCTGGAGCTGGAGTTACAGGTGGTGATAAGTTGAGTCCTCTATAAGAGAAGTACATGCCCTTAACCATTGAACCATATGCCCAGCCCCCGCAAAATATGTTTTTTTAAAATTATAAATGATATTTTGAGAAGACGTCTTGAAACTACACATTGCTAATAACATGTAATTTTGTAAAAGAAATAAAATATAAGATATTTCTTATATCTTTTCGATATAAGAAAATTGCCAAAAATATTCGTGAAACAAAGGGGGACGTTTGATAACAACCAAGAATACGTGAGGTTTTAAAAAATATTTTATTTATTATTATTTTTTTTTCTGAAAATAAAACTATTTTAATTCTTTAAAACCAAGCTTTACAGAGTACATTTTGGAACATAAATTGTAGGATAATAGATTTGATACTAGCCTTTGAGCCAGGGTCACAGGCAACCTTTGACTCTACTATGACCAACAAGCATAGCAGAAAAAGTAATAAATCTTATGAAAACAGGCAAAAATATGAGTGGTACTGCTATTTAATGACATCAACAGAAATTGGCAATTTAGCAGAGTGGAAAAGAATTAACTTCCATTTTCTTTTTGTGAAGTATGAACAGAACTGTGAGTTAATCAGTTAGATTATCTGACCCTCAGTTATTTATTAGTTTTTATTTGTATGAGTATATTGCCTGCATGTAAGTGTACCCTTGTCATGCAATGCCCACAGAGGTCAGAAGAGGGCATTGGATCCTTGGAACTGGAGTTACAGACAGTTGTTAGCCACCATGTAGATGCTGGGGATTGTACCCAATTCCTCTGCAAGAACAGCCAGTCATCTTAACGGCTGAGCCATCTCTCTAGCCCCGAATTTTATATTTATAGTTGCAAAGGTACCTTGGTAAAATGAGGTTCCTGTGTTTCTGCCTTAGTTGATGAGAGGTTCTTAGAGGAAGAATCCCCCCCAAGTCGTGTGTGTGTATGTGTGCGTGTGTGTTTTATCTCACTTTATCTTGACTATTTCTGAGACTGTTAAGGCAGCCTTTATTTCTAAAATGTAGATGAAGAAATGGAAGCTTAAAGAACTTAAATAAGTAGTGCAAGGTTAAAGGGGAAATGAGAATCTAGACACCGTGACTATCAGTCTGATCTTTTCCTGTCTTCACATGTGTTTCCTTCAAGGTAAGGAGGTGGAGGCCACTGAATGTGATTAGTGGCTAAACCATTCCTGGTGGACAGTTATTTGTGATGACACCAGAATTGGAAAGAGGTGGGTGAAAAATCCCAACACTCACAAAAAGGAATTAAAAAAATATTTTATTTATTATTTTTATTTTATGTGTATGAATGTTATGCCTGCATGAAGGTAAGTGCACCTGCGTAGTGGAATGCCCACGGAGGACAGAAGAGACTGTTGGATCCCCTGAAACTGGAGTTATGGACAGCTGTTAGCTGCCACGTGGGTGCTGGGATTCAAGCCCAGGTCTTCTGCAAGAACAGTCAGTGTTCTTAACCACTGAGCCATCTCTCCAGCTCCACAAAAAGGAATTTAAATTGGACTTCTTCAACAATTAAAAACTTAAACTTTGCAAAAAGTACCATTAAAGAAATGGAAATGCAAAACACTTGAGAGAAAACACTGGCAAAATATAAAGGACTGATATCTAGAATATATAGATTACTTAAATTTTTTTGTAGGAAGAAACAATCAACTCAAATAAACAGAAAAAAAAAGACATTTGAACAGACACTTTATCAAAAATATTGACTGCAAATAAGGCTGTAGTAGCTGCTCAATCTCATTTTTCAGAAAAAAATACAAATTAAAACCACATTGAGATCCACATCAAATAGATGGACCAAATTAAAAATGGCGGGAAAGTGCTGGTGAGTGTAAGGAACAACAGGGACTTTCCCATGTTCTTGTAAGTCCAATGTGGGAAGACATTTTGGAAAGCAGTGTGGCACTTTCACGCAGTTGCTCAAGAACAATGAAAACTTACCAGTACACAGAACCTGTTCACACCTGTTTTCAGATGCTCTATTCACAACGAGTCTAAACTGTAACTTAAATGCACTTTTTAGTGATAAATATAGATGCAAAATGTAGTACAACCATGTAAATGGGTGCTGTTTGGCAATATAAAGGAATACATTTTTGATAGATGACACATTCTGGGTGAAATTCAAATGTATTCTGACTAGTGAAAGAAACAATATTCAAAGGCTGCACTTTGCACAGTTGTGTTTATGTGATATTCTGGAAAAGGCTTGTGCATGTAGACACAGTACACACACACACACGCACACACAAACAGACACACACACACACACACACACGCACCTCAAATGACAGATCAGTAGCTGCCCCAGGCTGAAGGTGGGGAAGGATTTTAACTACAAAGGGACGTGGAACATTTTTAAAGGTGTTGGAACTTTTTTGATTCTAATCACTATTACATTGTGTAACCTTGTTTATCAAACTCAGAGACCTGCATGACAAAAATGGTTGATGGTATATGCAAATTATGCCTCATTTTAGGGTTGGAACAAAGTACATGATATTAGTCAATAGCCAATGTAAAAATATGTCAGAGTATAAGAGAAGCATAAATTATCCAGAGCATCTCACATTAGTAGTAAACTTAAATTACTACTTGAAATGTCCAGGTACTTTTTGTAAGAGGAACTTCAAAAGGCTTCTTTTTTGAAAAAAGTCCATATTGATCTTAAAAACTACATGGTGTGCCCCTCATCAAAGAAGTTTCTTTTTACAACAGGTGGGGACTATACCAGAGTTCCATAACTGGTTAAACACAGAGAATACTCTCTGGAAGGCTAAACCCTAAGTGACACATCTTAAATGCAACCTCTATGCATAGGATAATTGCATCTATCAACTCTCACCAGAGAAGTTTCCTTTTGCAGCAGATGGTGATCAGCATAGAAACCCATAATTGGCCAATGTGCAGAGAACAAGAGGTCACAGAGTGCTTATCCCTGAATACAGCACCTATTTCAAACCTCTATTTCCCAAGGCTCAGGGATCTTTGCAGAAGAAGAGGCAGAACGGTTGTAAGAGTCAGAGGGGGTGGATGACCACAAGGAAACAGTCTTCCAAGCAGATAGTCAGTTACTCATATGAACTCATAACAATGGTGACATCATGCACAAGTCCTATGTAAGTTCAAATCTGACAAAATCCCAGCCTAGACATGGGGAAGTGGGTAAAAATATCCCAACTCAACCAAAGGAACTTTTGGAAACTGATGGCTACTGGAAAGTGGAAAGGCAGTGTCTTATAGGAATTGGACTCTTGGTGGGCCCAGTGTATGGATTCACATAGAAAGACATTTGGGGACACAAATCAGACTCTATAGTCATGTGATATATATATGAGAGTACATTAAATTGTGTGTGGGGCAATGGAGAGAGGCATGGATGGGGAAGGGATCTAAATCCCATCAAACTATATTTTATGAAAATTGCAAAAATTCATAAAAATAAAAGAACTGTATGTTAATGATAATTATTATAAAAAATATTGTGCATGTCTTAAATAGCTATATATAATGGTATTAGTCAAAATAAAATGATTGACCTATAAAGCTTTTACTGGTCTAGAGATGTAACTCAGTGGTAGAACACTTGCCTAGCATGTGTGAGACCCCAGATTTGATCACTGCCATAACAGAAGAAAAATGGAACATTTTACTTAGTAATTTATTTTGCCACAGAGAAATAAATCTGAATCATCAGGTCTTTAGGATGCAAGCTCCTGAACATTTACTCAGCAAAGTCAAATAGTGATAAAAACCACAAAACAAACAACAAATAAACATTAGTTGGGGCTAATATTGACTTGGTGAAAGAGTGTTGTTTTTCTTTGAGTCCTTGGGCACCAAGTCAACTTCAGTTCATAGGTTTATATGTGTGTGAATATTGCCCATTTGCCTTAGCATTTGATATTTAGTATTATACAAGGTGCCAACATGATAGACTTGACTTGACTGTAATTTTTTTCTCTGTTATATCTATGGTAGATCTCACAACCCATCTCTCCTCAAGGTTTTTTGAAATGCACTTTTGTCTTAGACTAGGATGCAATCTCTCCTCTCTGTTTGAAAATCAAAGACCTGAAATGCTTTCACACTTTACATGATAAAGAGCAACATTTTGTATTCATGCAATCAGGTTTTAAAAATCAAAATGGTGTTGGACATTTCACACACACTTACTCTCTGTGTGTGACCAGTTGTGGAGCTCTGTAATACTCTCTGTTGCAGAAGAAGCTTCTTTGATGAATGATAGCCGGCATAGTTGTCTATAAATATAAGGATCCATATTTCTTTGATGAGTGGTGGCTGGCATAGTTGTCTGTAAATATAAGGATCCATATTTAGCACGTAGTAAGAAATTACATTTGTCTAGGGATGTGGCAGCCTTAAGGTTTTCTCTAAGGTCTATGACTTCTTCAGCCATGTGTATTTGGCTATGTTTATAGTACTACACGTGAGTTCCCTTCCACTGAGTGGACTTTAAGTCCAATTAGGTAGCTGTTTATTATCACCAAGATAAAGGTGCCACTACTGCCAGGACTCCTATATAAAATTCCACCCACCCACGGCTCAGGGACAATTGTGGAAAAGGGGGCAGAAAGATTATAAGAGCCAGGGGAGGTGATGCGTGACCATATTTAAATAGAGTGTTACAGGCTCCTGAGATTTTGCTCATATGAATCTACAGCAATGGTGATAACATGCACAAGACTCACATGCAAACTCAAGTAGTTAAAAACCCAGAACAGAACTGGAGAAATGGGCAGCAGGTCCTAATCTTAGCTGAAGAGCTATTGGTCGCTGATTACTGCTGGGTGAGGGAGAGCTGATTTTCTTTAATGGAGTGACTCTAGATAGGCTGACTAGACCCCAGTGGATAAACTTGCATGGTGGAATTTTGGGGTACACTAAGTTGATTTGAAAGACCTTAACATAAATGACAGAATGTATGAAATCTGGTGGGGTGGGTGGATGGGGGCTATGAAAGGGTGCCATCGGGGGAAGGGGTATAAAGATGATTAAGATGTTTTGTATGAAATACAGGAAAATTCAGTAAAAATTTCTTAAAGTCAGAATAGAATTATAGACAATCAAATAAAAGTAAACTTGAAATACACACACACACACACACACACATATATATAAACAAAAAAACCCCAAAACCCCACAGCCATCTCCTCAAGGAAATAAGAGGCAGTTTATCCTGATTCAGATGTGTAACCATGGCTAGGGGACAGATTCACCCTGACCCAAATGACATGTTCCAATGTGGAAGAGTTATAGATGAACATTTTAAGTCTCAGAACAAAGGAATGTCATAAATCAAGGTACTTTTTAAAAACATTGATAGAAACATGAGGTAGGTAGGTTACAGCAAGGCAAGAGGAGGGTTCTGTTATTGATTTAGGTGTTACCTATGACATTCTTAGTTTTGGAGTTGGTGGAAGAAAGTAGTGTGTTAGCTAATATTCCTAAGGTTTACCCACAGAGGTGGGTAATCAGTGCCTCCTAAGGGGACTAAAGGTATCTCAACATAATACTGGCTCTCGATTTACAACATTCCAACTCCCCACAATTATTAAGTTCTAGTGGGTCAATCAGCCTAATAGGATCTGTAATATAGGTGTGGCTTTATTTATGGACACTTCAGTTCATATCTACTAAAATAACAGCAAAATTCCAAAACAAAACAAAATAAAACAAACAAATAAAAATACCTTGGCACTCGTTTTCAGTCCTGCTGATGATATAACAGAAAGACATACACTTGTTTTTGCTTAAATGCTTTATAATTTCTAAAATTATTTGAGATGATAAAATGAAATTGCTTCATGAGATCTTTAAAATGTACATTTTGATTAAATAACATTCCATTTAGGAATTTAACCAAAGGAAGTAATTTGATGGGAACAAATGATGCCTGACCCACATAGAGTAGATAGAGCCAAAATAGCATTAAAATAGAAAGCTAATTAAGTGTACACCATTAGGGGACTTAAAACGAAAAGGAAATTTGGTAGACTATAAGCTTCAGGGAGCTCTTGGCATGAGATTTAGTCCTACCTTCCTATGGACAGAACTTACATTAAACATCTTCTATTCATTCCCTAAAGCATCCCTTCAATGGATGTCAAGTATAATTTACATATAATATGATTTTCTTCATTATCTATTTCCTTTACTTCCCTGTTTCTGTCATTTCTGTATTTCTGTGCCTTGAGTAATATCTGGCACACAAACGATATGAAATAAACACTACCTGAAAAAAATGAAAAGATTCCCAATTGGTACATTTTAGTCATCCGAGTTTCATTCATTTCAGTGCTTTGTGCTTGGTTGTTCATTTACTTGATCATATCACAAATACTTACTAAGACCTGCTCTGAACCAGACATCATAGCCGGTGTTCGCTCATGGCGTGAACTTGATGTTCTACCCCTGCTCTAACGGGGCTTGTAGTCTGATGGTCTTGCCTGCGGGAGTGGTTCTAAGGAACAAGAAGGAGACTTGCTTCACAGACTGTGAAATGCTGTCTGACTTGTGTTTTTTACTCTTCACCAGACCTGGAAAAGGAAGGCATCAAAATCAAAGAACAGTTTGCGTTTTCTCAGTCCTCATCTATAGTCTGAGGCATGGGCTTATTCTTACCAACTGTCTACCTGAAAAGAATACCAAGTAGCAGTTCGACTCACCCTTGTGATCCCCCTTGATCATTTGTCCCATGCCTGGATTTGGGGTGTTAAGTATCCATATTTCCATTTCTTTTACTATACAGATTAATTTGTTGGCAGAAAGTTGCCAAGGAACCATGGATAAATTAGTCCTTGCAAAGACATACCTGCTGTCCCCTAAAGAGGCATGAGTTCCATGAACAAAATGCAAGGGAGGAGGTTTCCCTGTGGAGTTCCCCAAACCCTAAGGGATGACACTGGCTTACCACTCCCCACTTCTTTATTTCTAATCAATTCCTAGCCTGCTGTGGCTTGGGACCCAGTCTTTCAACTATTCAAGAATAGGAAAGTGTTTGTTGCCTGATGGAGAATTTGCTTTTATTCAACAGAACAAAACCATGGTAGGTGAGAGCCAACTCCCAGGGAAGCTAGGTCTCTAGATACATGCAGCTTGCTGAGAGAGGGCAGCTGCTCTAGGAAGCAGGTGTGTTCAGAGCACATTCAGAGTAGATGGAATAACGGAAAAAAGACAAGCAGATGAATAGCGAAGCTCCTGTCTCTGTGGCTGTGGATGCCCACATGCATGTCTCACAGGAACAGCCAGCTCATGGAGTGAGCTCCTGAAATCACCCATTTGTCTAACTAAAAAACTGGAGCACATGGGGGACATATCAGGAACCTTGGGCTGCAGCAGGGAGCAGACCTAGACTGAATACAGAAAGGTCCCAGGTCTAATTTAGATTTCACTACTAATTTGCTTGTGTCTTTGGAAAATCACCTCTCCCCTGGGACACAATCTCCTCACCTGTGAAAAGACAAAGTTGGGTTATATGATCACAAATTTTCTCTTATATCTGTTTTATAATTTCAGGGCAATTCTCAGGTCTTAGTATCAGCCATTGTTAAATTCTATGCTTAGGATGAAGCTGGTTCTGATCACTATCATCCATTCAGTCCTGTATTCTCTCTTTCAACAAAGAACTATTGAGTGCTTGCTATATACAAGAGGGTTTCTCCTTAGGGGATTCCAGTTTATTGGATCTCGTGTAATGTAATCTGATTATGAAGGATCAGTTAAGAATTTCCTTTATTTTTGCTTTCTTAGCATACTCCAAAGTCTGGTTAGGTTTGCATTAAGAATACATTTTAATGAAATGTCTAGTAACCATGAGACCCATTTATTTAACTCTTTAAGAAGCTTCTACAGAGCATCAGTTACAAGCTAGATACTTAGGGAAAATCAAAGATGAATGAAGCAAATTCATATGGTTTTGATGAGATTGATATATAAAAGGAAAACTTTATTGTGGAAGTATAAATGAGCACTGCCCAGAGAGCTGAAGAGTGACTCAGAATAGCTGGGATTTTAGCTGACAGTTACTGTAAAATTGCTGATTACTCTGTTCTCAATATATAAAGTGTATAACTCAGGACTGTCAGAAAATAATAAACTAAAATGAGTGGTTACCCCGTAACTGAGAGATAGTTACTAAATGTTTTCTTATATATTCAAGATATTTAATAACTAAAATGATTTAGTATATATTTCTTGAAGATATTTTGACATTTATTTCTTCTTTAATTCATTCTTTTAACAAATATCAAGATGATGCTTTATAACTTGCATTTTAATTTGATATTATTGACTGATCGGTATTAATAAAATTTTACTTCATTATTTTTGTAGCCACAGATCATATGTTATTGTAGTGATCCCTTGTCATATTTTTTTATGATTTCCTAAGTATGTACTTGGGTCCTTCTCTGCTTTTACTATTATAAACACTATTGTGATATGCCCATTCTCAGTACAAATTACTAGAAGTGAGACATCTGACCCAAAGAACTGAATCATTCACAGTGCTAGATTGTATTTTTGTTTTCAGACAGAATTAGTGTGTGCGTGAGTGTGAGTGCTTGTGTGTGTGTGTGTGTGTGTGTGAGTGAGCATGTGTGAGCAAAGACCTGATGCATTCACAGTGCTAGACTGCACTTTAGATTTTAGGCAGGAATATTGCATGTGTGTGTGTGTGTGTGTGTGTGTGTGTGTGTATGAGTGTGTGTTTGTGAAAGTGTATGAATGTGCATGTGTGAGTGTGTGTGCAGATATGTGAGTGTATGAGTGTGCATGTGTGTGTGCATGCATGCATGTGTGTGTGTTTTTGTGTGAGTGTATGAGTGAGTGTGAATGTGTATGTGAGCATATGTGTGAGTGTATGTGTGGGTATGTGTATGTATGTGTGTGAGGGAATACGTGTATGTGCTTGTGTATGAGTATGCATGCGGTCTTAATGTGTATGTCTGTGTATGAGTATGATATATATGTGTGTAGGGTATGTTTACATCTGTTTGCAGGTACATGTGCCTATTCATGTGTGCAGGGGGCAGAGCAGGATGTCAAATGTTGCCCTCTATCATTTTCCAGCTTACTTCCTTGAGGAAAGGTCTCTATCTTAACCAGGAGCTTGCAGTTTTCAACTAAGCTGGTAGTGAGAAGCCACATGATCATTGTCCCTACCCACATCAGTACTGGGGTTGTGGGTGCATGTTACCATGCCCAGATTTCCAGATTCTTACATGGGTTTTGGGAATCCAAACTGGGGTCCTCATGTCTGTGCAGCAAGCACTCTTACCAGCTGATCTCTCTAGCCCCTTCCCTCTCCAAATGCTTGTTATCACAATGTGCTCTGTGTC
>NW_008330570.1:2784435-2835068 GCF_000622305.1 Nannospalax galili
AAGAATAGTTATGATCTATTCCTGTGGCCTTGGAGGTAGTTATTGACAGTGTGCCTTTTTATTCTCAGAATTGTCCCTCTTTGGGCAATAATTGATTTTGAGAAAATGTTTTACAGATTGGACAGCAAGTAGATGTAAAGATTGCAAACAGCTACCTATCCCTTTATACTTTAGATTGGGAAATCTTGGCTTCTGATTATCTAATAAAATCCTCTCTGACATGTAACCAGCTCATGCATCCAAATAAAAGCTGAGAATCAGAGGAAAACAGAAACTACCTATATTATTTTTGAGACAGGGCCTCACTGCATACTTCTGACCAGGCTGGCCTGGAACTCACAGAGATCTGCCTGTCTCTGACTCCTGAGTGTTGGCATTAAAAATATCTGTTACCATTCCCAGCAACTACTTAATATAAGAATAAGTCAGTTCTATAATAAAATTGTTGCCTTTGTCTATAGTAACATCTCTTATTTAAAGCCAATGTATTCTTGTTTTATTCAGAGACATCCCCCAGGTTTTGCTATATCATTTCTCACACCCAGGTAATTATTAGGATGTGTTAAATAAAAAGAAGTAATGTTTAAAGAAAATACTTTGGCATGGGCAAAGAAGAGAGGGAGTTCATCTGAAGAAGACCAGAAGCCTAAAAACACAAGAGCTGCTATTGAAGTTATGGTTTTGTCTGCCATAATGGATCCTGAGAGAGCCAGTGCAGAGGCAACAAGACAGTTCTTAACAATGACGTTGAGTCATCAAGAAATTGTTTTATTGCATTTAGTGGGCTGCATTTAAGAGCAAAACTATTTAGATGAGGTCTCTATTCAAAATATGTCTTATTGCTCAAATTAGATTTACAGAAGCTCAGTCTTCAGCAAGCTAAACACCTTGATTATATAGAATGACTTAACCTTCTAAGAGTCATGGGCCATGGAGAATTTAATATATAAGAAAAGGCATTGAAGTCATATTTGCTGCCCTCAGTGACTGCAAATTCTTGTTGGTGATATAAGGTTTCAACCTTCTTAGATGTCTTTGCATTTTAATAAAGGATTTTAAAAGACCAAAATGCCTTAAAATCCCAAAGGAGTGAAATTCCACTAATATTCTAGGCACTGAAAATACAGGCGTAAAATTTGGGGGTTGGGTGGGCAAAGGGTTTTTTTTCTGGTTGTCTGTGAAGGGAGCTGTTCGATTTCCTTTGTGTAAAGATGATCCTTACAAAAAAGGATTGTCTCCAGAGTTGCTCATGTCCTTTGGAGTCATGACCCTCCACCTCAGAGGAACCCTATGGACTTGAATTGTACCCATAAGACACAGGATAGAGAGAGTGAAACAAGCTCATGGCCAGGCAGAAGGCCAAGGAGTCTCTAGAGTAACTGACACCACTACTCAGTACTAATCAGAAACAAAATTATGGAGCATTTAAGTGACAAGTGTTCCCAAGCTCTCAGAGTCAAGACCTTCGGGGTTCTGAGGATTCTGGCTGAATCCGGCAGGCCTCTGCTCATTAATTCTATTCATGACAATGTTTAAAGTGTAATGAAAACTCAGTGCAAAGAAATTAAAAGGTTCGAGGCTTTCAATAGCTTTCCCCAGGACACACAGCCCTAGGACAGAGGATGGAGTGCCCCAGAAGCAGAAAGATGGACAAGGTAACCTCTGCTGCACTGATGCTCATTTCACTGGAGTCCCCACAGTAAACCCAGTCTGCGTTTCTGAGGAGCTTCCTGACTGGGAAAGATACAGACGAAAAGGAGCCACCTCCCTTCGAGGACCAATCCAAGCCTTGGATCAAATACCTCACCCATCGGTGAGATTATGAATCACTTGAATCTGTCAAAGGGTGATCCAACCCTGCTTGTTCTCATCAGTAATTCAGATGAACTTTTCCCTGAAAGAGGCTTCACACGCCTTCTAGAATACTTCTAACCTAGCATCAGCTCTTCTGAGGGGAAGTAGAATCTGAATTCTGGCATTCAGGGAACAGCCATTCAGATATAAACAGCCCTCCACCGACTACAGTTGCTACATCTATGTTTTTAGTATTTCTTTATTACTTCTTTCTGCTGGAGAACAAAGGCATGGAAGCCACAAGCAGCTGATTCAGCTACACAGAGACCTAATGAAGCCCATCATCCCCAGCTTCAGACTGAGGCAAACAGAGTGCATGCTGACTGTATGTGTTCTCAGAGGTGCACAGAAATCAACTTTATCCAAATCAGCATCCAATTTCTGTATTTGATGTGTATGATTACACTATTATAGGCTTATTCCTCTATGGCGTGTGCAGATTCACATCATGTGTTTCAGCTATCATGTATCATGTATTGCTAATAGAAGATATATCCAAGGAGACAACCCAGAGCTAATGGTCACCCTAGGCACCTAAGATCTGGGCAAAGCATAAGAGGAACAGTGAAGAAAGCAAAACCAGTTTCTGACTTTATGGCTTAAGCCCTGGTGATTACCCAGAACAGATTCTGTTGTTTTACTCCCTAGGTCACATCACCTTTACCCTCCACCATCCATCCTCATCACTCACAGCCCACCCCTGTCATTATTCAAGTCTCCTAGGGCTACGGCTGCTGAGTTTAGTTTAGCTTATGCCACTGAACCATGAAGTATTACTTTAACATCTAAAGAAAATCATACATTCTACTCCACTCTGGAGAAGTCAACTTCAAATTATTGTAGTTCCATCTAATCTAGGGCTTCTAAACTCATTTGGTGTGAGTATATCAGAGAAGTCAGGAAATGAAGGGGCGAGGCCAGACCCCATAATGCAGGCTCTAGACACAGATTTCAGTGTTTCTAAGGAGGCATCAACCACCACTTGTAAACCTGAGACAACTTCCCTGTCAGCCTCGGGTACACAGGGAGCTTGTAGAATCCCTGGACTGCTCCAAAGGTGTTTAGATCACTTGCTCAGCTCCAAGGGGAAGCAGGGCTTACTCTCTCCAGGGAGAGACCAGCTAAGACCAGCAGCCCTGAGACAGGACACCAGGATTCAGTAAATAGATCTGTGTACACAAGCTTGCGCGCGCGCGCGCGCACACACACACACACACACACACACACACAGAGTTATGCAGATGTGATTGCTGAAGTGCTACGACAGCCTGAAGGAAAACACTGTACTAGGGCTGGAGGAATACTTGATATTTTGCGCGCGCGCGCGCACACACACACACACACACACACACACACAGTTATGCAGATGTGATTGCTGAAGTGCTACCACAGCCTGAAGGAAAACACTGTACTAGGGCTGGAGGAATACTTGATATTTTTAGTTGGATAATTGAATTTTATATAAAACAAAAGACTTGGAGGCAGAAGCCAGTGAAAAACAAAACCCCCAGCTTCAGTGTTTCCCAAGGCTGGGTGCTTCACTAAACTGGTCTAGCCAGCACTCAACAGTCACTGCGACATCTGCCTGTCCTTCCCAAGGTGTTAGCCAGCACACCCTGCCCCTCTGTGTAACTCATTTCACATCGTCTACACTTTCCAATAAGCTCTTACTCTATTAGATTGCTTCCTGGAAGAGCCAAATATTAAAAATCACCGGTCAGTCGGTTCTTTATTCTGTTAGTCACCAAACTGATTTTTTAAGCTCAGAACCAATAAAGCTGTGACGGCGAAGAACGGATATAGATTTCTCTTTCCCACACACTCATATATAATAATAATAAAACTTTATTAAACAAGAGACATGTTGTTTCAGGGAATTTTTCTTTCCCTTCTCTGGTGCCCTGAGGCTAAAATATACAATCTTATTAACTTCCTGGAAGAAATACTCCATTCCCTTGGTGCAAATGCTGAGCATTCATCTTCTTGGACGTGGAAAATGAGACAGGACCTTGATGGGGAGGGGCGTGGGCCATATTTCTATCCAGGGAAATCTAGGGAAGTGAGTGTGATTGGGAGGTTCCCCAGGAATGTGGGTAGAGCCAAAAACCTTCAGGATCGGCTGTTTCTAGATGCCGCTGGAGAAAGAAAATGACAAAAGTCTTGGGATCAGGTTGGCATAGCATAGCATGCCATGTCCCAGGGAGACAGAGATGCCATTTAGTGCCTGACCCACTTGGCAAAAGAAGGGATGGAGGTTTGGACAGCAGTTGCTGCTTTCCCTGATTCGCACCAAATTGATAGCAGCTCAGGAAGCAGAAATGCAAGGACAGTCTGAAGGAAAACACTGGAGCAGGGCTGGAGGAATGCTTGATTGTTGGCAGTCTGCTCTGAGCTCTCTCCTTCCCTGAGTCCCACCCCACAGTGGCAGATTGATCTCAAACCCTGGAAATACATCTGTGATGGTAATAACACAGGCTTCCGATTCCTCCTGAGATTAGAAACCATGCTGTATTCTGCCCACAACAAAAGCGAGAGACATGTTACTCATGAGGGAGGAGAGTGAACTGGCATCAGCTGAAATCTGTTGAATGAATAAATGATCTTCAGGATGAGGGGAAAAATGAGATTAGGTCACAGTAGCCAAGGAACAAAACCAACCTAGATAACTGTCAATAGCTGAATGGATAAAGAAAATATTGTCTATATGCACACAATGGAGTCATCTATAATGAAGAATGAAATTATGCTATTTACAGGAAAATAGATGGAACTGGAGATTAACTGGTTATGTGAAATAAGATAGACTCAGAAAGACAAACATTGCCTTTTTTCTTTCATATGCAGAATCTAGTTTATATATGTATATATGACATGAAAGTAAAAGGAACAGCTGTAAAAGGAGAGGATGGGATTGAACAGAAAGATGAGGGAGGAGCAGGAGATGGTACAGGCAAAAGATACAATCTGACAGACAGGATATGTCTATCATCTATCTTCTATCTATCTATCATCTATCTATCTATCTATCTATCTATCTATCTATCTATCTATCATCTGTCTGTCTATCATCTATCTATCTATCTATCTATCTATCATCTATCTATCATCTATCTATCATATATCTATCATCATCTATCTATCTATCATGTATCTTCTATATCTGCCTATCATCTAGCCATCCATCCACCCATCCATACTCACATACATCAAAGTACAAAGGGAACTACTTGAGAGAGGAAGTGGACTAGAAGGGAAGGGGAGCAGGAGGAGGGAGAGGAGGAGGAGGAGGAGAAGGAGGAGGAGGAGGATAGAGCTTACTCTTCGCACACCCGGCTTCGTGAAGGACGGAATAATATGTGTATAAATATATTTGGCTGGCTGGTTTTTATGTCAAAAAGGAGCGCGTCTGCCCCCCTCGGTGGTGGAACACATTCGAGAAGTGTAATGGTACAGATATGAAAATGTCATAATTTACAAAAGCGATTAAATCACAGAAACCTAATTCAGATAAAATGCTCCAGGCAGAGCTCACACCTGAAAATCATGAAACAGCCTTAAAGGAGGCTAAAGAAAGGAGTAAGCTGCAGCAGTGTATCCAGGCTAGAATATTCCTCAGTCCATGAGAAAGACTGTTTTGGTACAGGCAGAGGGTTAGGGTGACACCTGGGATGGGGAGGAGGCCAGAGGGATCAGGATGTAGGAGATGACCACTGAAAGGCAGCATTCAGACCTCAGCTTCTGACCAGCCCTGTGATAAAGGATCATGTTTGCACAGCAGTAATCAGTCCAGATTTCTTTGTACAGTAGCATAAAGATTTACAGTGGTTGTCAGGAGTCAAGGGCTGTTAGAAGTTGAATTATGTCCCCTCAAGTCCATATGTTGAAGGCCTAATAGCTGATATGATTGTATTTGCAATAGGACTTTTAAAGGAAGTAATAAGATTAAATGAAATCGGAAGGATGGCCCCTAATCTACTGGGACTTGTAAGAAGCACAGACACCAAGCTCTCTTTCTCTCTGACCTTGCCAACAGAGAAGACGTCATATAAGGAAGCAACAAGGGGCCATGATCCAGGAGAAGAAAAGCCTCACTGAGAATCAACCCTACTGGCACCTTGACCTTAGTCCTCCTATCTTTCAGAACTGTGAGAAATTGCATTTCGGAGGATCGTGTGATACAGCCTGTGCTGTTTGCTGACAACCCTAGGTGACTACTACAGGGACTGGCAGTGAGGACTGGAGTCTCAACCAGGGAAAATCTAGGAGATGGGGCCACGGCCGTCTCTTCTTGTCACTTCCTCTGATGTGAGGGATTAGTAAGCTCTGCTTCAAGAGTCTTAGAAGAATTGAGCAGCCATGGGCTTTCCCATCACGATATTGTACTCTTCATTTTCTTCTGCAGCCCTAGAAATAATATACACAGTCCCTGTCATTGGCTGGGGTCTTTCCAGGAAAATGGGAAAGGATGACATGGGCTCTGAAAGCTGTTGTAGTTATGACTCTCACTCAGATTTATTGTTGAAAATGATAACAAACATACAGACTGATCACTGAAGATGATATGGCATTTTTTAATGGAAGAATTAAAAATTGTTTAACTATATTCAAGGAAGCAACAGTGGTCTCATTACAAACAAGTATTTATATGCATTTCAGATTATTCCATTCTTGTGCATCCTATTTGTTGAATCCTAATAAGATGACTGTCAAATATAGTGGTGTTCAGAAGAAGTTGTCTAGATAGTTGTATTATACAGGAGATGCTTAAAATACATGTAAAGACTGGGGCACACTCCAGTGTCCTCCTTCTCCCCCTCCATCAAAGTTACTTTGTAGGCATCCTCTACATCCTCCTGCATCCACTCAGGCAGGATGCTGGACCAAGCTTCCACCCTGAGTTGCCCTGTCTGCTAAAGTTTTCTGCAGATTCCATTTAAGATCAACCACCAAGTGTTTTCTAAGCAATTACTGTGCACTTAGCTGTATGTTTTGCTGAACAGTGAGATAGGGAGTGAAAAGACCTTGAGGTTACTTTCAACTTGAGAGGTGGGGGAGGCTGCATGGACATTTATCCTCTGAGAGCTCTGATATTACCCCCTCCTCATGAAGCTGCCCTGGCTGTGGCCCCATTAATTTAATTCCATTTCCTCATGAACACAGAGATGAACTCCATTTCTCTGCCCTACCTCTTTAAAAATGTAGTCTAACTATAGGTGGGATCTCGTAACAATATAAATGAACGGGAGAGATGTGTGTGGTTCCTCGCCTACAAGTGGTAGAAGGACAAACAAATATAAAATGCCAGGATCCTTGGAGATGGTGGGATCTACTATATATGTGAAGCCTGGATCCTTAACTGACAATGTGGAGCAGAGGCCTGCTCACTACACACATTAGACTCTGCCCAGAGTCAGAAAGAAACCTGAACTGTGCTAAGTAGGAGAATTAAGGGTGGTTTGTTCCGGTCATTAGCTTGTTTAGACTAATACGTTGCCAGACTCTTGAGTTGAAACTCACCAGTGTTTTACCTCCAATTGAACCCACCCTCAGAGAGAAAACTCACCAGCATTCTAAAGTCCAATTTTTATTGCAAAGAACTCTGGAGGCAAACCATAGTCAGCCCGACTTCATAGAGCATGAACATGCTGTGATATGCATCTTCTCTAAAACCTCTGGGCTGTAGTGGTAGCCATGGGGGATGCACAGAGTCTAGGCTCAAACCGAACTCATGATACTCCTGTGCCAGAGGCAAGTTTTCAAAATGTACGAGTAGTCATTTTTTGCTAAAAGCATGAATTCTGCTTTTCCTTCTTCTTTTCAAACGCATCCTGTTATCTCACATTGTACCCCACCCCGTAAGTAAATCTTCCCCAAAGAAATTATAGCACCTTTTGAGTTGAATATAGAATCTTCTCCTGGGTTAATCATTAACTTGAAGACAGCAAGTTCAGAGAGAGAAGGCTTTGGAGATGGCCTCTGGGCAGGTGTTTTGTGATGACAGAGGAGGTGCGCAACCCACAGGTACATGGTGGCAGACAGGTCAGCCAGACCCAGGCTGAGGGCCCAGGTCTCTTGAGATGCATTTCTATTTAATTTAGAGGCTCAAAAATAGAGAAAGCCGTTGCATTCTTAATTATCCCCTTGCTAAGCTGCTTCCCCAGCCGGGGCCTTGGCAGCACTCACAGTGTATAAATCACCTTCCATCCATGTAACTGCGGGGCTTCAGGGATCATTTTGGAATGCTGGGATGTTAATGCATCAGGTTTTGTTCCAAGCAGTGAGCCACCTCATGGGATTTAGGAATCTCTCTTTGAAATCTGGATAGCACTAATGAGCTGGTAAGGGTTCCTGACCCCCTTGACACATTCCCTCACTCCCAGGAATCACAGAGTACTGAATTTAGCCATATTTGCACTGTACCCAGACAGCCATGAGTCTGATAGAGCCATAGGCTTTTAGTGCAACCAGTTCCGTTTGGAGGCATTCTAAATGCACTCCCTCCTCCTCCTCCTCCTTTATGTTTTCTTCTTCTAAACGAGTAACTAAACCCAAAAGTGCTTTGTACATGCAGGCTCTGGGTAAACGTTGTGGTTATTTTGATGTCAATTGCACTGGTGTCATATCTAATGGAATTTGACCAGGAGATCTCCTCTGATTCTATCCCCAAGCAAATATTATGCTGAGATGCCGAGGAGATCGTTCTCAAAGGGGAAGCAACAAGGAAAGACACATTCTGTGAAGCAACTGAATACCATTTAGTGTTTGAGCCAGGTCTGTCTCTCAGTGGCCTTAAACTTACATCGACTCACTTGCTCAGTCTCATGTGACACCACCGGGAAGGGCTATTTTAAGTGGTTTATAAATATTTAAGAATTTACTATTATGTGTTGTTTTTATGTCCACTGTACAAGAAGAAACACAGGACCACAGAGAGGTTGGAGAACTTGTTCAACATTGCAGAGCTAAGAAGTGGTTTGAGAATTTGAGGTTGAACAGCTTGGTTCTGGGCTCCATGAGTGAAGCCACAGTGCTAGTCTGTCCTCCATCAATATATCTGCCTCTAGAACTTACCTCCTACTATTCCTCCCTCCTAGACTATCTGTTCTCCTATCTCTCAAACCTGTAAATCCTAGGTTATCTTTCAAGGTAGACTTTGTTTCTATAGAAAGCTATGCTGAATATTCTATACCTACAACCATATACAGCTTATCAGGTCAACACCCCACCAACATAATCATTAGGAGCATGCCATTTGGAGCTGCAACAGAGAAATGAACCTCAAAACTTTGTTGTGCTACTTACTAGTCTTACAACCTTGAGTAAGGAGTGTAACTTCCAAGAGCTTACGCTTTGAAATCTTTAAAATGAATATTACTGTACCCACTTCTTAAGGCTATTGGAAAGATTAATGACCACATCTAAAATATTTAGAACAGTATTGGTTCATATTGTGATACGATATGTATTTTATTTGGTATATTATATACATCTTCAAAATTCCCTCTCCTAGTGTTGTTGAGTTCTACTTTCCTTGCATGATTTTGATTATTTGCATGATTATTCTTACCTTGAAGACAGAGATTGCCTGCATATACATTTTTTCTCTTTGTGTTTTGTTTTTAATTTAATTTTGAATTGAATTTTTGTGCATTTCATACAGAACATCTCAATCAATCTTAATCATCTTTATACCCCCTTCCTCACTAGCACCCTCCCATAGCCCCCCTACCATGGGAATTCATACATTCTGTCATTTGTGTTAAGTCCTATTTTGTCAGGTTAGTGTCCCCAGATGTTCCTCAGTGGAGGTTCATCTATTGATGTCTAGTCAGCCTGGTCCCTCGTTTTAGGAAGATCAGCTCTTCCTCGCCCAACAATAATCAGTTGCCAATAATTTTTCATCTAAGATTGTGGTCTCCTGTCCATTTCCCCAGCTCAATTCTGGGTTTTTGTCTGCTTGAGTTTGCATGGGTCTTGTGCCTGCTGAATATATTGCTGTAGTTTCATATGAGCAGGGTCCCAGGAGCTTGTAGGGCTCTGTTCCCTTATAGTTCTGCACCTCCTTCCTGGCTCTTACAGTCTTTCTGCCCTCTCTTCCACAATGGTCCCTGAGCCCTGGGTGGGTGAAGTTTAATACAGGAGTCCTGTCCAAGGACCATAATTCTGCAGACTCTTAATCTCTGCACTTTTGCCATTTATCACCATCTGTTTATCTAGGCATCTATTGCACAAAGGTGCTTCATTAATGGGAATTCAGATAATCATTAGTGTCCTCTGAAAAAATTCAACATGCATTTATGTTAAAAGTCCTAGAGGGAATTGTACTAGAGAAAACATACCCCAACATAATTAAAGTATGTACAACAAACCCACAGCCAATATCATTCTAAATGGAGAAAAATTGGAAGCATTCCCATTAAAATAAGGAACCAGACAGGGCTGACCACTATCTCCACTCCTTTCTAATATAGTGCTATAAACTCTTGCAAGAGCAATAAGACAAGAGAAGGGAATTAAAGGAGTACTAATTGGAAAAGAACAGGTTGCATTATGTCTTTTTGCAGATCATATGATATTATATCTAAGAGATGCCAAAAATTCCCCTAGATAACTCCTAGAAATGATTAACACTTCTGGTAAAGTGGCAGGCTATATAATTAATCTACAAAAATCAGTAACCTTTCTATATACCAATAACAAACTATTAGAGAAAGACTACATGGAAACCCTCCCATTCACAATAGCCTAAAAAAATCTCTTAGTAAACCTGACCAAAGACAATAAAGATCTCTACAATGAAAAATTTAAAACTTAAAAGAAAGAGATTGAGGAAGACACCAGAAGATGGAAGAACCTCCCATGCTCATAGATTACAAGGATTAATATTGTGAAAATGATGATCTTACCAAAAGTCATTTATAGATCCAATGCAGTGTCAATCAAAATCCCCATGGCATTCTTCACAGAATAAAAAAAAATCCTAAAATTCATATGGAAGCACAAAAGACCCCAGATAGCCAAAGCAACCCTGAGCACAAAGAGCAATACTGGGGGATTATGATAACATATTTCAAACTGTATTACAGAGCTATAATCATAAAAACAGCATGGCACTGGCACAAAAATAGCCCTAAAGATCAATGAAACATAATTCAAAACCAAAATATGGGTACATGCAATTTTAGCCACCTGATAAACTGACAAAAGGGGCAAGAACACTCACTGGAGGAAAGACAGTATCTTCAACAAATTGTGTTGGCAAAACTGGATCTCCACCTGTAGAAGAATGAAACTAGACCCTTACCTTTTCATCTTCTACAGAAGTCAACTCCAAATGGATCACCTTAATGAGAAACCTGAAACTCTGAAACTGCTAGAAGAAAATATTGGCAGTAACCTACAAGATATAGGTGCAGGAAAGGACTTTCTAAACTGGACACCAGTTGCTCAGGAATTAAGGTCAATAATCAACAAGTGGGATCTTATTAAATTGAAAAGCTTTTGTACAACAAAAGAAACCCATGGAAAGTGAAGAGAAAACCCACAGAATGGGAGAAAATCTTCACCAGTGATACATCTGACAGAGGTTTAACATCCAGAATATAAAGAACTCAAAAAATACAGAATCAAGAAAACAAGTGACACAATTAAAAGATGGGCTAAGGGTCTGAACAGAGAGTTCTCAAAAGAAGAAACAAAGATGGCTAAGAAGCACCTTAAAAGGTTTTCAACATCATTAGTAATTAGGGAAATGCAAATTAAAACCACTTTAAGATTTCATCTTACCCCAGTCAGACTGGCTAGGATCAAAAGAACAAATGATATCAAATGCTGGAGAGGATGTGTAGAAAGGGATCACTCATTCACTGTTGGTGGGATTCCGAACTCATGCATCCTCTACAGAAAGCAGTGTCAGAGAAGCCTTAAAAATTTAAAAATGAACCTACCATTTGACTTGCTTATACCATTCCATGGCATATGCACAAAGGACTCATCCTATTACAGAGAGACCTGTACATCCATGTCTGTTGCTGCTCTTTTCAATTGTGAACTAAGAGATGGAAGCAACCTAAGTGTCCCTCAACTGACAAATGGAAAATGAAAATGTAGTACATTTACATAACGGAGTTCTACTCAGCAGTAAAAAAAGACGAAATCATGAAATTTCAGGTAAATGGATGGAACTATAAACTGTTATACTAAGTGAAGTAACACAGACTCAGAAAAACCAACAATGTATGTTCTCCCTCATATGTGGATCTTAGCACCAAATCCTTATATGTGAGTAAGTATCCTAATATAACTGCAGGAACCAGGATAATAGAAAGGAACCAGGGAGGTCAGGGAAAGAAGGATCCTGAGAGAGAAGAACAGTAGGAGACTGGTGCTTCTAAGGGAGAAATGAATAAAATGGGGGTATTTAAATGAGGGAGGGGAGACAGGGTTATACAACTTTTAGGCTAAAGGGAAAGAAAGAACCCAAGAGAGGTGGGAATATAGGAAACTGGTACTATCAAGGGAGAAATTGGGGAAATGGGAACACTTTAAATGGGGAGGGCATGGAGGAAATGTTAGACAGGGGGAGAGAGAGGAGGGATAAATAATGCCTAGCTAGTGTAAAAAACCAGAGGGAATCATATTAGTCCAACAACTTAATGACAAATTACACATACATTATCTCCACATAAGTCCATGTGTATTGCTGAAGGCTATATAACAAAAAACAGTGCCAGACAGGAGAAACCTTCCTTTGAGTGGCTGGCCAGGACAGTCCAAAAGACTTCCAAAATTACACAGGCTATTGCCACAGCCCTTGATTGGCTTCCAGAATTTGAAGGTAAGACCCTATTGTTGAAGACAGATCATACTTCAGACACAGGAGCAATGGAACTGGAGCTCACCTGGAAACCACCCCCCTGAAGCTTTGGAGAGCACTATGAAAGCTGCTAAGGGAGAACATCAACTGGTGGTCGAGCACCAGCTTCAAGACCAAATAACCACATCAATGACCTGCACAGCATACAACATTGGTGCAGTAGTGGCACTTTTATCTTGGGGACAATCAACAGCTACCTAAGGACTAAAAGCCCACTCAATAAAGGGAAACTCATGTTTGGTATGTGAACCATAGCCAAATACACACGACTTAGAGAGGTCATAGATCTTAGAGAATGCTCCAAGACTATCACATCCCTAGACTAATATAATTTCTTACTATGTGCAAAATATGTAACCTTATATTTATAGACAAATATCCCATCAAAGAAGCTTCTTTTGCACTAAACAGTGTCTATTACAGACTACCCAAAGCGGTCACACACAGTCATTGTCTTGTGAATTGCCCAAGCTTAAGTGGTACATCTACAACGCAATCTCTATACCTAAGGCTCACAGTACATATACATTTTTAAAATATTTTATTGATTATTTTTATTTTATGTGTATGAGTGTATTGCTTGCATGAATGCAAGTGCACCCGTGTTGTTCAATGCCCATGGAGATCAGAAAAGGGGGTTGGATCCCCTGGAAGGAGTTATGAAGTGTTGTTAGCTGCCATATGGATGCTGGGAACTGAATCAGGGTCCTCTACAAAAGCAGCTAGTGCTCTTAACTGTTGATCTAGCCTATGCATATTTTTTTTATCTCTTTAACACTTAGATTAGTAAACTGCAGATAGTAAGCACTTATTTAATTGCAGTAGTGAGTTAATGAGCTGAAAGCAGCTAAATCGTATTCTCAGTCAAAAGCAATCAAAGCTCTCTTTTTGATCCACTAAGATGTATGTACAGTTTAATTTATAGGTCCTCATCAATTTTGGAACAGTACTTCTCAGGGCTGATTGGATATGACTTAGCTTAAAGAAGAACTACTCCTAAACACAAAAATAAGCACAGTCATTTATTGGGGGTGGTCAAATTAAAATAAGACATAAACTTGGTGGGATTGGAATATCAATAATTTGTAGAGAAGATTAGCATTCAGACCAGGGAGGTGGATTGGTGGTTAAAATGGCTGCCTTAGAAATATGAGGAGCTAAGTTGGATCCCCAGAAGCCGCATTAAAAATGTCAAGTATGGTGGCACACATTTGTAATCCCAGGACTGAGGAGGTGGAGGCGCGCACATCCCTAGGGCTTACTGGCCCTCTAAACCAGCTGAAGCATTAAGCTCTAAGTTCACGAGAGACTATTTTAAAAATTCAAGGTGGAGGGTACCTGAGGAATGACAGCCAAGGTTGTCCTCTGGCCTCCAGACAGATGTGCTTATGCACATACATATGTACACATGTGCACACCTGAACATGCCCATCAATTCACACAGAGAGAGAGAAAGAGAGAGAGGCAAGAAGTTATGGCTCCTGATGTTATCTGGTGAGATTTTGCTTGCCAGCTTTGCTTTCAGTGAGGCTGTCATTTACTTATGGTGGGATCCTGCAGATACACCGGCCAGGTGACTGAGAAATCACTCAAGACCAGTATCCCATGATCATCTGAACCACGGATCAAAGAACCAGTTATAAAACCCTCTGTATTATTTGACTATTTAGATCCTCAGGCTCATTGATTTCAGAATATTTTTAATGAATCATTATGAAGTCAATAATGCTGCACATCTTGCAAGGGGTCAGGAAGATACCACATGGCTCCGCATGGCTCCACGCAGCTCTAGGTCTGTAGTAAAAAAGGCTTTTTCCAAGAAAACTACATGCTGGTGCCACTGAAAACTGGGCTATGTGTTTCCCTCCAGGCCTGCTCAGAGACCCTGAGTATGGAACAAGAGGTTGCGTGTGTTCGTGTTAAAAGAGTACGACCACCTAACGTCTTGCTCTGGGAGCTTTAACACCTACTGTCTGGGGAAGTTAGCCCCCAGAAGGAACAAGTGAAGAGTTATGGAGAGCAGAAACAACTTTGCTTCTCGTAGGAAGAGCAGCATCCTAACATATTTATAAAGATTTAGGGTTTTTCACAGTCATCTTCCTGGATCCCAGGAAGGTAGGAGGCATCACCTCCTATTCCAGAGTCATCAAATAGACTTGAGAAGTACAAGGATGGACCAGGAACAGACACAGCTTCAAGCGGTTCTACACCGCTACTTCCCATCCTCATCTAAAAACATTCCCTGCCTGTTTTCCTACAGCACCCTGTGGAGTTGAGAAATACTGTTCTCATGTTCAGGGACAGGTTTGAGATGAGTTAGTATTTCATCTCATGCTTGCCTGGTTGCCCTGAATGAACTATCTACTACTGCACAGCATCCTGTAGTCTGCTTAGAAGGGATCAGGTTTTCTTTGGGACATGTAGAGGAAAAGAGATGACTGGTTATGTTCAGAGACAGGGAAGTGGAGAGAGCCAATTGCCCTTCGAGGTGGTTTTGGTATCTACTGTGCCTGGGTTGTTGTATGTTTAATTTGTGAGTGCTGTCTCTGAGGCCTGCACGACAATTTCGCAGTAGCTTAGTGTAATAAACAGTTGTCAGGATACCCATTTCCTTGCTGAATCCTAACATCTTTCCACAATATATGTCTCTACACATCTTAATTCAGCATGTCATGCATAGTACAAATCACCACCATTAATTATCTTTCCATCTGTATCCTTTGTGTCCATGCCAATAACTGGATCCCCTGACCAGCCTTCATCACATCGTGCTCAGATGATAGTGGCTCACCTGGATGCCCTGCTCTCTGCTCCTTACATACCAGGTTAGCCTGCACCCTCTCACAGATTCATCTGAAGTCACTAACATACTCAAGAAAACTCAGTGGCTCCCCATTGTCTACTAAAAGTTAAGCATAGTCTAGCTTTTAAGGTTCTCTAGCATGTGACGTTAATCTTTCTTTCCTGCCAGTTTCTAATCCATACTTTATAATTCTCATCATTGCATGATTTATACCACACTTGTGGTTCCTTGCATTGCCACACAACATATTTTCTTCCTGGAATACCCAACACCTTCTTCCTTATCTCATCTGTCAAGTCATTTCATTCATTTGCCAGGACCCTCTCCAACCTCTGTTCTCTTAAAGGACTTCCCACTTCCCATTTATTACCCACTGCTTTGCAGAAGTGAGAGCACTTCTGCCTGTAGGGATGAATTGTTGATTTGATGCCCTATAGAGAATAGCATTAGCTCTCTGACTCCTACCACATATTCTTTCCCTCCTACAGAAAGCCAAGGTTTTATAGACTCTTCATACATTCTTTTAAAAGAAAGGATCTAAATTCCAATTTGAAAACTTAAGTAATTAAGGTACCATTCTTTGCAAAAAGGTAAGCAATTATATGTTTATTGTTAGCATTATTACTGGGGACATACCTTGAAGTCTTAACTCCTACTGAAACCTTTCTTTATCTTAGTGACCTTGAGAGAAGGAAGTTCCCTTTCCAGAGCATAAGGAAGAGAAAGGGTCTGTTACCCAAGTTCTATGAGGGTACCATCTCCTCCACGTGGAACACCTTCCAGTCCTTCCCTTGCCCGTACGCTTTTTTCTTAGTTTTCAGTATTCACGATTTATGTATTTTTGTCCTCATGAAGTCTTTGCAAGTCTTCCCTTCTCCTTTGTCATTCTAAATGATTGAAATCGTACATAAATGTAAAGATTTGCACAATTGCCCAGTAAAAATATGGCAGAGATATATTTTTAACTTTTATAAAAAACTTTATTGAGAATTTCATACACGCACATAAAGTTTGATCAGAGATATTTTTAAATGAAACCAAATTCAGAAAACACAAGCCGAGTGAGGGGAGGCACAGAGCAAAACTCAAGTTTAATGTGAACAAAGGCAAGCTGCCTTCCTGAGAGGACTCTAGAAGGATCCTGGATCCTCACAGTATAAGACCAAAGAAATACAGCTGCAGATACGTATAATTTCTGTACTTAGGAAGTTCTTTGGAGGGGATCAACATTATTAAGAATCCATTTTTCTTACTCATGCACCTGGACTCTATTTGAATCATCTGTGGTTCCTGACTGTGGTCGTCCTTTGTAATGCTTGGACCAGAACCCAACCTCATCAGATATCAAAGGAAAAAATAAGTCAATTATGTTTGCATGAATGAATGAATGAGGGAGGGAAGGAGTGAATGAATGCATACAGAAATATAAGGAGGGCAAGGCCCCACATGCCAGCCAAAGCTGTCTCTAAACAGTAATCCCAAATCTAAACCTATAGCCTTTCCTTGGAAGGACAATATATATGTAAATAGAGCCATCACATTTAGAATGTCAGGCCTCAGAGGGCTCCTCTGGAGCTTACAAAGGCTACTTCACATTTCTCCATGAAATTCCAAAACTTGACAGCTTTTTTAACACAGGCATGATGTAGAATAAAAGCTTCAAAAATCATGCTGTTTGAAAAGTAAACTAGTTAGTATTCTGTTCAGAAGGTAATTTCTGAATTTAAGTATTTTACAGCTATCAAAACATAGGCTTATGATACAACAATGATTTAAAATGTAAATACAATTTTTAGGCATGTAGATGAGGAGTCAGTCATTGCCCAAACTTAGCTCTGTGGAGGTTAAGATTGAACTTGAGTCATGGAAGGGGCAGAATCCTATACTCACTGGGTCACTGCCAGGAAGCCTTTGAGTTCTTCAATCTGCAGGCTTTAGCGTTACCTCCACCCCTATCTCCCAAGGATGTCAAGGAGGTACTACAAATGCACGCTTTAGGATACATTTTCACAAAGAAGTGTGTGATAAAGGCAGTCTAGTTAATAACTGAAGCAGATGCTCTTTAACAAAAGAAAGTACTCTGTGAGCTCCATGAATTAAAGGTTGTCTGGGAGCCACATTGTGCTTTGTGCCTTCCTCTCTTCCATATTGTGAACACAGCTGCATCTAAGTCTTTGGATGTGCATATGTGTTTACATGAGAATGCTTAGACTTTAGGGTTCTGTGCCTCTTAAACACATTGCTGTTTATTACTTTGTGGGATGGACATGATCAGACGGGATCCTTGGTGTGCAGTGGTCAACACTGTCTGCACAGGCCTATTAGTTCCTCCCTCCACCCTTTAACTGTGGGCATCTGGTGCCCCAGGGCCTGGCAGTGTGGGCTAGGGCTGGTGCCAGCGCCTGTGGAGCCAGAGCTGTTCACAGGTTCCCTGATAGGAGCTGGCAGGCTTTGCCTGGGGTTGGGGGAGGACTAGATGACCTTTAAGTTGCCTTCCAATCTTAAGATCCTGTGACAGAGTCAGATGGCATGATGGTTATATTCTTCTCTATTAAATAATCATCTTCCTCCACATACAGTTATAATTCTAAATCTTTTGTGATTCTTCTTCTCTTTCTAGAAGACCAACCCAAAGAATGTGGCATATAGATAAAAGATGTGGATTATCAATTTTGATCTTAATTTTAAAAATATTGAATTTATATATCTACGTGAAAAAATTTATGGCCAGATATGAAATTCTTCATACACAAAAAATTATAAACACTTCATAACTACAACTAAAATACCCAGAAACTCCAGGCAGGAGTAAGCCAAGCTTAATTTTTAAAGGAATATAGAAACCAGTGAAGCAAGCCAAGGAAGTTGCCTATGGATGTAAAATTCTGGGAACAATTTCGTGCAGTTTAATTCAATGAATATATATTGAGGGTTGCATACTGTGCTGGGCTGGGCTTTTCCATATAATATATTCCTGTTTAGTTTTAGGGATTGGTACAGCAAGACGGCTTTTATAGGGATGGTGAGAGATGGATCAGAGCAAGAATGCAAAGTCATTTTATTACCAAGGGCCAGTTATCAGTCAGGCCTTCTCCACACCATGCATTATATTCGTGTATGTGCATTTTATGCCTGGTTCCTAATCCTTATCCACTCACCAGAGGCAGTTATTCTTGTTCTCTTCTTTACATATGAGAAAATCAAGTCATGACAAGGTTAAACAGCTTGACCCAGGTTGTTCACCTATCAAATACTAATTCAGATATTGAAAATGTTATGTGTCTGACTTCAAAGACCAGAGACTCAATATTATGCTTACATTTTACCAATTTCTGTAACAATAAGAATAGTTGGTAAGAGGGATGAGGGAGGATGTTTATGTGTCCTGTGACTTTTTACTCCTTAGTATTCAGGTTTCTTCCCAGGTCCTCCTAAACTGCCTGAGTAAATGCCTTCCTCCTCCTCCTCCTCCTCCTCCTCCTTCTTCTTCTTCTTCTTCTTCTTCTTCTCCATCACCAGAACCATCAGCAGCATCCTCTCCTTTATCATCACCATTAGCATTATCAACATGTCTTCATAACCATCATCATTATCATCAACTTCCAGTGACCATAGCTCTGAGCTTCCTCTAAGAACCTGGAGTCTCTTCTTTGAAATGGGTCAGGTGGTAAATCCATGCAGCATGTAATGGCCAGCTTTTTAACTTGTCTTTTAGCAACAGAAGCTACTCTAAGTAGACAATTTAGGTCAAGTGTTTCCAGGCCACTTTCATAAGGTCTTTCTTCTGTTTAAGTCAATTTACAAATGCAACCTTGATGACTCAGAATCTGTTCACCAGCCATGAATGGGATGTCTACCCCAAGCCCTAGACTGTGGTCAGAGGGCAAAGTGTGCCTGTAAGGGGTTTTACAAAGTTGTTTGGTGTTGATCCCTGGGTGAAGTTGTGTGATCTTAGCCTTCTACACCCTCTACTCAGGTTGGAGTCAGTTTTTCATCAAAGGTAGCACTCACATGAAAACAAGTTACTCCCCACAGCACTGATCCATCTCTGCCCCCTGTGATAGGCTCCACTCATCTGGCAGCCACAGGCAAGCTGTGTTTTATTCGTGAGCATCCTTCTTGTTTCAGCAGATAATGGACTCTAGTTAGCAGACAGCACAGTAAACACAGCATAAACATTGGGATGTGCAGCTGGAATAAGACTGCATATAAATAAGTGCTGGGAGCTGGGGTGGTAATAAGTCAGGGATGCAATAGAGAAAGGTTATTAAAAGCGAAGCTTGTAAAAATCTGCAGCAAGGCTGAATGCTCAGAGCATTTCTTCGTTAGAGGTAGACTAAAGCAGCAGACTATTTCATCTCTGCTGCCGACTGGATGGTTTATTGGACACTGAACTTAAAATCCTGCTGCTACACGCTTTGTTAAGTCATAAAGTTTAGATTTTACACACTTAAAGATATTCTAGGATTGTTATAAAGCTGTGTACCTGAAAACATTGTAAAAAAACAAGTGCGAGGTTATATTATTCTAAATTTTTGAAAGTGGCTGAAATTACTCTTACATATCTGAGCTCTCTTGTTGACTGAATATCAAGCAATGTTCTTTATAATCAAAGTCTCTCATGGATCTAGCAGGCATAAAAGTATTGTCTGCCATAGTATAGTCAAAACAGAAAGACCCCTTTTTATTAGCTTTGTATTAGTCAAGATCTAGCAGGCTGTGCTGCAATAACAAGTAAATCCCAAAACCCTAGTGGCTTTACAACAATGAAAAGGAGGGTGTTCATATCTTTGTGAGACAATGCCCAGTGTATCTGGGGCAGTTCTTCTGTGTTTCTATATGAGCAGAGGCTCCTGACCCCTATCCAGTAGCTACACTGCGGTTTCTAGAATTACTCTGAAGACAGAGCAGAAAGATTCCTTGATGAGATATCTTTAAGTTACACCAAGTGGTTTATCACTTCCCATCCTGTTTCATTGTTTAGAACCCAGTTTTAAGGCTCCAACTCAACCTAGGGAGTCTGAGAATATAGAGAAGTCCATGAGTATTTTGGTAGACACTTTGTCTGCCTTATACTCAACCTCTGGCCAGTGAACATCCAGGGAAGCCTTGTAGCTATAGAATAAACTGTCCACATTGATATTTCCTTTCTGGCCTGTAAGCCTGCAGACAGGATTATAAACTTGTGTATTTGGGATGTAAAATGAGATAGCCAAAAGGACTTACTGACTAGCTATAGATGTGCTAAGCATCTCCATTGTCATTTTAATACTGGAAACTTGTGTCTCTGCTTCCGGGCTTATTCAAGGTAACACTTAAGTAATTCAACCATATTTCCAGGCTAATTGCCTCCATGCCATCTTAGCCGCTATGATATAATTGGGATAGTATTACCTCTTAGCCTTCTAATGCTAAGGCTAATAGCTTTGGTCAGGCATTTTACTATTGATTAGAATACTTTATTAAAAGTCTAAAATCATTGAGTGAAAAGAAAAACTTGTTAAATGCAGTCATATATCTCTTATAGACTAACATCTGGCATTTTCATAGTCTGAAGTCATCATAAATTGCTGACATTAGTAACTACCTACAACTTGCCTCAATGTTAAAGTGATTCAGTGGTAACTTTTAGAGTTACAGAGATTTCAGCAGCAAGCTCACTGAGATTTTAGTGTTATACTTTATGGCTTTATGAGTTTGCATATGAACAGAATGGGCATCTATAGAAAGGAATCAGCACCTCAAAATAGCAGTCGGCATTTAAGTTCACTTTAAATACCTTTGCCAGATGGACAGCCAACTGTTTTCATCAGTGTGTGGAACTTTCCAGCAGTAAAATGCTGGTGTGTAAAGGTTATTCATTCATTTTATCTCCAACAATACAGTCTGTTCTTCTTAGATGGAGTCCATTCTTTTGATCTGTGAGCTTGATGATTTGAATTCACCAATCCTAAACTCCATCTGCTTGTTGCCTGTCAACAGTTGAACAGATTTCAATAAACTTAGAAACTGTAAATAAATTGTTGAATAAACCCAAATGATAAGTAGGGCTTAAACATTAAAGTTGGTCAAGTATTATATTTATTTAAGACTTACAGAAACAGGAGCTGAAGAGATGGCTCAGTGGTAAGAGCTTTTGCTGTGCAAGGATGAGGACCTGAGTACCCATGTGAAAAAGCTGGGTATAGTCATGAGTGTCTGTAACCTCAGCATGGGGGTCAGAGACAGGCAGATCTCAGAGTTCACTGACCAAACAACTTAGTTAGAAACAGCAAGCTTCGGGTACAGTGAGAGACTCACCCCCAAGTCAAGCAAATAAGGAAAAAGTGACACTCTCTTCTGGTCTCCATATGATCATGTGTATGTACATAAAGGTATACACCACACATAGACAAATACACATACACCATGCATATACTATGCACATGTGCACGCACATCACACACACACACAAACACACACACACATACACACACACACACACACACACACACACACACACACACACACACACAAGGTGTCTTACCTAAGTGAATGTGCTTGTCTCCTCATTCTTAAGCCAGATAAGAAATTCCCATTTTCTCATACTCATTTGGATTTTTCAGACTAAATTTAAACTGTTTTCTCTTGTTCCCTAAGACCTTGAAATTAAACATCCATACAGCCCTTTTGTATTTCCATCAATTTACTGCAAAAGAAAAAGAAAACCCAAAATGACAATATAAGAAATCCTTCATTGTATTATTTTTAAGAATTTGATGGAGTCCAGCAGTAGGTTATACTAATATACAGTAAGATGAATTATGTGATAAAATCTTACATATGAAGAGCTGCCCCCTAAAAAGCTACCTTGTTCCACTAACTACCATTTCCTGAAAGAATATCATAGTTCTAGTATTGTTAAGCATTTCTCACATGGCATTTTCTTAGTATTTGCAAAGCGCTTGTGATTTGTCCTCCTTTCACATAAGCAAGAGCACTGCTCACGTCCTGTGACTGTGAAGAAGAGGGCTGGGGCTGAAATCCAGGTCTTCCTTTCCTCACGCCATTTGGATTTCTTTGCTTGCTTTTTATGAAGGGGTTGAGTGGTGCCAGAGAAAAAGGGGGGTATCTTTCTGCATGTTCTTTGTTGTCGTTTTATACCATGAGAGTTAGGGAATTGGTTTTAGTCTTCTACACATGGATAGAGATACTTCTCAGCACCACTTCTTAAAGAAGCTTTCTTTTTTTTCCAATGTACATTTTCAGTATCATCAAATGTCTGTCGCTGTGTGGGCTTACATCTGGGTCTGCTCTTCTATTGACTTACAGGCCTGTTTCAGTACCAGTGTTAGGCTGTTTTTTTTTTTTTTTTTTCATTTTTTTAGGTTTACAATGGCTCTGTAGTATACTTGGAATCAGAATTGGTGATGTACACATTATTCTTCTTGCTCAGGATTGTGTTGTCTATGTGGGGTACTTTTAAATTTACTTCAACAAAATATTTTTTATTAAATTTTTGTGCATTTCATAAGTTGCATCTTAATAATATTTAGACTCATCTCCCCTATCTGCACCCCCCATAGCCTGCCCATCAGAGTTCATGCATTCTGTCATATATGCTAAGGCCTAGCGAGTCATGTTTGTGCACCCAGATGTCCCTCAGTGTGAATTCATTCACTGGAGCCCATTCCTTCTAATGTAATATCAGTCACTTAAAGAAGACCAACTCTTCCTCAGCCAGAGATGATCATGCACTAATAGTCCCTCAACTAAGGTGGGAACTTCTGCCCATTTCCCCAGTTCTATGCTGGGTTTTTATCTGATTGGGTTTATATAGGTATTGTGCATGCTGACGCTATTGCTGTAAGTTCATATGAGCAAGGTCCCAGAAACCTGGAAAACTCTTGTTTCTTTGTGGTCATTCACTACCCCTGCCTCTTCCAATCTTTCAGGGCCCTCTTCTGTGATGGTCCCTGAGCCCTGGCTGGATGAGGTTTAAAATGAGTGTTATCCAGTGACATCCACTCTGTAGTCTCTTCTCTACACTTTGGCCAGTTGTGGCCTTCTGTGTTCATCACCCTTTGTTTCATGAGGAAGCTTCTCATGATAGTTGAGAGATGCATTAGCATTCTCTCAATCCCCTGTTTGTTCATTGTTTTTAATTTTTTATTAAATAAACTGATTCTTTGCAATTTCATATGTGTATATAATACATTCTACTGACTCCCACTCCCCACTCTCTTATTTCCCTCCCATGCCTGTTATCTCCTGTATCAGTTATGTTTCTGTTGTAATGATAAAATACCATGACCAAAAGTGACTAGTGGAAGAGTTTGTTTTGGCTTACATTTCCAAAAGGGGAGTCCGTAATGGTGGGAGAGGCATGGCAGCAAAGCTGCGGTCAGCACAGCAAGAGTAGGAACCCGAGAAAGCACATCTTCAACTCAAACAGAAACCAGCACAAAGCAGAAAGGGTCAGCTAAAAGTGGGGTGAAGCTATGGACCCTCAAACACACCCCTAGTGATATACCTCTTCCAGCAAGGCTGCACCTATCCACAACCTTCCCAAACAGCGTCACCATCTGAGGATCAGGCAGTTATGGTTTTGAAACTATTCATTGGAGCCTGGTAGACTCACTGTTTGGTACACAAGTACATATGTGAAGGCAATGACTTTATCACTGGAGAATCTACTAGTTTACAACAGAGAACTGGGGCCCCACGAGACTGTTCCCAATCCATGATTGGCTGTTAACAGCCCCAATGTTATGCAGGACCAGTTGCAGGCAACCAAGGCTGCTGTGATTTCATGTTCATAATTGCTATGTCATGCTCTGAAGATAGTATTTTGCATCTCTGCTCCCTAGTTTCTGGCTCTTACATTCTTTCCTACTCTTTTGCAATGTTCACTGAGCCTTGAGTGAGTGGGTAATATAAATGTCCTATTTAGGAGTGGACACTAAATTGCCATTTATTCTAAGCACCATGGACACCTTGAGTCTAGGGATGCACCATTGTTCACTGAAAAGTGTGGCTTCTCTGGTTGACCAGAGTAGTCCAAGAGACTCACAAAATAACACAGACTATTGTCAGAGCTCTTGGTTATCACCCAGGACTCAACAAAAAGACCCTACTGCTGAAGAAAGTACATACTTCAGACACAGGGCTTGGAGCAATGGAGCAAGAACTGACCTGGAAGCCTTCTACCTGAAGTTTAGCTCTCATGATTCTAGAGAATACTATGTAAACTGCTAAGGGAGAAAATCAATCAATGGTCCAACCCAGTTCAAAGGCTAATAGCCATAACAACCAGCACAGCAAACTGCCTCTATTGGTACAGTAGTGGCACTGTTACCTGGGGGGTAATCGACAGCTACCTAATTAGACTTAGGGTCCTCTTAATGGGTGGCATGTAAACACCCAAATACACATGGCTGGAGAGGACATAGATCCTAGAGAAAACCCTCTCTCTGTCATATCTCTAGACAAATCAAATATCTTATAATGTGCTAAATATGGGTCCTTATATTTACAGACAAGTATACAGTACATCTTTCATCAAAGAAACTTCATTTTGCAATAGATAGAGGTTACTGCAGAGTTCCATAACTGGTTACAGAGAACATACTTCTGAGAGATGCCCAGCCCTAGTCGACATATCTACAGTGAAACCTCTACCCCTAAGGCTCATGGAACATAGTGGAACAGGGGGTGGAGAGACTGCTGGTGATCCCTCAACTCTCACCAGTGAAACTTCCTTATGTACAACAGAGTGCAATACACACAGAAGGCAACAACTGGGCAGGTTTTAAAGACTAAGAGACTGCAGAGCATGTGTCCCTGGATAGGACTCCAATATTAAATCTCAACCACACACAGATCAAGAACCATTGTGGAAGAAAGGGCAGAAAGATTGTAAGAACCAGGTTGGTCCATGAACATAGGGAAACAGAGGCTTTCAGACCACTGGAAGCTTGCACATGTGAACTTGGGTTAATGGTGGCATTGAGCACAAGACCCATGCCAACTCAATCCACAGTGGAGCAAGGGAAAGGGGTGGTAGGCTGGCCCTTAGTCTGGGAACTGTTGGAGACTGATTACTACAGGGTGAGAGAGTATGCCTTACTTACAATCTCTAGATAGGCTGACTAGACTCCAGTGGATGAATTTACACTGATAGGACTTCACATGTATGGTGGATTGCACAAGGTCTGTCAGTGGGTTGGGGGGACATGGATGGGGGAAGGTCCAAAATTGATTAAGAACTGTTGTATGAAATTTATAAAAGCTCATTTTTTTTTTTTAAAAAAGAATGCGAGTAACATTTCTCATTATGTGAGTAGCATAATCATAACTATTTAGACTTTGGTTTGGTGCCATTTCAATTTAATTAACCCATAATAGTAAGGACCTCCCTAGCCAGATTTATATAATGCCAGGTATGTATTTTCTCCTGTGGAGCAGGCCTCAAATATAAGTCGAGAACACATGATTACCCCCATAAAATTTTTCACTGTTGTATAATGAGTGCATCTTGTCTCATAGGTTGACTTTGTAATTCATAAGATTCATAGCTGGGTAAAATCATTGGTGCCTTTTCTCCCACAGTAGCCTTTATAGTACCTTCCAGCACTATGAAAGCCAGCAAGCAGGGAGAAAGCTTCCAATTCAGTTATAGAAAGCCTGGGTTGACTGGAGAGATGTTCAACTTTTGTTTCCTAGATACCTTTAATGTCTCTAGTTCAGTTTGTCTTTTTAAAGGAACGGTAAAGTAGACATGCTGTTCTTTATGGTCCAGAGAATGATCTGTGATAACCGTATTTTAGTTTTGAATGAGTGAATTAAGTATGTAACAAGTCAACAACAAAAAAAAAAAACAAGTGATAGGTAGATAGATGATAGATAGTTGCAGGCATTTTTTTCAATCATGGACTACACAATGGTAGCATCTGGAAATGGCTTACCATCTAGTTGTTTTCAAGGACACCATACTTATACTCTGGGTTTTGTTCTGCTGTTCTTTTCCTTCCCTGTCACAGAGTTAGGGAAGCCCGTCCATCCTTAGACAAAGGGCGCTGGAGGACATTTTGAGACAAACATGCTTGCATCTGAAATTGGGAGTGGGAAAATCCACTTCCAGGGTCAGCTTCTTAGTAAGCTCCATAAGCATGTGGCAGTTTACATTATACCTGCTCACTTCCTTTGCTACTCATATAAACTACAGATGGAGGTAGGCATCTGGACTTGTAGGAAAGTTCTCTCTGTATTTCTACTATGAAATAAGGATTCAAAATAAAGTTCGGGTCTTGTTTCCTTCATTGATTCCTCTTACCAAATAGCTTGTCCTTTTCAATGATTGTTTTGTCAAACATAAATAATTTTATTGAACTGTAATTTATATGTACTAAAATGAGCTCATTTAAAACACAAATTAGATGAGTTTGAATAAATATATCTTCTCATTAACCACTATCACAATGAGGATATAGATTTCTATCATTGTAGAAAGCTCCTTTCTGCCTGCAGTCAATCCCAGTTGCTACCACATATTTGATCCTCACAATCAGTTATTTGACTTCTGAGATTGTAGATGCTCATATAGAAGTCTACAAGCTCTTGGAGCTGAAGAGATGGCTCAGTAGTTAAGAACACTGGTTGTTCTTGCAGAAGATCCGGGTTTGAATCCCAGCACCTACATGACAGCTAACAACTGTCCGTAACTCCAGTTCCAGGGGATCCGACAGTCTTTTCTGTCCTCCATGGGCATTGAATGACACAGGTGCACTCACCTACATGCAGGCAATACACACAAACACATAAAATAAAAATAATAAATAAAATATTTAAAAAAGAAGTCTACAAGCTCTTCGTGATGTTGAGGGATATTGCGGTGGTTCTGCTATTGTTCTTTATTCCTTTTATTAAAAAAATTAATTTTGTTTTACTTTATTTGTATGAGTGTTATGTGTGTATGTATGTAAGTGCACCTGTGTCATGCAGTGCCCTGGAGGACATACAAGGATGTCGGATCCCCTGGATCTGGAGTTATGAATGGTTGTTTACTGCCATGTGGGTGCTGGGACTCGAACCTGGGTCTTTTGCAAGAACAGCCCAGTGCTTTTAACCTCTGAGCCATCCCTCCTGCCACCATTTTCTTCCTTTTATGGAGACTGTTATATTTTATTGATTTCTTCCTCCTCCCTCCTCCTCCTCCTCCTCTTCCTCTTCCTCCTCCTCTTCCTCCTCCTCCTCCTTCTTCTTCTAGGATTTCATACATTAGTATTGCATTCACATCATTTACATATTTATACCCTTTCTTCCCCTTCAACTCTTCCCATGCCCTACTCCCTTTCAGCATGAATTTTCTGTGTGAGATCCTTTTATTATCTCTGGGGCCAAATATCTGACAGAAACAACTTAAGAGAGGAAGGATTTAATTAAAAGATATCTTTTTAAGGGAATAAGAGTTGTTTTATTCTGGAACCAAATATGAGTGACCATGTCCTGGGAACACTGATTTACTTTATTGTAAATACCACACAGTAGATTTTAAACTGCAAAATTTAGGTATTTTGTTGTAAATTAATTGATACTTCTATTTTCCATTTTATATATCATTATAATCATTTATATTATTTTTTCACATTTTTAAAAAATTTTACAAAAACTTTTTGAGAATTTCATACATGCATATAAGGTGTTTTGATCAAATCCATGCCCACTCCCTCCACTCCAACATTCCCCCCTCTGAAGAGGTAACCCTAAAATCTTTTAAGGATTATATATAAGCTCGCAAATACTTTTGACATTTTTGGCCTTGGAGTAGAGTATGTTGCCAACAGACCCAAGGACATTTTAACTTTTAGACAAGAAACTGGCTACATTTCTTTGGGGTCTTTTTACCCTAACTGCCTATCCAATTCCTACCTCCTATTCTTATCACGCCATCCTCTGAAGGGGTTACCCAAACTGCCAATAGGGAATAGGGACACCGACTGCTCTAGCTTTTTCTATGCTGAACAGGGATGCAGTGTGAGGCAACTGGAGTACCGCTTCAGTGGTTCTATCTAAAAGACTCCCAAATTGTATAACTTTTGTCTCTAAGGGGAGAAGTCCTTGAATCATGAATGGGAGATGTGAAGAAGTAAAGGCAAGAGTAATTAACATTACAAGTTCTAGACAGGGAACTAGAAAAAAGTCAGAACAGGGCAATTTTCAAATGTTCATGTGAGAGTCCATTGGAGTTTCTTGACAAGGGCTTCCAAAAGTATCCCTCTATTGGGTTCGTCCACATTTTTCTTTTGTCTTCCAAGGCTGGACTAGTTGGCTGGGAAGAGTGGCTGGATATTCAGGTGAGGGTCCAGTGACCCTGCTTGGTACTCCTTTAATGAATGAGCACAACTGTCAATAAGCCCAGTTGTGACTATGTTTAGCAATCAGGCTCAGCCAAAGTCGTGAGGAGGTTGTTATTTCATGCAGAAGGGACTGATTGCTGTATAGCATCATCTTACCTGGAATTTCAAAGGATTTGGTGCTAGGAGCCACACGTGAGAGTGAACATATGTCGTTTATTTTTCTGAATCTGTGTTACTTCACTTAGTATAACAGTTTCTAGATCCATCCGTTTACCTGTAAATTTCATTATTTCATCTTTCTTTACTGCTGAATAGAACTCCATTGTGTAAATATACCACATTTTTGTTAACCACTTGTCAGTTGAGGGACACTTAGGTTGCTTCCATCTCTTAACTGTTGTGAAAAGAGAAGCAACAACAATGGCTGTACAAGTGTCTCTACAATAGGATGAGTCCTTTGGGTATATGCCAAGGAGAAGTATAACTGGGTCATATGGTAGTTGTATTTTTGTTTTATAAGAGTTCTCCACATAGAGATTGCACGAGTTTTCAATCCCACAAGGAGTGAATGAGCATTCCCCTTTCTCCACATCCTCTCCAGCCTTTGGTATCATTTCTTCTCTTGATCCTAGCCAGTCTGATTGGGGTAAGGTGACACCTTAGGATGGTTTTAATTTGCATTTATCTGATTACTAACCATGTTGAACACTTTTTGAGATGTTTCTTAGCCATCTTTATTTCTTCCTTTGAGAACTCTCTGTTTAGACCTTTAGCCCATCTTTTCATTGAGTCATTTGGTTTCTCACTTCTTTGTTTTTTTGAGTTCCTTATATATCCTGGATGTTCAATCTCTGTCAGATGTGTCACTGGTGAAGATTTTTTCCCATGCTGTGGGTTTTCTCTTCACTTTTTTTGCTGTACAGAAGCTTTTTAGTTTAATGAGGTCCCACTTATTGAATGCTGACCTTAAGTCCTGAGCAACTTCTGTCTGATTTAGAAAATCTTTTCCTACACCTATGTCCTATAAGTTACTGCCAATATTTTCTTCTAATAGTTTCAGGGTTTCCAGTTTTACATTGAGGTCTTTGATCCATTATATTTGTCCATTTCATCCAAGTTGAGTGTGCCTGTGATATTCGTTTATTTTTTAAATCTCTGTAAGATTAGTAATGAGAGCTCCTCATTCACTTCTGATATTATTAGCTTGTGTACTCTGCGTTTACCTCATTTTATAGAGATTTTCATTCTCATTTTCAGCTCACTGCTAGTTTTCGTGTTTTCTAATTCCATTGATTTGGGTTTTCTGTTATCTCCCTTTATCTTCTAAACCTGGGCTTAATTTACTTGTGTATTTAAATTCTTGACTTCAGACAGCATTGTTTTTCTAAGGTGGAATTTGATGCTATAAATTTTACTCTAACCACTTTGATTATATCTCACGAATTTTGATGAAATATTCTTCCATTACCATTTAGTTCCCTTTTCTGAAATCTTTATAATTTATATTTTTTCTTAGACAATAGTTAGAAATGTATTCGCCTCTAAATATTTGGATATTTTAATTTTTTGTTATTTGGTACACACTTTCATTATTCTTCAGTAGAAGATGAGGTCAACCCTTTTTTATTTATTGAGATGTATTTTATTGGGTAGAAACACTGTCTTAGTAACAATTCTATTTACACTTGAAAAAAATGTGTCCTTTGTTATTATTGAATATAATATTTTCCATAAATGTTATATTTGACAAATAGGTTGAGAATATTGTTCAACTCTTCTACAATCTTACTGCATAATAGAAAAATTAAACTACAATATTAATTTTTAATGTCTTTACTTGTCCTCCCATCCATTAAGTGCTTACATATTTATGATAGTGAGTAATCAAGAATGATATAGTCTTTCTTATGATTAATGTTAGTATAGGTTTTACTTTTAACCTGTATGCATATTTATAATTAAAGATTTTGTTTGTTTTTAAGAGCTCAAATTGAGTCTCAGCCCCCCCCCCCCCATACCGTCCTCTGGCTTTTTGAGACAGAGTCTCACTATATAACCCTGGTGCTAGCCTGGAACTTGCCGTGTAAACCAGGCTGGCCTTGATCTCACAGAGATCTGCTCCCCTCTTCCTCCCAAGTTCTGGGTTTACAGGTGTATGCCACCAAGCCTGGCTTGCCCTATCATTTTAATTTTACTAAATATGTTTGAATATGCTATAGGTCCAATTGAAGCTGTCACTACATATGAATATTTTTCATCAGCACTTAGATATATGATGACACTCATTGCTGGCATTAAAGGCATCATGCATCAGCACACCTGGCCCTGGAATTCTTTCTCTTAATTTAAGTATTTTTTTATATTTAAGTGGTTTGTCATTATGGTTTATTAAATCTGCCATTTTTCTATTTTTCCTGTTATTTTGTTTTTTTTTCTTATTCTTTTCTTCCTTAATTTGGATTAATTCAGTATTTTGATATACTGAATTTGTACATGTGTGTGTGTGTATGTGTGTGTGTGTGTGTGTGTGTGTGTGTGTGTGTGTGTGTGTGTTCCTATGTGTATAAGGAGGCATGGCATGCCCTGGCACACACGAAGTTCAGAGGACAACTCTGGGAGTCAATTCTTGCCTTTCCCCTTGCTTGAGGCAGGGTTTTCTGTCTTTGCCTTGATTTTCTGCTTACATGTGTCAGGCTAGCTGACTTTAGACCTTCTGGGGATTCTTGAGTCTCAGCCTCCCATCTCCCGACAGGAGAACTGGGATTGCAGATGCTGCTGTGATACCTCTGGACTCAGGTCTTCATGCTTGTGAGACAAGTGCTTTTACCCATGGAGCCAACTTCCATTACATCACATTCTATTACATTACAGGTGGCCCTAGGGCAATGAGTATCAAGGCATCCAAAGGCCTTCAGCATTAGCTGTCACAATTATTTATTATTTGACTAGTTTTCCAGCCTCTTCACAGGCCAGGTCCCAGACTTATTGAATCAAAACTCTGATGTTATGGCCAAGTAACTTGTCTTATGAAGCCCTCTCTGGAAATCCAATGAATTCCATGAGAACTACCCTCTGACATTTAAAATATGCAAATTTTTAACATGCTTCGGTCTACCCTCAACTAAACAAGCAGTGGAATGATTTAACTTATTACTTCCTGTTATTGGTCCAATTCTATCATTAGTTTGTCTATATTTACTATATATTCTATGATATATTTTACTTTGTCTCTGCTTAATTGGAAAAAATGGGAAAATATTTCTCATTTATTTATATTTTTATCATTTCTATTGGTCTTTGTTTTGTCAAAGTAAGATTTATGTTCTTTTAATATCTTTTATGGTAAAGTTTTCTTCTTTTTAATTTTTATTTTATGTTTATGAGTGTATTGCCTGCATGTATGTTAGTGTATCTGTGTCATGCAGTGCCCATGGAGGTCAGAAGAGGGCATCAGATCCCCTGAAACTGCAGTTATAGACAGTTGTTAGCTGTCATATGGGTGCTGGGCATCAAATCCAGGTGTTCTGCAACAGCAGCCAATGCTCTTAACACCTGAGCCATCATCTCTCCAGTCGTAATAAAGTTTTCTTAGTCCCAGGTTCTTTTAGCTTTTTCCTGCCTCAATATGTCTTTGTTTCATTCTTATATTTATTGATGTTTATGTAATAGATAATTCTAGGCTGAGTTTTTGCAGCACCATAACAGTGCTACTCCGTTTTTGTCTTTTTCACATTAATTTTGACATGAAATCCATGCTTATCTTTACTTTTGCCCTTTTATTTATTATCTTTCTAGCCTGCTATTAAAATATTTTCTCTGTATCATTGTTTATAGCAATTAAATTATGACGTGCTTTGGTATTGTTTGATTTGTGTTTGCATTGCTCGACTTTCATTAAGCTTCTTGGCTCTGTGGGCTGATAGCTTTCATCAAATTGGATAAACTCGAGGCTAGTATGCTTTCAAATATGTTCCCACTCTTATCATTTGTCTCTGATTTCCATTATACACAGGTCACCAAGCTTCTGTTTATTTACTTATTTAACTCATATGGGATCTTTTTGTCTCTGTGGTTCTGTTTACCTATTTAAAATTCTTACATCTTCGTGTTTATTGATGTTTTTTCACTCAGTGTCTAATCTGCTATACAGTCTATTCAGGCATCCTGTTTTTCAGCTAGAATTACTTTTTAAACAATTTTCCATTTTCATGACACATATACATATATATATTTCCTTTAAATGTCCTAGTAGGTCTATTTCCTTTATAGTTTCTGGATACATTTCTACCAGTTAATTTTTATGTTACAGTACATATTTTTGCTTCTCCATAATGTCCAATAAAATTTGTGTTTACTTTTTGTAGTGAGGATTTAATCAAGATCCTCAAGCATGGTAGGCAAGAGCTTTACTACTGCAGCGTTTCGAATTCAAAGATATAGATGAACAGGAAAGTTATCTCACAATTTTGAGATATCTAGTCCCAGATCCTTAGTTCGTCTTGATAGAATGCTTAATGTTGTTTATTATGCTGTTGAAAGTTTAGGATTTGTTTCTTCCCTTAAAGAGTGTTAAATTTTTGGATAAGCCATGAAATTATTTACAGATTGGTTTGATCCTTTTGATGTTTCTATTCATGGTACTTTTTATTGTCATTTGCTTGTTTTGAGGCACACATCAAATAACCTCGGCTCTAGGGCTAATTTTTCTTCATTTCTTATGTGTAATCTTTCATGAATCTCCACTGGGTATGTTGAATATTCAGTGAAATTTTGCAACTTCAACGTCTTGGAATTCAAATGCTTCCCAGCCCTATGAAAGCTAAGAGATTTGCTTGGTTTACAGAGTGGAGGTGTTCTTTACTTGCCTGCATATGATACCATGCTAGAGTGCATAGCTTGTCATTCAGTGACAGACTCAAGAAGGTCCTGTGCTGACTCCTAGAATATTTTTTAGCTTTCTTTTCTCCCTTTTATTACTTTAACTTGCAAATATTTGTGCCTCAGTCTCCTCAAAGTTATCATTATCACAAGTGAATGAGAATCATACTCCTGTTCTCCTTTCTTCAGAGATGGATTTCAAGGAGTGCTTAGGAGGGACGTAGGAACGTTGTAGAGTTCAGGTTGCTCTGTTTCTTGTCTCTGCATGGATAAAAGCCCAAGATCATGACTTAAATTATATGTTATCTCCTGATTTTGTATAGTTTTCTACTTATAGAGGCAGGACAAGTCTGATGCTAGTTACTTTTTTGTCACCAGTGGTAAAAGTCTCCCATTGACTCTTTATTTAGACTTGAAAAATGAATCATTAGTTTATTTAATATGAAAATTTCCTGTGCTAGAATTCTCAAAGTCATTTCCCTTTTCTTGTTCATGTATAAACAATGACTTGGAAAACCCTCTACTGCCGTCTGACTATTGGGTTTTAATATTTATATATTTGTTGCAAAATTGTGAGATAACGTTCCTGTTCATCTATAGCTTTAAATTTGAAACTCTGCAGGACATTTTAATGTTGTATTTGCTTTCTGATATGTCTAGATTAGGGTAGGCATGTGCTATGGGGAAATACCCACCCTAAATTTTAGTGTCTTGGAACTATGGGCTAAAGTTTCTTGTTTAAGAAAATGTTGGTAGAGGTTAGATCAACATGAGGGACTGGACTCTGAAGTATGCACTGAACGGATTATCGAGGCTGCCGGGATGTGCTGCACATCTCTGTGCTTGGTGCCTGTGCTCAATACTAAATGAAAAAAGAACTGGAACATCTTCCATGAATTTTATTGCCTCACCCTGATAGCAAAGCATGGAATTTCTGCTCAAAGCCTTTGGCCATAACTAGCTGGCTCTGTTTGAGTGCAAGGCAACTTGGAGATGTAATCTCCAGTGTGCCCAGAAAGATGCAAACTCCACACTGGTACTAATGATACCCATCATAGTGAGCACTGGTCCTGATACTGGCCCCTCTCCATCACTGAAGAGGGCTCCTCAGATCAAATTACAGCCTCCAACTGTTTGAAAGCCTTTTTAAACCATTATTTTAATAACTCTGCATCAATCTTTTAGCCATGCAGGATAGATTTTTAGCCACACTGCCTCAGGTAAAATACATAAAGCCAGACACAGATCAAGAAAGAAACTGGAAAGAATTTTACCTTTATTGTATGTACAATTCCCTGGAGAGAGTATGCTAGTCAAGATCACTGAGACAAACACAGGGTCAGCTATGAGACAGAGGATGGGAGAGGAGTTGAAGGCGAGTACACTTGTTATGGCTTTTACAGGAAGAAAGAGGCGATGCAGGTCAAGCACGTTCAGGATTGGCTAGTTTGAATAGTTTTAGCAGGCGTCAGTCTTGGTTTTCTGGTACTTGGTACCAGCGTGAACAGGATGTATGTATATTGTAACTGATATGTACAACCCAATAAGGATAGCTTGATTGACCGTATCTCTCACTCACACTGAGTCAAGACAACATGTATGAACAACTCTATCACATAGAGAGTGCTTATTATCACCATGATTTTATTTAGAATACTTACTCACATTGAAGTCAGATCAAGTTTTCAGGGTCATTCAATTATTGCCTAGGGGATCCTAGTGTTAGAATGCAAAAGCCTGATTCACTGGTGGAAACGCTTTCCAATGCAGTGCCTTCTGTGGAAGGCTTCAAAAAAGTTTCCACCAGTACCTGACCAAGACCCATGCCCAGGCTCCCCATCTCTGGCTTCATTTAAGAATATGGTCTTTTTGCTTCTCATGCACATGGTATGGCGATGTCCCAGAGGAGTAATTCCACCCAGAGGATAGCCTTTCTCCAGTTCTCAGTGAGAGGATAGTCTTCCTTTCAAAAGGAAGTACATTAAAAAAAACAAGAACCTAAACTGTAGCCAAGGTTCAGATTTCTAAAGCACGGTGACAATTAGTGCAAGTGAATGAAGTTTTACCAAAGTCAAATTCCCCTAGAAGAGGTGTTAGTGTGAAACTTCAAGACCATTCTTTGCTTATGGCATATTAAGGGTATATGGCAAAGAACTATAACACTCAGTGGTGCTTTAGGATTCTCAGAACTTGATGGGGCTCTCTGCTTCCCACATATCTCCCAAGTGAGGCCCAAGGTTGACCTACCTATGGCAGAGCCTTGTTTTATGACAAAGAACAAGCGGTCCAGGGTGTTGGCATGTGGTGATAGCTAGGGTATGTAAATATTAAGACCTATTTGCAAATGCTATAGAAAAGCTAAATTGAATTAATTTTATTTTCATGAGTTGAAACACTGAATTAAAAAACAATTTAAATGTCTCATTCTTTTAGGAAAAAAAATCAATGGTTTAAAATTAATTTCGTTTTTAAAACTTACTGTTAATTCAATAAAGCCTTTTGGGCTTTTAAAACTAATTGTCTTTGAACTCATTTTAAATTCAAAAGTCTTTATAATTTTGATAATATTTTACACTATCTTTACAAAAGCAGTTCATATTACAAACTTAGAAGGATACAGAAATAATTAACAAGCCCTGAGCTTAAGAATGATGCACATATTTTAAAAATATTCTTATTATTCTTTAAACATTATTTGATCAGTTTATGAGAATTTCATCCAGTACGTCTTGATCATATTTGCCCCCTCCCCATCTCCTCTCAAATTCACCCCCCACTCCCCCACTTCCTGTCTTCTTTCTCTTTTTTCCTTAAAGTCCATTGTGTCCAATTTGTGTTGTTCAAATACTCGTGTGTGTCCATCCCCTGGAGTTTGGTCTATCTACTAGGTGTCACACCCTTAAAGAAAACTGATTCTTCCTCCTCCAGCAGATATCAATTGCCAATACCTCTTCAGCTAGCACTGAGACTTTGTCCTTACCTCCCCTTCAATGTTAGGATTTTGTCTGGCGTTAGCTTGCGCAGGTCTTGTATGTGCTGCCACAGTTTATATGTGCATGTGCACTGCTGTGTCTGGAAAATACTTCTATTGTAGTCACCCACTGCCTCTGGCTCTTTCAGTCACTCAGTTGTTCCACACTCTCTTCCACTGGAGTCACTGAGTCTTGAAGAGAAGGATGTGCATAGATGTGCCATTTAGGACTGAGAACCCCAAAGTCTCTTATTTTCTGCATGTTTCTCTGTGATAATTGCCTTCTGTTGCAAAAAGGAGCTTCTCTGATGAGGGTTAAGAGGTGCACTAATCTATGAGGATAAAAATAAATCATTAGGAGTCGGTTTAATACTATGTCCATTTGGCAGGATAATGGTAGGATCTCCCTAAGGTCTATGACCTGTCTGGCCACAGGCTCTTGACAGTAATAGCAGTTCCATTTTGTGGATGTTAAATACAACTAGAAAGTGTTTGGTTACTCTCACAACATTTGTGCCACTATTGTACCAGTAGGCATGCCTTGCTGTGACAGTTGTTAATGTAGTTTACAGGGCTCACAGCTGGATAAGAATGATGATTACTATTCTCTTTCAGTAGCATGCATAGCACATACCAGCACTTTGAAACTAGCCAGGAGGGATGTCAGTACAAGTTTTGAGTTCTCCACAGACCATAACTTCAAGATGGACATTCCTATTGTTTTTGTGAAAGCAGAAGAATTATCTCACATTTTGGTTAAGCAAATTGTACCTGTATATGAGTGTGCAATATATATATATGTATATATAGTGAAAATTTGCATATTCATGGAAGAATTTGAAGGGTTGTACATTAGAATGTTATCTCTAAAAGAAGGGAAAGATGAGAGATTTTCTATAATTTAAAAATTTCTATTTCAACGTAATTGTTTCTTGAAAGAGTTTTAAAAATATGTAATTAATAAAAAAAGCATTTTGAAAACTATGTGAATCCTTGGACATGTTTGGATGTTATCAGATCATTTGAACATATTTGTGAATGTGACTTAAGGGTCTTCTTAGTATTTTTAGCCCATAAGAACATTTTCAATACCATTAGTTTCCACAGCAATATCTTTTTTTAACCCTTTAAATTATTTTTTTACTTAGTGTAGACAAAATGGGTTTCCTTATGCATTTTCATGCATCTGCATTGTTACACCCTGCTCATATCTGCCCAGCTCTCTCCTTTCTCACTTGTTTTTCATCTACACAAACAGCCCTTATTTTGCTTTCTTTACATACACACACACACACACAAACACACACACATGCACACACATGCACATACACGCACAGAATTAAGTCTAGATTTCAGCTATGAAAGAGATCATGCTTCTCATCCCATTGCTCTTGCTGTTCAGCTTTACTGCATACTACTTTCTAAGTTTATAATCACTAATTTTTCAAATTTTAATTTCAAGGAGGACACATGTTCATTGGGAATAACACATAGCTTAAGAAAAGCAAAGGATAAGAGTGCTCTTTTCACTATTCATTCCCTTATCTCTAGATGAATATATTTTTTAAAGTTTAATGCAAAATTTTCTATATCCTTTACTATTTATATGCTAATGTAAAGGGTACAACACAGCATACAGTAAAAATTAAGTTTACACAGTTCCTTCCCATCCCACATTGTCTTTTAATTAAATTATTTCTTTTTTATTTATTTCTATTTATTTAATTATTTTTAGATAAAGTTTCACTGTATAAGCTTGGCTGGCCTGGAACTTACTATGTAGACTATGTTCTTTCAAACTATAGTGATCCATCTGCCTTGACCTCTCGAGTGCTTGGATCAACAACGTATGTTTCCACACCTAATAATTTCTAATTTTAATTCTCTTAGAAGTAACCTCTGTATGACTTAGAAAGTTAAAACAGCACTGTTTTGGGGAAATTCATGTGACTACGTCCTTCTTTTCACTTTCCATCACTATGTTGCAGCTTCAAATCTATTTGTTTCTGTTCTACTTACTTTTTCCATTGCTGTGACAAAATACCGTAGAAAAGCGACTTAAGGAAGGAAGGGTTCACTGGGTTTGAGGGTCATATTACATCATGACAAGGACTTCGTGGTGGCAGGGGCTTGCATGTCGATTTGACCACTTACACGGGTATGGGTGAGGGATTGCTTACAGAAAAGTGGATGACAAATGCAAGTATGCTACCAGCATCTCACTCCAGCGTGAGTGAAGACTGCGTGGGGGCATTCTGCATGAACTACAGGCAGTTTGACTGGTTGGAAATTCTCCCCTCTCCCACAATTGATCACTGCTTATATTACCTCACAGTGGGACCTTGTGGGTAGCTTTTCTTAATTCCTGAGTCTCTTGAGCTTGCTTCCTCCCTCCAAGAGGGAGTGTTTCAATCTGGAGGAAACTGCTGCACAGAACTCTGTAAATCCCATAGAAATGAAAGGCAAGGGCGGAGAAGCGTGCGGCAAAGTTTTATTACAAGTGTTAACCCACGTTTTGAATTCATTTCAGACCCAAGTCTGACTTTTTTGGTATGTGGGCACAAGGCCTAGGATGTCATTAAGGCTGTTATGAAATAAAGTATTTATCCTCTTTCATGGACAGGTTCATGAGCAAGAAGGGAGGTCAGATCAGATGATCTGACACCAAAAGCTCTTCTGTATTCCCCAAGTGAAGAACTGTCTCCGGAAGGAGAAAAGTCAGCAAGTCAAGGGCTGGGAATTTCTGGAAGCAGTTTTTCAGAAGCACAATCTCAATGGCCCTGTCTGTCAGCTTGTGGTCATACAAGCCAACTGACTTTTCAAATTGGATGGCGTTTCCCGCTAGTTCCTGGCAGGGTGGAGGGGGTATTTGCTAGTGATCAAGAAAGCTGCTTTCCCTACTCTTTGCTTTGCAGAACTAATCCTCGTATGTGTACTGCACTTTTCAAGCAACCTCAAGTCCCTTATGTGGATTACTAATGGCCTTCATATCAGTCAGGTCCAACCCTCCTCTTCTCCAGCCCACGCAGGCAACACAAGGCATTGATGCCGATGCTATGAAACCTCAAGGAAGTTGATGCTATGAAACATCAGGGCTTTCTCTCCCTGTTTCTACCACGGTCCAGTTCATCTGTTTCTTTGTCATTGCTAGTTACCTACTGTTGGAACCACTTCTGTTCCTCTGAAAAAGTCAGAGATTTTTGTGGTTCTATTCATTATCAGTTGCCTCTATCTACTGTCTTGTATTCCTGCCTCTTCCTTCTTTAAGTGACTCGTCTTTGTCAAATCTATCCACTGCATCCCACTTGGTGTACATAAAACAGCTCTTCTCATGTTCATTTTTATTGGTTTATGTGACATTTAATTAAATTATGCAATTGCAAGAGCATATACAACTGGTATAAATAGATTTGGGTACAATCACAACAGACATGGCTGAGCGTCCAACTCAACTGGTGGAGTGACAGTGTATATATCAGAAATTAGCTAACCAGCAGACAGCCTTCAGCATGCTGAGCCCCCAGTCAACATGATTTACTAAGACATAGAGAGCATTCATTAAATAAGGGTTTTGTTAAGGAGAGAGCCACACAGAGAGTTGTGCTTCAGTGAATGCCACAGAGATTTGCTTCATAGTCCTCAGACCTTCATCCATACCATTTCTCTGGGAACTAAGTCTTCATCAGTCTATGGGGCTAGGCACTCAGCAGAACTATTGCAGGTCCAGGAGGATATGCAGGTAGTTCAGGCAACATCCACTTGGAAACTTTTTCCAGGTTCAGAATTTAATACAAAGACCACTAAGTGATGATCTGAAGATATTTGCAGTTATTTCTAGTTCTGATAGTTAATCTTAATTGTCAATGATGAAATCTAGGATCACCTGAGAGATGAGCTTCTGGGCTTTCTTGATTGGGTTAATGAAGACAAGAAGACCCATCCACTGAGGGTGGTTTCATTCCCTGGGATGGTATCCTGAACTGTATGTATATAAAGGAGAATCTACACATGTCTGTCTGGGATTTTCTTGATTGGGTTAATGAAGACAAGAAGACCCATCCACTGAGGATGGTTTCATTCCCTGGGATGGTATCCTGAACTGTATGTATATAAAGGAGAAAGTGAGCTAAGAATAAGTGTTCATCAGTCTCTGCTTCCTGAATTCAGAAGCAATGTGACCAGCTCTCCCAGACTTCTGCCTCTGTGGACTTCCCTGCAGTGGTGGTGATAACCTTGAACTGTGAACCAAAACAAACATTTCTTTCCTAGGTTGCTTTTATCAGGGTATTTTATCACAGTAACAGAAAAGTAACTAGGACACTAAGCTAGGAGACAGAGCAATGGTCCCTTCTAAAGATGTGTGTACCTGAATCCCTGGAAACCATAGGAAACATAAAATTACATGGTGAAGGTGAATTAAGGTTGCAGATGGAATTAATGTTGCTAAGTAATTGTTCTTAAAGTTGGAAGATTCTCCTGGTAAACTGAATGCAATCCCAAGAGTTCCTCCAGGCAGAAAAAGTAGAAAAAAAGTGAAGGGTAGAGAAAGAAAATGAGTCAGGGATTAGTGACCAAGAAAGAGCTTTGAACAGTTCAATGTGACAAGGACTCAACCCTTCATTGCTGACAGTTAGGATGGAGGAAGGCCACCATTCAAAGGCAGAGGGTGTAAGAAAATGGATTATACCCTTCTACCTTGAGGCCTCTAGAAAGGAGATAGCCTTTGATTTTAGCCCAGAGATATACATACCAGTCTTCTGACCTCCACAGCTATATGTCTGCGTTTCTTCAGTCCCTAAATTTGTGTTCAGTCGGAAACTAGTGGACATTTCTTATGTCCCTGACTTCCTCCCTCCTAATAAAGAAAATTACATTTAGAAGATTTATGTAACCCAATCTCCAACTTCTGCACTCTTCTTATGTCTCCTGCATTTACATGCAGTTCTAGAGCTGTTGTTTGTGACTTAGAGGAAAATGAGGTAAAGGTACAAATCACTTCTCAGCTGCATGTTTAAAATTCTTTAAATATCTAAGAAGAGTTTGTCAACAGTGGGTCTGACGTGGGTGAAGAAAGAGCAAGAACCAAGAGGAGCTCTGCAATGCACAAAGCTTGATAAGCCAAGGTCCTGGGGAAGCAAACGTTAGGACCCCACTTTAAAGATGGGGGTTCTGCTAAGGTCTCCCAATTCCCTCTGCAACCTGCTCGACTAGATCAGCTCCCAGAATGACCTTGTAAACATGAGTTGCCTCCATATTTATCTTGATCATTGTTGTCTCTCCATACAGAATCTGAAATGAGGGGAATTACTGAAGACAACTTCCTGTCCTGAAGCACAAGAGCTTCCTGCAGATCACCTGTGGGACCAAGGGGAAGAGGAAAACCTCCAAAAACTGGTTCATGACCTGCTCTTACAGCCACAGGAAGAGAGGACTATGAGGAGACAGAATTTTACTCAGCTTAAGCTCCAACATCGAGATGACATACACACTCAGAGAAATAACTTACGGAGTGGTGAGGATTGACTCCCAAATGAGTGCAAAGTCTGTCAAATTCAGGATGTAGAGGAGGGTCTTCACTTGGTTCAGGTGTCAGGATGGCCTAGCAGAAAATGAATGAGATCATGGGGAAGGGAGGTGGTAGGGGTTGTGGTTGTGGATAAGGGGGTGAGAAAATGTAAACTTACTCTAAGGACCCCAGTCCAGTTAGGAAGGGTGACATAGCAGATTCCATCATGGACCCATCTTGATTGAGAAGCCTACGAATTCTCCTCACATTGCGGCAGCTAATCTCCAAGTAGAAAATAGTCTTAAAGTCAGCATCAGAGATTTTCTGAGGCTCATGAATGTAGTATAGTACTTTTGGTGATAACTAGAATTTAGAGATGGGACAGATATTTACTCAAGGTGAGTGTGTAGCTTGGGACAAGAGTCTAACATGAAACTTAAATTTCCTCATGTGACGAGGAAGATGTCCTATAGTATAGTTTCACCTTTAAGGGTAAAGTGAGATGCACATGGAACTACTTTGATGTAATTAAAAATAAGTCATGATGAACATTTTCATTGCTATTCAAATTGACTTAAATTTATATCAGGTCATTAGGATTAGCAAAGCTTTGGAATAATCTTTCTTTTGAAATATTTTATGGGGAAAGAAGGAATTGATTCCTTTTTCATCTCTGGCCTTCTTGAATTATCTCTTATCTTTTCCTCTCTCCTATTTCAATTTCATTTCCACATTCTTACACTCATCCCTTTGACTATCCACATCACACTGGCATATATACCCTATTGTTTTGCTGAGATAATTTTGGACAAGGTCACTAATGATCTCCTAATGTCAGCTTTTTAATAATATGAACAGTAATAACATTAATAATGACACTAGCTAAGGTTTCTTGAGGTTTAATTGTGTCAGGCATGGTTCTTAGTGAATTACATGTGCTAATTAATTTATGTCAGTGAAGCAGGTACTATTATTACAAAATTAGCAATAAGAAAATTGTGGCTCAGAAAGCCTGCCCCTTGCCCTAGTCACAGGAAGGGGCAGAGCAAGGATGCACACTCAGTGTGCTGTTGTGTTCACTTGATGCTGTACTCTGCTAGATGTGGATTTGGCTTTCTCAGACAATCCTTGGTTGGGGAAAAGTCATTGAAAAGACCCCTGGGTGACTGTAGGAAAGCAGTGGAAATGGTAGAGATGGCAATCAAGTTTAAGGATGTTCCCGCTCTTGACACTGAGAGGCCTAACAGGCTGGTAGATTTTCTAAGCAGCTGTGTTAAGAAGATGTGAGCATAGAAGGGATGTTAAAGAGACTATAACACAGGGAGATGTGGATATGTCACTGGTGAGGGTAGAGGGCCGGTTCCTTTAGATCTAGGTCCAGAAAGACTCAGGAGGCTAGTTGGTCCCTAGTGGAAATAGAAAACTGTCTTTTTCCATATTTTACAACATATATTAAATGTACAAAATAAAGAATTTCATTGTTACATTTTTATGAATGCATATAATATGCTTTGATCATCTTCACTCCCATTAATCCCTCTCTTCCACCCCTTTCGATTTTCCCTATGTACTGTTACTTTTGCATCCTTATGACTGAAATAAAATACCTGACAGAAATAAATTAAGGCAGAACGGTTTATTTTAGTTCATGGTTTCTGAAAGATTTTGGTTCATCATGGTGGAGATGAAAGGGAAATGTGCTCTGTTGAGGGCATCAAGAGCCACTTGTTGTGGTGGGAGCATATAACAGAGGCTGCTCATACCTTGGTGGGACAGAAAGCAGAGCAATGAGGTAGGCATAACTTTTAATGGCCCACTCCTAGTGATGTATTTCCACCAGTCAGACCCCATATCCTAAAGGCTTCTCACCTTCACACTAGTATCTTGAGCTGACTTGAAGATTCAAAACATGAGCTTGTATAGCAAACTTGCAGATTAAAGCACAGAAATATCCTTTCTATTTTCAAGCTTTTTAAAAAATAGGCTCCACCTATGAGATGAAACACAGGATACTTGTTCTGAGTTGGGCTTATTTCACCTAACACAATGATCATTTAGTTTCACACATTTTTTCTGCAAGATGGCCCGTTTTTGTTCTTTTTTTTACCTGAATAACACTCCCTTGAGTATATGTACCACATCTTTTTTACCCATGCATGTGTTTACTGGTAGCTAGACTAATTCTTTATCTTGGCTGTAGTGAGTAGTGGTGGGTAAACATGGCTATTCACACATCTCTAGTGTATTCTGCTTTTGATTCTGTCAAGTATGTATCAGCAGTGCTAACACTGGATCATATGGTAGTTCTATTTCTTGTTTTCTGAGGACTTTTCCGTATCTCTTCCCATAGTAGTTGCACTAATTTGCATTTGCACCAACAGGCTATAAGGGTGCCTTGATCTGCATTCTTACTTGCATTTGTTGTTCTAATTTTCTTTCTAAAAATATTCTTAAGGAGTTGGAGAGATTGTTATGCTGTTATGAGTTCTTACTGCCCTTATAGAGGACCAGGATTTGGTTTCTAGCACCCACATGGTAGCTCACAATCGTCTGTAATTCCAGCCCTGGAGGTGGGGGGTGAGCATGTGTGCTCCCATGTGTGTGGGCACACTTGTGTGTGTGTGTGTGTGTGTCTTTGTGCCAGTCTGTGCATGTGGAGCCAGAGGTTGACATCAAGAGTCTTCTTTAATCATTCCACTTTATATATTGGAACAAGGTTTCTTCCTTGAACATACAACTTGCCAATTTGACAGATGTAGCCACCCAGCTTGCCCTAGGGATTTCCTGCCTTAGTCTCCTAAGTGCTGGGATTATATGTGGTTTACAGGGTGACGTGTGGGCACACTTGTGTGTGTGTGTGTGTGTGTGTGTGTGTGTGTGTGTATTCAGATTTGCTTAACAATCTTTCTCCAATGTATGTTTTTAGTTTCTTTGTCAAAAGTCAGGTGACTATAGCTTTGTGGGTTTTTTCTGAGTCATCTATTTTCTTGGTCTGTATGCATGTTCTTTTTATTTTTATTTTTTTATGTGTGTATGAGTGTTATGTCTTCATGCATGTAAGTGCACCCGTGTTGTGCAGTGCCCAGGGAGGACAGAAAAGGGTGTCCAATCCCTTGGAACTGGAGTTAGGATTGTTGTTAGCCACCATGTGGGTGCTGGGGTTCAAACCTGGGTCTTCTGTAAGAACAGCCAGTGCTTTAAACCAATGAGCCATCTCTCAGGCCCACATGTATGTTCTTATGTTAATCCCACCCTGCCGTTTGCACTGACTCCGTACAGCGTGATTTGAAATTAAGTATTGTGGTATCTTCAGCCTCAGTCTTTGCTAGTGAGTGTTTTGACTGCTCTAAGTCCTGTGTGTGTTTATATGTATTTTCTCATTCTGTGAGGAATATCATTGGAATTTTGATCAATATTGCATTAAATTTATATTTTGACTCTAGTAATATGGCCATTTTACTAATATTAATGTTGTCCATCTGTGAACACAGGAGGTTTTTCCATCTTCTAGTGTCTTCTTCAAGTTCTTTAGAGTTTTTTTTTTTTTTAATTTTCATTGTAGAGTTCCTCTATCTCACTGGCTAGGTTTATTACTAAGTATTTTATTCTTTTTAGGCTATTCTGAATGGGGTTGTTTTTTCATTTCTTTCTCAGTGGGCTCTTTATCAGTTTATTCAAGAGCTACTGGATTTTAATGTTGATTTTGTATACAGGTAGTTTGCTGACTGTACTTATCAAGTCCAAAAGTCTTTGGGTAGAGCCCTTAGAGTCTTTTAAGAATAGAATCATATACTTATATTTATGTCTATATATGTATGTATACAATCATATACTTCTCTGCACATAAGGATAATTTCACTTCTTCATTTCCATTCTTCTTATTTGTTTCTGGCCTCATTGCCTTGGCTAACGCCTCAAGTACTATAGTGAATAAGAGGGGTAAAGACAGCTCCTCTTTCACGTTTTCCACGTTCAGTCTGATGTTGGCTATGGGCCTCTCATCAGTACCTAAATGTTTCTGGGTTTTTATCATAAAGTGAGTTTGAGTTTTGTCAGTGGGTTTTTCTCTATCGGTTGATATGATCTATGATTTTGGTCTTTCTTTCTCCTTATGTGCTATGTTATAGTTATTGTTATGTTGAACTTTCTTTGTATTTTTGGAATGAAATCAACTTGATCATAGCATATGATATTCTGTGTATGTATGTGTGTGTGTTGTGTGTAATGAGTGTACTGGTGTGTATTCATGTGGGGGCCAGATGTCTTCCTCTATCACTCTTCATCTTACTTCTAGAGACAGGACTGCTCCCTGAACCCAGAGCTCACTGATTGGCTGGACTGACTGGTAAGCGAGTTCCAGAGATCTACCTGTCTATGTCCACTGCCTGCCAGTGCTAGGGCTGCAGATATGTTTTACCATTTAAGGATTTTTACATGTAGGCGGAAGATCCAGACTCAGTCCCCCATACTTGCGTAGCAGGCATTTTACCCACTAAGCTATTCCCTGAGTCCAGCACAAAATTTTCTGATGTACTGTTGTATATTTTAGAGAATATTAGTTTCTGTAATCAAACCCATGTAGATAAGATCTTACACATTTAATAGAGAACATTACCCTTGTACAAATGGGAATAAATTAAGTTTAATATTTTTAGACCCATATGGCTGTTAATTTCTGTGAAGACCAACTCAACACAGTAAATTAGAATATGTTTTTCCAGTGTTGCTAACACAAATAAAGTTTATAAAATATACTTTAAATTTAATAACCTAATGTCATCCTCTTACCTTCTCTTACCCTCCCCTCCCTGCTAACACCTCTCCCACAAAATTTCCATGCAACTTTGAGTTTTTTTAGGTTTTTCTTTTACTCACTAGGTTTAAAACCAGGGCTTGTGTGCTGGATAATTTTAGTGTCAACTTCACACACCTGGGTTGAGGGAGCCTCATTTGGGGAATTGCTTTCATTGGACTGGCCTGTGGCCATGTCTGTGGGGCACCTTCTTGATTGTTGAGTGATGTGGGAGGGTCCACCCCACTATGGGTGGTGCCACCCCTGGGCAGGTTGGCCTGTGTTGCATAAGAAAGCAGGATGAGCAGAGGGGAGCAAGCCAGTAAGCAGTGTTCCTCCATAGCCCCGGTGCTCCAGCTCCTGCTTCCAGGTTCCTGCCTTGAGTTCCTACCTTGGGCTCCCTAATGAACTGTGACCCGGGAGATGTAAGCTGAATAAACCCATTCCTCCCCAAGTTGGTAGTGGTCAGAGTGTTTCATCACAGCAAAGAAGAAACAGACTAGGACAGCTTAGATATGAAGCTCTCCACTGGAGCATGAGTAACTTATCAATGGCTAACTCAGAGAAGACAATGACTTCATTTCCCCCAGCAACCCTTGATGGTTTTTTGCTCCCCTGGGTGACATTGGGCTCTATAAACCCCTCTCCCCTCTATGACTGAATATTTATGGGCTCAGCTTATGTAGACTGTGTAGGCAATTGTGGCTGCTGTCAGTTCATGAGTGCCTCGGCCAAGTCAAACCCATAAGACATCATTTCATGGCTCTTCTCCAATTGTTTGGCTTTTATATCCTTTTGTCTGGTCTTCCAACATTTCCTGAGCCTTGAAGTGGATGGTATAGTGCTTATTTATGGCTGATCACTCAGCAGTGCCAATACTGGGATATTTGGGGGTGGCGATTTTTATGTCTATGTTCATCATGGAAATTGATCAATCATTTTCTTCTGTAGTTGTGCCGTCCAATTTTGGTATTAGGGTAATACTGGCTTCATAGAATAAGTTTGGAAGTATTCTTCTCTTCCTATTTTGTGGAATAGTTTGTGGAACACTGGTTGTGTTTCTCCTTTAAAAGGGTATTGAAATTCAGCTGTGAATCCTTCTGCCCCTGGACTTTTTTTTCTTGGGAGATTTTTTGTTTGTTTTGTATCATTTTGTTTTGTTGAGATAGGGTCTCATGTAGTCCATGCTGACCTTGAGCTCCATATGTAAGTGAGGATGATCTTGAACATCTGATTCTTTGGCCTTATCAGATTTAGGATAAGAGATATGTGCCATCACATCTCACATACGGAGAATGTTTATTACTGTATCAATCTCATTTCTTGGTATTGATTTATTTAGGAGTTATTCAAACCTCTTTGTTCAATTTTGATAGGTCACATTTATTTATTTTAGATCTTCCAATTTATGGGACCAGTAAAAGTTTATAGAATAATCCCTAATTATCCTAAAGTTTTCAGTGGTTCTGGTTATGATATTTCCTTTCTTACTTTTATTAATTTGGGTTTTCTTCTTCCTTTAGGTTAAGTTGACCAATGATTTTTAAACTTTCATTCTTTTTAAATAACCATCTTTTCTCTTCATTGATCTGTTGCATTGCTCTTTCAGACTTTGCTTCATTTATTTAAGCTCTGATCTTTATAATTTCTTTTCTTCTGTTTGTTTTGTGTTGGACTTATTTTTTTCTGAGACCCTGAGTTGCATTTTTAGGTTATTTGAGATCTCTCTGATATTTTAATTTAGGCACTTACAATTATAAGCATCCCTCTGATCACGGTATATGTGAACTGAGACTTTGAAAGCCACTTTGTGGAACTTTGGAAGTTTTAGCCTGTGTGGTTCCCTCATGCTTGTGCCAATCTACAGTTTTGTCCACATCCTACTGAGATGTGGGGAAAGAGGAGGGTAAAGAGAGTGACATTTTAAAATGTAATTTGGAAGGAAAACTCTCAAAAATGAAATAAAACTTTGATCAACTAGAATACAGATGTGTTAGACTGGCTACTCTGGAATAATTTACTTTTTCAGATGTTCATAAAGCAATTTTGTGACTCATAAATCTGATGAGTCAAGACGTAGTCTCTTAAAAAGAAATGTTGAGTAATTTGCCTGTTGTTTTGTGGCAACCATTTAGTAATCATATAAAGCAAGTGAGAGTTGGCGGCATAAGTACTCCTGCAACTGCTAATTATGAGAAGAGCTGAGAGAGGACTGGGGTGCATCTTGGAACAGCCTTCTGTACCATTAGATGCAGCTGTTATATGCACCATGCCTGTCAATGTGTGTGTCTGTGTGAATAAGTGCCTGGATAGGATACTTCTGTTTGTCTAAATGCATTTTATCACCACAACACAAACACCTTGACTGCGACAATCTGACTCTCTAGTGGATGGGGCATTGTGCTTGGTCCTTTATCTCCAGAATACAGAGCCCTGGCTCTCTAAAACACTTAGGGTTATTTAAATGTTGCTAAAATGGACATCAAAGAGGACAGTGGCCACCCTGGGTGCCCAACTTTTCCTATGAGTTTCTAACCTCCATTAAAATGCCACACCTGCTGGGTGTGATGGTGCATGTCTTTAATCTCAGCACTAGGGAGGCAGAGGCAGGTGGATCTTTGTGAATTCAAAGCCAGCCTGGTCTACATAGTGAGTTTCAGGCCAGTGGGAGCTACAGGGAGACCCTGTCTCAAAAAAGACCAAAATAAATGCCGCGCTTATTTCAGGAACACAGCTATGATGCTTGTTTTCCATACAATCTCCCAATTTATAGTCCCTGAGCTGTGGCCGTAATTATCAACCATTATCCTATTTCATTCCCTTTTGAAAATAGAGTGTTGTTTATACCCTGAGTTTTAGCTGGGATCACAGTCCATATTCACCCAGATAGAGACTGATTACTGAATCTTCCTACTGTCTAACTATGGAATGTAATTAAAATTTGGCCAATAAAGTGACCATGGAAGTAATATATGCACATTTCAAGATTTTGTTTTTAGAATGAAGCTCTGTGCCTTGGACTCTTTGCTTCTTTTCTCAAGCTCGGAGGTACTGTTGATGCTGAGACTCTGGACTTAGAGGTGGATGTTACATGGGAAGGTGTCAGAGCTGCTCACCCTACCTAGTCTGCTCAGTGAAATGAAAATATACCTCTATCTTAATAAGCTTCTAGATTTTGGATCTCTTTTCCTTACCAACTTAAACTGTAACCTAGACACACTCTTAAATACTTGTATGTAGGAATTCTTTGCACCTTGCCATATCCTTGTTGCTATCTCCTCAGACAACCAAGGTCTCCTTCCTGGAGATCAGACAGACTCTTGAACCTCAGCTCAGAACTCTGATGTTTTTCTAAGCCACAACCATTCCGTGAGGTAGGAAACAGAACCTTAGCCCTCATTCCCCAGAAATCTACTAAGAGAAAGAAATTTCTCTTGCCTTCTGTGTTTTATATCTGAATGCTCTTTCCCTTCAGAGTTTCATCATAACTGTCTGGCTTTGTTGGCTATAACTTTCCAAACAACATTCTCATCTAAAGAGAAGAGAGAGACTTCATTGTAGAAGCTGTGAAGACAACATCCAGATATTTACAAATTATTTTATTGTTGTGGCTTAG
>NW_008330570.1:2835802-2837062 GCF_000622305.1 Nannospalax galili
TTTTCTTCTAATAGTTTCAGGATTTCCATATGCATTGTTCAGTGATGATTTTACACACTGGGGGTGCTTAAATGGATTAACATGGAGAAAATGTTTTGTCTCAAAAAAAATTAGGAATACTAAACATAGAGGAAAGAGGCCCGAAGAACAGTTTCAGCTCTGAAAGTAGACTTTGAGCTTTGATTTTTGCTTTTGAAAAATGGATAGAAGGCAGTTGCAGTGGTATACATTGGTAGAATACACTGAAGAGACAGAGAAGGGAAGATCGGAAAAATGGGTAGAAGGAAGGGGATTTGGCATGATCTTGAAGAAAACGTCTTCTGGAGTTCTTTCTAGCTCTCTAGCTCTAAGGTGACAGTGTTGGTACAGAGGTGCTTGCCTGGCGTCCCGCAGACAGCCCTTTGAGCTCTGACTACCACCTGCATTGTAGTCTTTAGCATCCCTGGAAGCTCTTCACTAAAGCCCCCGTTTTCTGCATTGGAGTGTTTACATTATAGTTGGACATTCTTCTGCACTCCCTTCCACAGGCAAGGGTACCCCTATTGAATTCAGGTGTGCTTGACAGAGTGAGATACTAAGTAACTTCTGAAGCTTGGTCATGAAAGCCATGTGGCTTCCCCCTTTGTTCACAGGGCCCTTCAATCTTAGAAGCCTTAAATATGATAGAGAAGCCAGCTACCTAGAATCTGCTGTGACGTAAGGAAGCACAACCTATAGAGAATCAATGTGTCCAGTTCAGCCCATTCCTCCATTATCTTGACCCAGGCACTGAGCACGTAAGTGAAGGAGTCTCCAGATGATCCAGCTACTTGAATTTTCTAGCTAAGATGACAGATACGGTGGGGCAGAGACATGCTTCTGTGGGAATTGCTGACATACGATCTGAGCATCCGGTCTTATGGGATTAAGCCACCCTCTGTGGAGCCACCAGGAGCTTCAGCTTCCTTTCACACTGTTTCCAAATCATTTGATATGGGCTTGGTGGAGTTGCAATGTTCACTTGAGCTGTCGAGGGTCCTGTGTAGCCAGAGTCAATACCATATTTTGTCAGCTTCCTTTCACATTGTTTCCAAATCATTTGATATGGGCTTGGTGGAGTTGCAACGTTCACTTGAGCTGTCGAGGGTCCTGTGTAGCCAGAGTCAATACCATATTTTTCTAAGGTATGATGTTTTTTGTAGGGTAGAAGGAACAACGTGATTCTCAAGGTAGGCTTAAAACACTTCACTGTGAACTGGTTGTGGTCTGAAGTAGTATTCA
>NW_008330570.1:2837131-2844650 GCF_000622305.1 Nannospalax galili
AGTATTCTTTGATCAACAAAAATACAAAAGACACTGACATTCTTAATTTTTTCCCAGTATTTTGTATCAAGAACACAACTACTTTCCAAGCTGGGAGAACAGTAGCTCTTTATGATCTAGAACTCTTAATAATTCCAATTAAAAATATTTTTACAGATATTTTCCCTCTAAAATTAAGTGATCCAAGTTGGCAATGATTTATGAAGCAGTGAGGCGTAAGACTGCCCTCACATCCTAGCTAAGTGCTGCAAAACAAGGGAGAGTGTGATGTTCCCCAGTCCCTACCAGCTTGACTGGAGAAGAGCATTCAAGGGGTGTGGCCTTTGGGAAGATCGTGTGCCCCTTTTCTTCTCATGTCTGGTCTGGCTTCAGAGCAGAGTGTTTCGATACAGCAGGGAAATCAGCTAATCAATGGCATCTTGCCAGCCGTGGAGTTCATTCAGCAAAGAATTGGAGCTGGCAAATAAGGCCCTGATGCTCCTGTCCAGATCTATTTGTCTGAAAAAAAAAAAAATCATTCTCACTTTAAGAAAAAAATACAAAGAACAAACAACTACCATCACCTCCCAAACCAAACAAGAAGTAAAAAAGTTCACCCTGTACTCATTTCTCCTGCTTTTCCTTCAAAATACCAGTGTTTATTTAATAGACCCTCAGCCCTAGGATGGAAACAAACAAATCAATCACCAGGGTGTTCCACTGCGCCCATCATCCTGAAGTCCGTCGATGGTATTTATCCGAGACTGAAAGTCATCACGCGGGGCACAGGTGCAGCTGATGTGGCATGACATTGCTGCTATATAAAGAGCTATGAGTGACAGCAAGGAGGTAGAGGAAATTATGCCTAAGCGCTCCAGGCATCAAGCCCATCCTAGCCTTTATGCCAGCCTCTGCCTCACCAGTCATCTGGTCACAGCCACCATGTCTCATCATCATTGACTTCAATAGCAGCTGGTACTTTGCTTGCCTCCTGCTCTGCCTAGGGCCAAGACTGAGATGAATAGCTAATGGACCCTAATATCTAATATCTTTCTCTGTAAAGATGAGGTCACATTTTGTTGCTTCTTAGCATGGAGCTGTGCTTATTTTTTAGACAAGAATGCAATAAATCCCCACAGGTAAAGGCTCTGCCCCTATTTAGAAAACCAGGATTGATGATTGAGATTTACAAACTAAACAGAACTCTCACACAAGCCAGGAACTCAAGGCCAGTAAAGCTAATGTGGATATTAAGCATTTTAGCTGTTGGAGAGACTACCTATCTTTCATGAGGGAGCCAAAGCAAGCTATTAATTCTGTAGCCTAATGGGATGAAAAGTTGCAAAACTTGAGCTTGTCCAAGTCATGCAGTGCAGGTGGACTGATGTTCCGAAGGCCACTCCAGAGCTTCACTGTGGAAAAGTTAGCAACGTTCTGGTGGTGAGCAAATAGTTTCCATCTACCCTGGGTTTCAGAGCCAAAGCTCTGGTAGGTGCCTCTATGAACACTTTGGGTTTGGGGAGCCTTTTGGACTTGAAGGTGTTGAACAACCTTGCCTCTGAAGAAGTAAAAAAAAATGTGCATTTTCCCAAGATAGAAAGGGAACCTCCATAGCAAAGAAAGGATTCTGTCCAGGTCCATCTTTGTTAACCAATTACTTTATTGGGAATACTTACAGGAACAAGGGTGACAAAAAGCAGCTACACCACTGAGATGTCCCCTGGGCAGCTAGTTATACCACTGAAGACTTTCACCTGAGTCCTGTATGACTCATGAAAACCTGCATCAATGAAGGGCCTCTACCAGCTACCTTACCAAAGTGTCCTACTCCAGTTACTTTTACATTTTAAATAATCTTGGGGAAAGCACGGGATTCATTATAATCTTCTTATTCCTGTGACTACCCTGTGAGACTTATGACCTTCCCCTTCCTTCCATGATATAATGTTAATAGGTCTAATTCTTTGAGGGTCTCATGGGGTGATCACAACTGCTCTAGTTTAAGATAACAATGGTCATGTCCAAATCAGAAGAAACAACCACACAACAGAAGGTTTATATTTTTTTAAAAAAATCACAGATGTTTGTTAACCCTAGAGAGTTCTGGGTTACATTAAGAAGGATGAAATCTTCCTTTGAGTTGCTGGACAGGGTAGTCCAAGAGACTCCCCGAATTACACAGGCTATTGCCACAGTCCTTGATTGCTTCTCAGAACTTGATGGTAAAACCCTATTGCTAAAGACAGGACATATTTTGAACACAGGATTTGGAGCAACTGAGCTGGAACTGACCTGGAAGCCACCTCCCCTGAAGGCTAGCTCTCATAGCTTTGGAGAGCACTATACAAGCTGCTAAGGGAGAGCACCAACTGATGGTCCAACTCCAACTTCAAGGCTTAAAATCCACATCAAGACCAGCACAGCAAACGTTAGTGTAGTAGTGGCACTTGCATCTTAAGGGTAATCAGTAGCTACCTAATTGGACTTAAAGCACACTCAATGGGAGGAAATTTATGTGCAGTACTGTAAACCTAGCCAAATATACATAGCTGGAGAGGTCATCGATCTTAGAGAAAACTCCAAGGCTGTCATCTCCCCAGAGAAATGTAATTTCTTACTATGTGCAAAATACAGATCCTTACATTTATAGACAAGTATCCCAGTCACCACCCATCAAAGAAGCTTCTTTTTCAAGAGACAGAGATAGTTACAGAGTTCCACAACTTTTTACACACACACAGATTGTCTGTGAATTGCCCAAGTCTGAGTGGCACTTCTCAGATACAACCTCTACACCTAAGGCTCACAGAACATAGAAAGAACAAGGGATGAAGAGATCACTAGTGCATCTTTCAACTCTCATCAATGAAGCTCCCTCATGCAACAGAGGGCCGGGAACACAAAAGGTCACAAATGGCCAAATGCAGAGAATAAGTCTGCAGAGTGTGGGTCCTTGTATAGGACTCCTATATTACTATCTGCCCACCCAGGACTCAAGGACCATTGTGAAAAGAGGGGGCAGAAGGATTGTTAAGCGCCAGGGAGGAGGTGCATGGCCATACAGAAATAGTCCTATAGGTAGGCACCTGGGACCCTCCTCATACAAACCTACAGAAAGAGTGTTAGTTTGAACAAAACCCACGCAAATTTAGGCAGACAAAAACCCAGCACAGAACTGTGGAAATGGGCAGCAGGTCCCAATCTTAGTTGAAGAATTATTGGCAGATGATTACTTCTGGGTGAGGAAGAGCTGGTCTTCTTGGGAGAGACTCTAGATAGGCTGACTAAACCCTGGTGGATGAACTTGCACTGAGGGACATCTGGGGACACTAACTTGACATGATAGGCCTTAACACAAATGACAGAATATGAACTCCAGTGGGGGGACTATGGGAGGTGCCAAAGGGGAAGGGGAAAGGGGTATAAAGATGATTTTCTCTGAGAAATACATAAAAATCCAATAAATTTTTTTAAAAAGAATGAAACTACAACTGAAAAAAGGACATACATTGCTCAAGCCTTTCAAGTGTGGTGTGCATAGAAGAAACATGGCCTGGGGTTATGACATCTTGAGCACAGATACTGCCTAGGAAGACTTGGTTACTTGCTGGGGAATTGTAAGACAAAGTATGGGAGGTCTGCTTGGGTAGGAGACTGTACTCGAGCTAAGCCAACAGACAGGAAGGATAATATCACTACTCTTATTCCTTGCCTGTAACCTCATCATGGAGGACACACAATCTAAATCACAGAATTCTGAAATTGTTGAAAAAGAAGCTTAACAATGATCTGATGCAATGACCTGTATCAGCATCATTTTTCACCTCTATGAAATGGGCTGATTTTGATGTTTCTAAGGTTTAGTAGGTAACTCATTAGATTTTATAGTCATTATAGAACATTGTGCAAGGTAGGCTCTTGAGTGAATACAGTTGGGGTGGTGGTGTGCGTAGAATTATGTGTGTACAACATGTTCAGAGGGGAACTGGAAACTTAAACTTTGCTACTGAGGTAATATGACCGTCATGGTCCTCAAAGTGTCATTGTGCATGCCTTCAGGAAGCCTTTTGTCTCAAGGCTTAAAACGAATATTTTTCAAAGTAGCTTGCAGATTTTTTGTTTATTCATCTATTGGCTTTTAATTTTTGCAAAATTGAGACATTCAACAGATAGTTACAGGGGTAAACAGGTACCCATCCCACTTCCCAGGGTGTATATGAGGTCCCCAGATTAATCTTTTGAAGGTTTATCTTCTCCAGTCATGACTGATTGATTGATTAACTAGTTAATTAATTCAATAATATCCTTGCCCTGCAGACCTTACATTCTCTCTTTAGGAGCGAAGGTCAGGATCTCCTTGTCCAGGATTTCTAGTGTGATACAGCACTGATTTGTGGCTGTTTAGGGGACACTTGACCTCACAGGTATTCCAGAAGGAGAAGGGTAGATTAGGGTTGTTCTGGTTGTTCTGGGGTAAACACTGTGACCAAAAGAAACTTGAGTAAGAAAGGCTTTATTTCATCTTACACCTCCAAGTGACAGTCCATCCTTGAGCAAAGTCAGGGCAAGAACTGAACAAAGGCAAGAACCTAGAGGCAGGAACTAGAGCACCAACCACAGAAAACTGCTTACTGTCTTGCTCTTCTGGCCAATGTGTGACCTGCTTTTTTATACAGTTCCGGACCACCTTCCTAGGATCCGCCCACATCACTCAGCAATCAAAAAAATGCACCAAGAGTGGTGGTGTACGCCTTCAATCCTAGCACTCTGGAGGCAGAGGCAGGCGGATCTCTGTGAGTTCAAGGCCAGCCTGGCCTACATAGTGAGTTCCAGGCCAGCTGGGGCTACAGGGAGACCCTGTCTCAAAAAGACCAAGAAGAAAAAAAGAAAGAAAGAAAATGCCTTACAGTGCCCACAGGCCAGTCCCATAGAGGAAATTACCCAGCTGATGTTCCTTCTTCCTTGCTGTGACAAGTTGACCACTGAAGCTATCTAGCATAATAGTAGTTACCCTGGTAGAGATTTACTAGAAAAAGGGAAGTGACTTGTGATTTTCTAAACCACAGGATATCTTAAAGTTTCCAGCTCTATACTCTCTCAACTACTACATGGAAAGAGGAGAATTATGTCTTTGACTTAATATTACCATTACTTTATGACTATTTATGCTATATTATCAACCCTAGCTTATTTCTCTTTTGTTTCTTCAGGCTTCAGCTCCTGTTGCCCTCTGCCAGAAAACAACCTAATTACAGCAGCTGGATTAGACACAGTCCTTTGAACACTTATATACATCACTGTCTGCTTGCCCATTTCATGGAGGCCTTGTGGGCTTCATAATTCCCTCTGTAGACCTTGACCAGCTTGGAGAGCAAGTATTAAGAGCAGTTGTTGGCACTGATGACCTCCTGATACTTTGCTAGCTAGGCCGAATACCAGGTTTGTAGTTGGATCTGATTCTGCGGTCTCCTTAGTGGAGTTTTCTGTCCAGGTAAGGACTTAACCTGTGCAGTAGTTGAGGCCCGTCTTTAGCTGTCCCTGATCTATATAGTTATCATTAGAGGTCTCTTGGCAGTTCTTTCTTCTATACCTGCAGATTTTCCTATTGGAACTTTGCATGTACCATTTTGCTTGTAGACACTGAGATGGTGTCACAATTGTGACTTGATGAGAGTGATTTTCCCAATGAGCTCCAGAATCCTTCTGCCAGCTAACACAGCTGGAGTGTGTTCACTGTCCCCTCACACAGCCAGCAGCCTGAGGGGCCTGTTTCCTGGGTGCTCTACACCCATTGGAGCTCTCTGGGTAGTGGTGCCTCTCTTCCTGGTTAACAGCAGTGTCCCAGATACATGCATAACAGGTTTCCAACTTATTTCTTTTCAACAGCCCTTGGCAAATAGTTCTTCCCCATGTCTCTCTTTTTATTGCTCGCCTTCACTTTATCTGCTAAACCCCTGCTTGTGGGTCTCCAGCTGCCTTTATAGCACCTGCCCTTGTTAATACCTCGGTGTTGTTGCAGTTGCTGCCCGTGGGGTCTTAATGAGAAACAGGTGGGTATTATCAGGTCACTTTCAGGAAATAGGATGGGAAGGGAAGTTATTACCAACCACAGTGTTATACAGGTTATCTCATTTAAAGCCATCCTTGTGCAGTAAATATTATTTCTCTGACTTTAAGATGAGAAAACCTATCCCCAGGAAAGCCTCAAAATATCATTCCTTTAAAACTCCCTGTAACATTTGATGTCTTTTCTGCTCAAGTTCTTTCCATGGTGCCCTGTTACCTATTACACAGTGAAGTTCACATTTCTAAGCTCAATATTCAAAAAGCTCTAGTCTATATATTTGTTATTTTACTATCTTATAAAAACTCAATTATATTTAGTGTTTTTGCTCTTTTGCAAAAGCACCAGCCTCTTTCCAATCTCTATATATCTGTCGCCATGAATGCCTTCCTCACATCACCTTCCCTGTATTTGAGGCATCACTTTAAAACAACAGCTGAAAAGTCACAATCATCACAAAAGCTATGGATTCCTGAGCTGGAAACAATTTCCCCTGCCCCACCTAACCTGGCCCTCTCCTTCAGTCCTTAACATTTAATCACAGGATGCATCATTGCCCAGTTGGAACCATGACCTCCTCAGAGGTGAGACTCATGCCTGATTTTAATTTAATATCCTGCAATAGAATCAGGGAAATACCTTTCTGAGAGTTGATGCTGTAAAAATAAAAGTTGCTCAATTGATAATTTGGAGAAACCCACTCCATCTTTTTCTAACTACCATCTCCATCTGTGGTTAATAACTAGTACTAATGAAGACACTTTGGACTAAAATGTATGAAACCAAGAAGTAGCATGAAATAATTAGCATCCTAAAAATGTTGCTTAATGAGGCTAGTTCTGTACAGTTCTGAAATCATTTATATCTGGTGACTATTTTTGGTTAAATAGGCATGGTCTTCTTTAATCCAGTGTTAAAGTTCCAAAATAGTTAAATTTTCCCCTTTGAGTGGGAAAAATAAATCAGGTTTAGTCCCCTGTAGATTATTTGCTATGCAAAAATGTCTTCATTAAACATGAAACTTTCTTCTAAAGAACTCTCATTTAATGCTAACTTATCTCTCTTGGCCCACATTCAGCCATTCACTTAATCAATCATTTAATCAACAAACATCTATATTCCCAGCCATACAGCTTTCCTAAATTCTAGACCTGTACATTCGTTTATCAACCCAGCAGCTCCACATGATGACCCAGTCCTCTGGAAACTAAGATACCTATAATTGAATTTAAAATCCCAAGTCCCTGGCCCAAAAGTCAAGCCACAGCATGAACAATCTGTTCTGTCCACTTTATCTAATCAAAGTGCAGTACCCTTACATATCCTTAGTAAAGCTGACAATGATCTTTTATTTCTTTCCCTTTCTTCCTCAATTCTGTACACATAACCATTATTCAGCACTATTGATACATTGTTGGATTATCAGTAACATATTAGTGATTTTCTCTACTCATGTTATTTATCATGTGTTTTCTT
>NW_008330570.1:2844715-2846476 GCF_000622305.1 Nannospalax galili
GCTTGTAAGTGCAAAATAGGATTCAAAGCGAGCCTCTGTGATTCCAAAGCCTAATCTGGTTTTTGTTATGTGTTGCCTTCCAGTGAAGAAAATGATATTTTTGATTTAAAACATTCATTAGTTTATTCAGCAGATCCATTGGACCAGAATTTTTGTTCTAGGCTTTGATGATATGATGGATATATGTTCCTAGAGGAATTCCTGGGGCTGTGAGGATTAGTTAGGCTATGCTGCAATAACAGTTTGAGAATCACAGTCACTTCAAGTATACATTTATTACACACACACAGACACACATACACGCACACACGCATGCATGCACGCACCACACAAATGGCTGCCTAGAACTCTATCATTCACATTCTCACTCCAGGACCCATGATGATAGAGCAATCACTTTCTAGAACTTTGCTGGTAACCTTGATTCTGAGACAACAGATCTTGGTGATGCAAGGGCTGGTTCCTATACTTTCTAACCAGAATTGCTGTTATCTGGTTAGAAGCTTATGCTTCATGGCCAAAGAAAGTCACATGTGCACAGACAGGAGTGTGCAGAGAAGGGCAGTAAACACTGTTAAATAGCATTACAGTTTCCCAATAGTAGCAAGCATACTTCATTAAAAGTCAAACATTTACTTTGAGGAAAGAAAATTTTGATTATTTTTCCCTTCATTAGAAATGTCTCAAGGAAGGGAAATTTAGTAGTAGGTCTGATCAGAGATCAAAGCATTACTCTGATTTTGGCCCTGCTATCCTGGGCTACCAGAGCTGGGTAGAGCCAGCTCTTAGGAAGGAGCTAGCTCCACCCCTCCACACGAAGATGAAGAACTCCTTTTCTGGTTTCTGACTGAGCCTTTTCCCTTTGCTCTCATTTGTATGTGGCTCCTATGATGTGAAGGCATCAAGAGGAAAGTGTGGAGTTCCGGCAGAGGAAAGGAAGGGATAGGAGGCCCACTCTTTGTTTGAGGAAAACCCATTCACACCCAATTTTAAGGTGGCACAGTCAAGAGGAAAGTGTGGAGTTCCGGCAGAGGAAAGGAAGGGATAGGAGGTCCACTCTTTGTTTGAGGAAAACCCATTCACACCCAATTTTAAGGTGGCACAGCATTATGTGTGGTGGGGAGAAAGGTTACTCTGAGCTAATAGCAACACCTTATTTCCTGTTTGGTTAAAACTCCTTAAGAATACCTCCCTCAGAATCCTACTGAGGATAAACATTGATTAGTAGGTATAAAATTTTCTTTTCAAAATTGCCTTAATGCCATTGAATTCCTATAACTTCATGACACCTGCGGATGGAGGCATATGCACATTTTATGATCACAGAGGAAAGTAAGTGACCAGTATGTTCTGCAGGCAGGTCAGTCAAGGAAGGATGGGTTACTTAGGTCCTGAGGAGGGGGATGAAGGAGCAAGGTAAAGGAACAGAAACTACACAGAGTCAAGAGTGATCACAAAACAGAAACAGAATGATGTTAGAATGGGATGGACTCAGAGAAAATGCTAGCATGAACAAATTGTTAAGGGCTTATGTTCAGTAAGAGTCTTAACTACCTGTTTTTCATTTCAGAATACCTGGTTCTTTTATGCTGCCTAAGACAGAATATATAACTAATCATTATTGAAGGAATAAACAAATAAGTGAACAAATGACACACACAGCATGTATAGGCTATTTACAATATGAAGGCATTCAATTATTGTGTCTCCGCAGGAATTTAGCATAATTACTACCGTAATTATACATAATTTCAAATACAT
>NW_008330570.1:2846702-2857538 GCF_000622305.1 Nannospalax galili
AAAGAGGGAAAGTGAGAGTACTTTAACTGGGAAGAGAGGAAAGGGAGTTAGGAGGAGAGAGAGGAGAGATAATGTTTAGCTAGTATGAAAACACAGAGCAAAATACATTAGTTCAAAAAGCATACTGGAAAATTACACAGAAATATCCCTATATGTGTCCATGTGTATAGCTAAAAACTATGTAACAAGAAATGGTGCCAGACAGGAGAAACCTCCCTTTGAGTTTTTGGTCAGGGTAGTCCAAGAGACTCCAAAAATAACACAGGCTATTGCCACAGCCCTTGATTACCTCTCAAAACTTGAAGGTAAGACCCTGTTACTGAAAACAGGACTTGAAGAAATGGAGCTGGAACTGACCTGGATGCCTCCTACCTGAAAACTAGCTTTCATAGATTTATCAAAACTTGAAGGTAAGACCCTGTTACTGAAAACAGGACTTGAAGAAATGGAGCTGGAACTGACCTGGATGCCTCCTACCTGAAAACTAGCTTTCATAGATTTAGCGGAAACCTTGTAAGCTGCTAAGGGAGAAAAATCAAGCAATGGTCCAACCGCAGCTTTAAAGCCTAAGAACCTTGACAGTGACCAACACAGCAAACTAAATATGTGCAGTAGTGGCACTTTTATTTGGGGGGTAATTAACAGCTATCTAATTGGACTTAAAGCCTGCTTATTGGGAAGGAACTCATGTGTGGCACTGTAAACATAATCAAGTACACATTGCTGGAGAGGTCACAGACCCTAAAGAAAATCCTGTCTGTTGCATCCTTAGACAAATATAATTTCTTACTATATGCTAAATATGTATCCCTATATTTACAGATAAATATAACATTCACCATTCCTCAAAAAGCTTCTTTTCGAAACAGAGAGAGACTATTACAGAGTTCTACAACTGGTCACACACAGAGAATAAGTGTCTGTGAGATGCCCAACCCTAAGTAACACATTCATAACGGAACCTCTACCTCTAAAGCTCATAGAACACTAATATTCTCTCTACTTCTAGCAGTAAAGGTTTCTCATGCAACAGAGGGCAATGAATACAGAAGCCCACAACTGGCCAAAGTGTAGAGAATAAGAGACTACAGAGTGTGTCTCTGTGGACAGAATTCCTATATTAAACCTTACTCACCCAGAGCTCAGTGACCATTGTGGAAGAGGGGGCAGAAAGATTATAAGAGCCAGGGGTGGTGCATGACCATAAGGAAACAGAGGCTCCCAGGTTTCTGTGACCTTGCTCGTACGAACTTACAGCAATGATGTCAGCATGTGCAAGACCCATGCAAACTCAATCAGACAAAGACCAGCATAGAATTGGGGAAATGGAGGAGGCCCCAACCTTAGGTGAAGAACTATTGGCAGCTGATCACTGTTGGGTGAAGGAAAGCTGATCTTCTTAAAGGGAGTGATGCTAGACAGGCTGACCAGGCCCCACTGGATGAACTCATACAAAGGGCCATCTGGGTATACAAACTTGAATTAATAGGCCTTAACATATTTGAAAAAAAATGCATGAAATCCTGTGGGTGGGCTATGGGGGGTGCAGATAAGGGAGGGGTTCTAAATATTATTAAGATGTATGAAATGCACAAAAATTCAATTAAGATATACATTGAAAACAATTAGGGCAAGCTTAGTAAGGAGGAGGAAAAGATTGAAAAAAGAAAAAAGATAATAAATGGGCCATGAAAAAGAGGCCAGCACTTGAAGGAAGTCTGCATGACTGAAGGACTTTTTTTGGCAAAGGTCTTTGAATTTTGAAATTTAAACTATTGTGTTTTTCTGTACATAATCTCTTTGTTGTCTTGAGGACTTTATAAAGATGGAAGCATAAACAAGTTCCACATATTTGTTTAAGAAAAAGTAAGAAAAGGGGCAACATTCTCTGACTTCTGTTGGCACCAAGGTCTGCATTGAGATTGGAACTGGGTAGATCCGGGAACCTAAAAGCGAAACCCTGAAAATCATCAGCAATCAGAAGGAAGACATGGGACTTTCCGTAAGTCAAGAGCTGGGGCTTGGCTTAACTTGATTTAATTTTCAAAGGACAGGAAGTCCTGAGATGACATGTGGGTCACATGCAAAACACTGCATTAAGTATTTCTAAATGTCAATCTTTGCCTGTATTTCTGATAATTTCCTATGTATAAGTTCCCATAAGAGCAATTATTGGTCAGAGGTTGTGGACATGTATCAAAGTCTTGAAATACATTGCCAAACTTGTGACAGTGTTCCCTTCCCTGAATCCTTGCCAGCACTGAAGGGAGAATAGCAATGTCTTGCAAACTTTGGATGTTAGGTTTTTAAATGCTACATATTGATCCTGAGAGAAGGCATGCATTTTATGTTGAAAATCTCTGCTCATCTCTAGCCTCAGCCAGGGTTCATAGCCTGGGTGGTTTTGATTCTGTTTCTTGTCTAGGAAGGAGAAAAATGTGTGGCCAGAAAGAAAGGAGATTCCTTGAAACAGCAAGGAATCTACAATGCTTAGCATCTTTTCTCAGAAATTAAATATCCAAGTAGGATACTTCAGGTTATGTGTTCTCTTTGGAAAATATTGTAATGTCTCTTATTCCTTATTCCCTTCACCCTAAGCAGTCACCTCCATTATGTGGGGAGCGAGAGAAAGAGAGAGAGAGAGAAAGAATTTTAAGGCTGTAAAATCATTGGAGTTCATATACATTGCTTAGGCAGAACTTATCATTGTTTTGAGTAGCCTTGAAAGTGAGTCATTGAGTCCCAGGCTGGTTGCATTGACCAGTACATTCCCTTCTTTAGAAAGAATCCATCCTTTCCTTTGACCATTGGGATTACAGGCAAATATATCATTCACAGGAAGCAGAATCCAGCACAACGGCACAAGCCTGTGCTGTGTTTGGGCTCCAGGGCAGAAACTCAATGAGGAATAACACTAGGGGAAATTAGCTAATCAGAGGGTATTATGTTTCCTTTCCACACCCTTTGCTGTATGAGCACTGCGTGTATCTGATGGACAGAAAAGGGCACAGAAAATCATGCTGGGCCACATACAACAAGAAGTCTTTTCACAGGAATTCCTTATGGTTTGATAGCCTAAAATGTCTTCCAGAGGAAATCCATGAAGTTCTACAACCCAGTTTGCCTAAATTTATCTCTCTCTCTCTCTCTCTCTCTCTCTCTCTCTCTCTCTCTCTCTACAGACGCATATGTACACTACTTTATAATTAACAAACGAATATCAGTCACTTCAGATGTAATGCCATTAACATTATCATCATCTCAGTTTCACTTAAGACCCTAGGAGCCCCACTCGCTCCCTCACAATGCCCAGTTCTATTTCCCTGGTCATCAGTACGAGGTGGCCAGAGGGCAGAACCTTGTCTGTCCATTTACCTTGGTAATCCCAGTGTACCTAGAAAACGCAAGTAGACACTCGGTGCATATTTTCCAGCTGAGCGAGTGAGTTTACCCAAGAATGAACAGTATATCATCATTATTCCATGCAAAGTGCAAATTTTGTTTCATTTCCTTTTAGATTCATTATTTCCTTTTCAAATCTCATCCTCATTCCCATTCTTGCAAAATCACTCTCTATTCCTTGTGTAATATGCATATATGTATACATATATACATATTTCCAATTCAATTTCAAATTTATTTGGTTATCTGTATATCGCTAAAGCTGTAAGTATGTTTTAATTTTATATGAATAGAAATTTACTCAAATCTCTTTTTTTTTTGACTTCATGGTTTCGCAACACTCTCTGCACATAAAACTCGGTGATGACTTAGGCTATTGCAGAATATTTCTTATATTTCATGTATCTATCTATAGTATGTAGACTATTGCCATCCTCCTTTGGTCCCAAATAATAGGGGATATCTTAGTTTTTTTTCCTGTTGATTGATAAAGTATACTGATGAAAGCAGTGTAAGTTAAGAAGAGTTTATTTTGGCTCACAATTTGAAGTTAAGGTCCTTTATGGCAGGGAATCTCAGAAAGGAAGAAGCCTGAAGTAACTGGTCACGTAGCATCCAAAGTCAGGAAGCAAAATGTTATGAATGCTTATGCTCAACTCACTTTTTCTCTTTTATCCAGTCTATGGTCCCAGCCCAGGGAATGATATCGACAGTAGTGGATGTATCATTCCACCTCAGTTAACTAAGCAGGACAGTCCTCCACAAGCATGTGTGGAGACCCATCTTCCAGGTAATTCTAGATCTTCCCAAGTTGACAGTAAAGACTGACCATTACAGGAACATAAACTTTTTCCTAAACATTTCCTTGTGGACTAGAAATAAGGTTTCTTTGGAATATCTACTCAGGGTAATAGCAATGTCATGGGTGATGTGCATGTTTAATTTATAAAGTTTTAGCCAGAGTCTACTCAGAATGGTGCCAGTCATCCAAGAATACTGTAATTCCAAACATTTCCTGTACCTACGTCTAAACTTTATCTGATTCGCACTGATGACTGCTGTGCCTGTCTATTATTAGATCTTTAGATCCTCCTGGGTTGTCTATTCTTTTCTGTTACCCATGCTGTGTTGGCTTTATTATCTCTCTCTAGCTGATTTACAGACATTCTTCATATATCTAGATAGTAATTCTTCATTAATATCTTCTTTCTAGATATTCCCATTTTTATCTTTGCTCGGTGGCATTTAAGGAACAGCAATCTTTTTCTATTTAATTTCTTTTTCTTGTGGCTTATATATTTTGAGTTTTATTTAATAAAGCATTTAAATTTTTTATTCATCTTTTGGAATTTTCTATAATTTGATGGTATTTGGTTCCCCTCCACTATCCACAGTTCACCCCACAACCCCCAGCCAATTCAATGTACTCCACTACATATACAATATGGCCTATAGAATCTGACTTGTGTCCCCACATATCCCTCAGTGTGAGCTCATTCACTGGAGCCTGGTCAACTTACCAAGAGTCCCATCCCTGTAGGAGACTATCTCTCCCCTTCCCAGGAGCCATCAGTTGCCAAAAGTTACTTAAATTGAGTTGGGATTTCTTACCCACTTCCCCATATCTGTTCTAGAATTTTGTCTGGTTTGAGCTTGCATGGGACTTGTGAATGCTGTTACTACAGCTGTGAGTTCATATGAGTAACTGAACAGCTTTCTAAAAAACTGCTTTGTTGTGGTCATCCACTACCTCTGACTCTTACAATCTTCCTACTCCCTCTGCTACGTTGATTCCTGAGTTGGGAGGAAACAGTTTAAAATAGGTGTTCTATTCAGGGATGAGCACTCTGCAGCCACTTGTCTGCACATAGGCCAGTGGTGGGTTTCTGTGTTAATCACCATCTGCTGCATAAGGATATGTCTCTGGGCAGAGTTGAGAGATGCATTCATTTTATGTGTAGAGGTCACATATAAAGTGTATATTTTTCCAATCAAAGGTAAGAATATTTTCTACTAAATTTCCTCTGTAAATTTAACAGTGCTGTCTTCTAGAAGCAGCCTAAAGTTCATATATATGACATAGACAGCAGCATGAAATTACTGGAATTTAGTGTGACTTTTCCTGGGGAGATATGAACAAAAGTCTCTTCACCCCATATAAATCATCAAAGACAGACCAAAGAAATGATTCCATCAAAGTCTAGCTTCGTGAATCAATGAGTTTACTGGGGTTACTTCCAGGAGCATGGGTAACTCCTGGTCAGGTACATTGCTGAAAAGCCCATCCCAGATGGCTGACAACACATGAGAGCTGTACCACTGGGGAGCTCCATGTAAGTGTCTTCGATTTCTCAGAGATTGTCCACTGCTCATATAAACTCTGAAGAAGGCCTTTGGAGTCTTGTAACTTTCCTGAGCTTCCTAAGCCTAGTAAGTTTCATTAGCTTCCTTAGTCTATGAACCTCCTTTTTCCTTGCAGAAGAGAGTGCTTCCTTCCATTCAGAGGAAATTGCTATACATATAGATACTTACTTAGTAAATATTTGAGAAGGATTAGCTCATATCTGAACAAATTGTAAAAAAAAATGAACTCCAAATATATTAAAGCTATATCACTGTTCTGTTCAATGAATATTTTATTCTAGCTGCTTCTATTGTTTGCTAGGTATATTGTTATATCAAAGTAAAACAAAACCTACAATCACAGTAACAGCAAACTTCCCTCATGCAAAATGATACATCATCTCTTTAGCAACCTCATTCTCTCTATGTAGTCATCTTTAATGAACAAGGAATCATCATGCCTTGACTAGTACTGGTCATGTGGATTGAGGATCAAACCTTTGGTCATATATTGTCTCTCTTGGTGAGTTTAGGTGATTTAAGGCCTCAGTCGATATGGCTTTCAGCTATTCCTTATGTTCTTTCTCAGAAGATTTCCTAATTCTTTCTTATACAGGGAATTGCACTATGGTACTATTATATGTAAGATGTCTAGAAGGCTGATTACTGCCCCATGTCAAAGAAATACAGAAAAAGATATTCCAGGACCATATTAAAAGTCAAAGTGATATACCAGCTGCCTGGTAGAACTCTGATATGTCCATTAGGATGCTCCCTAATCTCATATTCCCAGAAACTTCGCACAAATTTTGCTTAATTGGGGGATATTGTTTTAAGCCTACATATTTTTTTCCTCTTCTCAATCTTTGCAGTTGGTTGAGGAGATGCTGGAAATCTTTCTTGTTGGCTGTGATGTGGAGAACTGGAAGTTAGTCAGAAGCCTGTCACATTGGCATCTGGTGCTGGGGATTTGTACTCATCAAACATAACTGTGGACTGCCTTGAGCTCTTTTACTGCATTAAATTGTTTTATTCAGATGTCTCTTGCTATCTTTTAAGTTTAAAAATACTCAAACATTTAGTTTTACTTATTTTACACATAATTATAACAACAGGTTTGTTGAAAATAATAATGTCAAATATAATGATAATCTCTATGAAATTCTCCATACCCATAATTAATCATTAATTGGATCTTCTAGCATTCTTGTAAAAGAAATTATATCTGTTTCATTTTACAAGTAAGGAGAAGAGGGTAAAGTTGCAAGGCACTCAAAGTCATGACTGTTATTGGCGGCACTTTCCAAAACACATTTGTATAGGTTTCTGTTCAATCACTATACTTCAGTAACAGTCTGCTGCAGGATCTCCTAATGTGGTCCTGTAGTCATGCTTGGGTCTGTTTTCCAGGCTGATGGCAGCTGTATGTTGAATTCCATTTCTAGAAGCAAGGAACTATCTGCTGTTCATGTTACCATTACCACCCCCTGCTTTAACTGTGTGGGGGAAGAACACAAGATTGGAAACTCAGAGACTTGGCTTTCAGTATTGGTCACAAGGTCATGTGGGTGCATACTTTAGGCCAGTGTCCTATCTTCCATGGTTCTCAGGCTTCCATTCTGTGAATGAAGAACATTAGATTGACATAGATACCTTTTCACTCAGCTGTAAAGACTTTGGAATTTGTGATTGAGCTGAGGGTTCAAAAAGTCTCCAGTTTTTTACTTTCATCCAGGAGAGCTAAAAAATAAATTCCCTTCCATACCAGAAGGTGTTATCTTAAAAAATTTAGAAGACCGATGTAGATACCAAGGATGAGATGTTTGTTCCTGTTGTGGATTTAACAAGACACCGGGAACAGATATTTCTTCCAGAGCAATCATAATTTCTCATGGAAAGTGCTGATGAAGCTTATTTGATCTTTGTTTCATTTCTCCAGAGTAAATCTACCCTGACCACTTTGCTTCCCTCCATTTCTGTCTTTTCTTTTTGTAGCCACCCCATTCAACAGATGCTTTTCGCAGATGTACAAAGTGGCACTGAGCCATTGCCTACAGAATACTGGGCAATGATGTTCTGGTTGAGTTCATTTTTGTGATTGTAGTCCATCAACACTGTCAATGCCTGACCTGGGTTTCACATTTGGGACTTCAGCAGATATTAACCTTTTAAAGTCCCTCAGTTGTGGGATGGGCTGAAGTTGGGTAAGAAGCTAACTGATATTTCTCAGCACTAGTCAGAAGGGTGAGAGATGGGACATAGTTGAAAGTTGCCCCAGGCTGAGAGCCTCTGGTGGTGGTGGACCAGCAGGGGATAACTAAGGATCTCAGCATCTCTTTGGGGGATATTACAGCTCCCTGCTGTGGCCCAGGTGACGTCATTTCGTCTGAAGATGAGTAAGCCGTAAAAGGGACCTTAAAACTGCTCAGCAGAGGGCCACTCCATAAGAGTATCTATTTTGACAAAATAAACTGTGGATTTGTCCTAAGAACTCAGGCAGCAGAGACTGCAGCCTTAGCCCTGTTCTCATGCTTGAAGACTTTTTTTCCCAGTAATGAGAGTGCCGCCCGCCCGAGCAGGCCTTTCCCCGACAGCGCTGGCAGCGGGACAACTTGTGCCTGAGATGGATTTTTCTTCATTGATTCTAATCTTCTTTCTGACTGTCTGTCTTAGCTGCTTTGACATATTGAACACTGAATAGTCCCTGAGTAATTCTTGAACATTTGGGGATCGTTTTTATTTTTACAAGGCAGTAGAATCCAATGGAGTGATTTATCCATGTACCAGAGGATGAAGAAAGAAAAAAACAAAACAAAACAAAACAACAAAACCTCACAAAGTAGTTTCATTCTGGAAATAAACACATATTCAATAGAGAATTAAAAAACACACCAAACAAAAGATCAACACTCAGTCTTCAGTAATTTTTATAATTTGGTGAGGATGCACAGACTCATATAGAGATGAATGAGATGAACGTTAATGGATAAAGGCCTTTCACAGCTGTGACTTCAGTCATGATTGATGAGAAAATGCTACTGGAGGGAGAAAAGAAAATGAATATTTATTAATGGAATAGTGTCGGGGGCTTAAAACCCAAGGAGATTCATCATTTCAAATTCAAGGTTGGGTGCATTCAAAACAGAATGTTCAATACAATGGCTCCATAGCTGAGCTGTGGACCAGAAAATTCACAGGCTCTGCTGTCACTCGGACCATGGGGGGTCTTTTTGGAGATGTTATTCCTATTTCAGTCCCCACTGACATCACCTGAATAGGACAGCATTACATGAGTAATCACTCCAAGAATGCCGAAACAACAATTGCCTCACCTGTTAGAACACCCAGAGCAATGTGGTCTGGTCATTCATCCAGAAATTAATATATCATGTTTGCACACTCTCTCTGAATATGGTAGTTTATGGTCTTTGGGCCGACAGCTTGGGAATTATTAGGAAGATTTTATTCCTATCATGACTTTATCAGTTCTCTCTTGAACATTTTAAGGGCAGTGTTTAGCCAACCAGCAGCATATCTTGAGATATCCTTGTGTGTTTTCTCTCCTTAGAACTCTTCACTGCTTTCTCTCTTCAGGTTGGCCAATTAGTTAATACTTAGAAAAGACAGTTTCTGTTTGGTGAATTGTTACTGACCTGACGTTAACATTATAAAAAAATGAAAACTGGAATCTTAGGCAGGCATTGTTGGCCTCTTTTGTGATGGTATCGTTTTCTGTATTTGCCATGTGAGCAGCTTGTTCAGATAATTAACAGCAGTGATATTGTGGCTTAAGGTTTTGACAGGGAAGGAGAAATTGACGGATGACATTTAACTGCCTAATTTAACTTAAGGTATTGAAATTGTGCTGGAAGTTCAATGTGTAGATTTCAGCTAATAGATAGTTCCCAAACACATCACTTTACCCCACATAACCATATGCACACAATGTCATTAGTTCCTAGGCTTCATTAAGACCTATCTTTATTTTAGGTTATGGCTGTGGTGACTTATTTGTCCTATAAACCCATCTTCACTAAATTTCTGAATCACTGTCTAAACAGAAGATATTTAGATTTCCATGATCATGTTATATCCTGATATGGACCATTCTAAGAAGCTAATCTTGGATTGCAGAAGTTGGATATTACTAGTTGGTTATATACATTACACCAAAATATAAACTGCTATTCTGTTAGACAATGCATTTCAGTGTATTTTAAACTGTTGATCTAGCTCAGTCTATACACAAACAGTCTTGACAGCCAAGCATGCCCAAGGCTTAATTTCAAGTCTGAAACAGGAGAAGACTGATGGATTTGCCCAAGCATCAGCACAGAAAAGAAACTTTCTTTTGCTCTTAGAAGGGCTAGTCTTTCTGCTGGGAAAGACAGTCTGCTTTATTGTTCTACCAATCTAGATATTAACCTCATCCAATAACATCTTCATAGACATACACAGAATAATGTTTCACTTGGGCACCCTAGAGCCCAATCCAACTGACATGCAAAATGAATCATCACAACTCTAGGAAAATGGTGGATCTAGCAAGCGCTAATAAAGTGTGTAAATGGGATAAGCTTGAGAAATGTTTCGAGTGGAGTCATAGGAGTTGGTGACTGATGAGATCTGAGGGGTAAAGAAGAGAGGTGGGGGTCAAAAGTATCTTCACTATTTATATCTCAGATGTTGAAGTGGGTGATGTGCTGGGAAAATAGAACATACAATAGCACACACATACTCACATGCATATGCACATATCACATACATACTCATGTGTGTATATATATATATATACTGTTTTTGTTAGATATGAATAAAAGTTAAGGGGTAAATTGAACTTTAATCACTCAGAGTTCACTATTCTTTTAGTTATTAGGGCTACAAAACTCTACTCTATAGAAAAATATATCATACAAGAGCACACACATACTCACACGCATATACACATATCTCATATATACTCATGTGTGTATATATATATATATACTGTTTTTGTTAGATATGAATAAAAGTTAAGGGGTAAATTGAACTTTAATCACTCAGAGTTCACTATTCTTTTAGTTATTAGGGCTACAAAACTCTACTCTATAG
>NW_008330570.1:2859416-2890470 GCF_000622305.1 Nannospalax galili
ATATATGCGTTTCGTAATAAAAGTGGAAATAGTACAGTAAACTCATTTGCAGACCTGATAATCTTCAATTAATGCCCTTTACTTCATTTTTCATACATTTCATTTTGAGGAGGTATTTTCCCAGAGCCCACAGCACATGGGAGGCTAGCATTGGAGAATGGTGTGAGTGTGTGTCTTATTTTCCGTACAGGAGAGGGATCTAGTGGTGCTGATTAAGCACGTGTAGAAATGACTATCTTAATACAGTGGGTTTGTGGATGTTCCTTCAAGGTAAAGTATGAGTTTAGCACATGTGAAACTCTAGACTTAGTCCTCAATATTACAAGCAAATAAACAAAATACTAGATCTGTGAGAAAATGGGGAAAATCTGTTGAAAATTGATCCATAGGCATAAGATCTGTGCCACTTTGATCATGAACAGATGGTCAGTGGTCTTGAGGTCATTTACACATGGTGACTGATGGGTCCATGAGAGTTAGAATAGCTGTTAGGCGGGAAAATAATGAACAGGTGTTATAAATAGTCAAAATGTAAAGGAATTTTGTTATAAAATTAATGTGCAATTGGTGGCATTACTGTCATTGGCCAGGGAATGAAAAATTTCAGCTGGAGTTTGTTCTTAATGGGGGACCAGTGTAGTAGGAACAGTGAGATAGATAAAAGAGGCTTGGGTACATCTTCATTTGGCATGCAGACCTCCAGGAGGCTGGCTCTTGCAGCACCTGCCTGTGATGTGGTAATCTGCAGATGTCGACAGTCTTCCCTGAATGCCACAGCCACCATTGATTGCTTTTATCACTCACGATTCCTCAGTTCCCTCTGTCTGGCCCTTTGGTTGTGGAGAGCAGTGGGGTGGGGAGGATTTGATGAGCCTCAACAAACAGAAAAGCATGGGGAAAATGAAACACACCTTGTTCCCAGAGACTTTGTCTTTTCTTGTTATTTCAAGTGCTGCAACCTCACATTCAGTCCTGTTGCTTTTCACGAGGTCTCTTAGGTGGAAGGAATTAGTTGGCAAAAAGGTGGACACCTATTTATTGAGAAATTGATGGCCTTATTTCCGGGAACCTTTGGTGTTCTGCTGTGCAACGGACCACTCCCTCTTTGGTCTTTAATCCGTTAGTACAATTCCAAGTGAAAACTCACAAGGAATGGCACTACAAGCCACTTTTTGGTAGGACTCGCATGTGATGCAAGCAAAAGGGCTGGTTCAACTCAAGCTGCTGACTTAGCCTTTTGTGAAACATATTTATTCTATGATTAAAAGTCCGGCTGTATACAAGCAGGGAAGGAGGGAAAGGGTGCATCACTGTGCAATTAACAGGAAAGGGGAGAAAGGTCTTTGCAAGAAGTTGTCTCTGTGCCATCACTAATTACATATATGTGTCTACGCATACATATAGGTACATGAACTTATCTTGGGAGTGAACTTGAGAGCTTGACTGCAAAGAATGAGATGAAAAATCAAGACGGTGACACCCACCCTGAGCCCTAAGCACTGTGAGATCAAAATGTGTATTGTTTTAAGCTGCCAAATTATGGGGTAATTTGTTAAATGGCAACAGATACTACTATAGCACTTCTGAAGAAGTAAAGATTTTGGATAGGGATCATTAAATCTAAGTGATTAACTCAATTATGGCAATGATATTTCTGTGTTACCAGCTATATCTGTATGACTTTGTGGTCAATCCCTCATCCCTCCTTCTCTGTCTGCTTAGAAAAGTGTTTAGTCCATGACTAGTTTCTACGACAAATCTCAATATGCTCAAGTTGAAGGAAAGAAATGATGTTCATATTTTCTAGTTTAGAGACTGCTATGGTTATACATTAATTTTAAGCCTTTCTTGGATAAGAAATTAGGTCTGTGTATTCATTGCAAATGGTACCCACAGCTAATAAAGAGTCAGTTAAACGATACTCATCAGTGCATCTAGGAATACTGAGCTAAATAGACCATTGATATGAATGACGCCTGTGATTACAGAAAAATATATATGTGAAAACATAACAAATCTTGCTTTAAAGAACCTCCTAAAAATTTATCCCTCCTGTATATGAATAGAACAAATATGGCCTTAGTCTTTTTTTCTTCAGGGGACTTAGGAGCACCTGTGATCCTGTGGGTATCGTCTCAGTGTTTGTTACCTTCACGTTTATGGCAGTACAAAGGCTATACCATGTGACAAATGCTAATGCCATATGTAATTTTAAATGTTCTGCCAGTGGCTGGAGGGATGCTTCCTCACTTAAAAACTCATACTACTCTTAAAAAGGAACTGAGTTCAGTTCCCAGCACCCATGTGGGTGGCTCACAGCCACCTGTACCCCCTGTTCCAGGGTGTCTAACATTTCTGGTGTCCTCAGGCACCTACACGCATGTGAAGACATATACACAGAATTGTAAATAATAAAAATAAGTCTAAAATTAATTAAATGTTCTAGCACACATACAAAATTTTCTAAATTTGAATTATGATTTATGGGTGTCTGTGTGTGTGTGTATGTGTGTGTATGCACGCATGAAGGGGTGTGCTTGCCCATACATGTGCAGGTGGAAGCTGGAACTCACTAATTAGGCTAGGCTGGCCTTCTAGTGAGCCCCTGAGATCTGCCTGTCTCCACCTCCCAGTGCTGTGGTTGCAAGTGTTTATATGCGAGTTGTTACATGACTGCTAGGGATCTGAGCTCAGGTCCTCTTATAGAGCAAGCATTTTACCCACTGAGCCAACACCCTGACCCCTGATAATAATATGTTAACCCAATACATGTAATGTGTGCTTATGTATGTACCTCTGTGTTTGTGTCAATGCAGGTGGATCTGTATGCGGTAGGGGTGGAAAGATCATGTGAAAATGTGTACCCTTGTGTGAAGAAGCCAGAGGTCAACACCAGGTATCATTCCTCAGGTGCTCTCAACCTTGCTTTTTCACAGGACCACTGACTGGCCTGGAAGTCACAGATTCAGCCAGGCTGTCTGGCCAGCAAGCCACCAGGATCCTCTTTCTTGCCCCTCCCCATCCCTAATGTTGGGTTTACAACCATGTGCTACCATGCCTATCTTTTCTTACATGGGTTCTGGAAATCAAGCTCATCTTTGCTGATTCTGCTGAGCTGTTTCCCCAGCCCTCAATATATCTAATGTTTATTATCATTTTCAAAATGCAATGAGTAGGAAAATCATTAATGAAACAGTTTCTATTATTTTTTCATGCTGCATCTTCATACTCCAGTGTCTATTTGATTGTGTTTATAACACATCTCAGTTCACACTGCCCACACATGCTTGAGTGCCACATACACCCAGTGACTGTGGCAGTGATGGAGGCTGGTTCAGAACTTGTGCAGAGCAGCTTCTTCCTTGACCTCACAGGACCTGCTTCCAGGCCCCTGTGCAGCTTCTGATATGCTTTCAACCCTCTGTACTCCACACACTCAGCTCTGAACCTGCCTCCCTTGGCCCTCATTCCTCACATACTTGTACTGCACAGTCCAGCCACATTTGGGCCAACATGAGGCAGCAGTTTCTTGGGATGCTTCTCTATAGGTCTGTCTCTGAAACAGGAAACAAAATAGGATACACATGGCAGCATTCAAACTGTCCAACTATCCATTACATCTGCCATCTCCCTTCTGCCAATAGAGGTAACTATGTTATTATGGGGGAAAAATCTTATTTTAATTGTAATCCAATCAGAAGATGCATCCATTATGTAGAGTGCTTTGGCATGTTCTAAGAATTTAATTTTTGCACAAATAGTGGAGTGCATGCTGCAGATAGAGAAAGGCTCTCTGTATCTTTATTGATTCCATCATTAGAAAAAAAATACAGGAATGTACTATGTGGAGGCATTGGGGTTTGTTTGTGTGGGACACAAACCCCTATGGGCTATGGCCCTGCCATTCAAGAAACTCACAGACTTTTGGGTGAATTGGTCCCAAACAGATGCATTCTGTGGCCACCTGTCCCTAAGAGGGCTCTGATTAGGGTGAGTTAGGGTGAGTTGGGAGACGTTTGGGAGGAGGTGAAATCACAGTGCCTTGTAAATGTGGGTAAGATTTTGGTGTATCATTGTGATGGGGTGGGAGAGGCAGGAGATTATTTCAAATGGAGAGACTGCTGTGATTCTACGACACAGAGAGGTAAAACTATACACTGAAAATGTCTCCAAGAACACGTCTTTGTAGCAGGCAGATTTGGAAGCGGGTGAGAGGTCCCTGTGGGCACTGAGGATGTGCAACTAGGTCGAGCTTGCTTCTGGCAGGATTTTCATGCTGGGCTGAGGTTACTGTATCTTATTTTCTGGGCTGGGTGGAACCACAGAAGATGCTAAGCAGAGTTGTAAGAGGATCATAGCTGGGGTTGGGGGAAGGATGTGATACCTGCGAACATTTATGCACTACAATCTGGAGTAGAGAAAGCTCTGAACAGTTTGTGTCTTGTGAGAACAAACAATATTAAAGTAATGGGTTTATGCATTTTTTGACCTTTAAAAAACGGTATTTTCAGCAAACTCCCCCCTCCCCAGCTCACCCTTGTTAAATATTTCATCTCAACTGGAAAATACCCACAACAATGATTTTTTTTTTTTTTTTTTTTACGGTTTTAGCCTTTCGGTAATAAACCAAAACAAACAGTAGGGAGCTTAAAAGGTCTTTCGGCTGAGAAAGATGAAAGCAGATGCCTCTGGTTTATATTATTGTTAGAAAGTACAGAGTCTGTTCTGAAAATACTGTGCGTGGCAAGAGCAGAAGAAAGGACAGAGCATGTCAAGGATCCCCGACCTAATATTTCAGTCCTATTTCTTACTTGCCCAGGGTTTATACGCGTGCCCCAGAATCTCACTGTTAGAAGCAAGATCCTGCTTTCTTCCCTCTAACAGGACCTTCAGTGAAAGCCCTAGTGACAGAGATGAAGAAATCAAGACTCCTCTTTCATAAAGCCATTGAGAAAACTACAATGGCCTTGTGGCTTAATGCCCTGGGTACAGCAACAAAGGTACTTTCTGGCTGGAGGGCATGGTATCTTAATACAGCTCTTTGCCTAGACTAAATTACAATATGTCTGCCACCATGACCTTGAATTACCCAGAGTCTCGCTTAATAGCAATAAGCAAACATGCACTCCTTGTATGTTTGTATCACAAGCCTTCCCATGAGCCTTGCTCACGCCATCCCTCCCACCTGGAATAGCTGCCTATGCATCTGTTGAGACATTTGCACAGTAAACATCTAACAGGAACCTACTGTGGACCATGTCCCAAGGGTTCGCAGATGAGTAGAATGAAGTCCTGCAGGGTCTCCTGGCCTACACAGGTGTTAAAGTCTCATGTGTTAGGTGTCAATTGGCTTCATCCGTCAAGCTATGAGGACTCTCAGCCCAGCCTGTGAGGTCAAGGAGGTGTCCCCTGGAGGAAAGAGAGGTCTTCTTTTCAATTAACACCTTTGATGCCAAGTGCTGAAGTCTGAGAGCTGTGTATTCTCCCCCTCCTCCAGTTCATATGCTGAAGCCTTCATGGCATTAAGAGGTGGAGTTGACTATATCATGTTCTGAGGCTATTAACGTGTGAGGCTCTCTGCACTTCAGCCGTGTGAGAACACAGAAGATGCGACCCATGAGTCACAGACCCCACCAGACACTAAATCTGCCTGCACTTTGATCTTAAATTTCCCATCTTCCAGAACAAGTAAGTAATAAATTTCTGTTCTTCTGAAACTCATCATCTCAGGTAATCTGGAGGTGCATGAGTCCATCGGGGGTCGGGGGGACATCAAATCAGATAAAGTGAGCCCATTCTTTCATTTAACAGCCAGTTTGAGCACAGACTTGTGATCTGGTGCTTGAAATGTGCACACAACAAATTATAGTCCTTCCACTCATAAAGCTTACAATGCTGTAAAACAAAACCCAATGAGAACTACTGTGAACATAACGAAATAATATAAACAAAACAAAGGGTTAGGAGGCTAACGTGTGTGTGCTTTCTTCTCTCATCCTGCACCGATTTTCATAAATATCTATGTTGATCACTTCCCTGGCTTGAAGGGAAAGTTTGGTGCTGAGAAATATGATGCAGGAACTCATAGGAGCAGCTCTGGATCACTCAGGGACTGTCTTGGGGCTGGATGGAATGTCTAGACTCCCTTCCTTGGGAGACTTCCTCTATTGGCATCAATTCTCAAGGATGTCCTGAAGCAGGCACCTAAGCCTTCAGAGCCTCGGAGGAGTGGCCCAGGAGCACAAGCTTCAGATCCTCACAGTCCAGGTCCTTTCCCTGCAGTGGATGCTGATATTTCCATCTCCATCTTCTTAAAAAGATGGCACTTGCTCAGTATGGATTCACTAGAAACTCTAATCAAGAATTAGCAAAATAAGCCTTAAATTCTTATGATTTTCTAAAGAGGTGCACACTAAATGGTGCTTTGAAAGGTGTTTAGGGAAATGGCTTGTAACTCTGGGTGGTAAATGAACCCACAGCCACTCCCTAGGATGACCAGCACTGACCTCAGTTGCATTTCTTTCCCTTTCTCAGAGTGAGGGAAATAAATAACCAGGTAGACAACCTAAGCCAATGAGGGATGTTGACCAATTGCTGGGTAGAACTGGTATAAAGAACTTCCAGAACAATTTATCATATTAAAGCAATTTTCGAACCTGCTCATGTAGTTGGAAAATTATTGGAGTGAGGCTCCTGGTGGCCTTGGGCTTTTTTTTTTTAATGTGACTCAAACACTTCATCAACAAAGCATGAAACTTGAGGGAACACCAGCGTTTGAAGAGATGTCCCACAGTTGGAAACTGCAAGAGAGCAAGACACCATCAGCAGTACACGTGCAGCCCCTCCTCAGACCCCAAGCAGTGTCCTGGACAAGGTCCAGATGGAGTGGCCTGACCAGCTGGCGCAGCAGCCAGCCTTTATTGTTGGTTAGATATAAGACATGTACAGTGAACCTTCTGACAACTAGCCAATGTGCTTTAATTGGTGCCAGCTGGGTGCTCTGCCCATGCACTATTACCTGAGAGCTGGTCCAGCCTAAGGGCAGTGGCAGGAAAGGAGGCACTGGATGCAGATGATATGGTGTGGAGGGCATGCTGTGCACCTATGACTGGCCCTAGCCAGTGGATCTTACCCATCAGTGTGACTTCAGCTTTGCTAAAGGGAGCTTCTAAGAATAGATTCCTGACTCTTACTCTGGGGGATCCCAAATTTTTGGGTCTATATTGGTTGTCCAATAATTTTTTTGGTAAACACTTTGGATCATTCTACTGGGGTGACCCAAATTTGAGAGGCCCCTGGTATTGTGGTTTTATTATGAAGTTGTCCCCCAAGAGGCTCATGTATTGAAGATTTGATCTCTAGCTCGTGGCACTATTAAGAGGTGATTGGATCCTGAGGGACCTGATCTAACACTTGACTAATCCCTTGATAGTGTCATAGCATAGCATTAATGATGGCAGGTTGTAGTTGAAGAAAGGTGGTTATAAGGGTATGTGCTCTACAAAGACATATTTTTTTCAGCACCTTCTTAGCCAACATGAAGTGAGCAGCTTCTGCCATACCCTCCCTCTGCCATGATGTTTTCTGTACCACTGGAAGCCCAGAGCAATGGCCTCAGACAACCATGGACTAAAACCTCTGAAACCATGAGCCGAAAAAAATTTCTTTCTTTTAAGTTACACCTACAAAAGTCTGACTAATACACCTGGCTTCACATAGTTCACCCAAGCCTTTGGTGGGACCAAGTGGTACTGAGCCTTGGCAGTAAAGTGTTGGAATCAGCTTTCTATAGTCTTTACCCCTTTGGACTTGACCTTCCTGCAATGACCTTAACTTTCTTTAGATACAGGAAAGTCACAGGCAGTGCTTTTAAAGGAGGACTCATACATGAAGGTAAGATACCAGGTAAGAGGGGACTAATTACCGAACTACCAATGATTACTATGATTATAGCCACTATTACCAATGTATAATATTGAAAACATTGGACAGGTACTCTGTATGCATTTATTCACTCTTCTGTTGTTTTGATGTGTGTGTGTGTGTGGGGGGGGTGAATATACACACACTCAAGATGGCCAGGGGAGGACATTGTGTGTGCTGCTCTATTTTTTTCTGCCTTACTGCCTTAAAACAGGGCCTCTCACTGAATCTGAAGCTTGTAGTTTTCAACTAGGCTGTCTATCCAGTGAACTCCCAGGAGCTGTCAATCTCTGCCTCCAGCAATGGGGTTATATATATGCAAATGCAACCAGGCACTGCTTTTATATGTGGGTGCTGAGGATTTGAACTCGGATCTTCATCCTTGCACAAGTGCTTTTACCCAGTGAGCCTTCTTCCCAGTCCATATGTACTCTTCTTAATTCTTTGATTCATTGCTTTATCTGGTTCTCACAACCAACCGTTGCGATCTGCATTATTATTATCCTTATGTTACATATGAGAAAACATAGAAAAAAGAATTTAAATAACTTGCTTGGCCTATTCTATTGGCAGTATACAGGTATGGCTAAGCAACGTCAGAGTGGAGACTTTCTAGGGCATGGGTTAGAAGAAGAGAGTGATTTCCATTTCTGGGCTTTAGTTTTCTTAACCATACAGGAAGGATTTCAACTGATATTTCTTGTAAGCAGTGCTGCTTTCATGGGTCTGGAATTGATCGATGCAGTCAGAAAAGACCCTGTGGTCAAAGGAATCCCAGTTTCGGCAGTTTGAGCTTCTGTTGCCATCATAACTGATAAGAATTTTGAACCTTTCATTCTCAATCGACCCACAAAATACAAAGTCAATCTTATTTCCCAAGGACCTTTCCTTTTATTACACCATGTATATGTGTAAATGTGTCTGTGTATGGATAGATATATATATGTATATGTATATACACATATATATATAATGCATATAATTTTTCTTAACTCCCTCATAACTCCTTAACTCTTTGAGCATTCTTGTTATGGGGACCGCTCTCTGCAGTAGGGATGGTGCAGTGTGCTGACCTGAGCGTCATGCTGAGTGATTTTGGACTGGAAATGCACATATACTCTGGCATGTCTATAGTGAGGATTAGTGAGTATGTTTTGGAGAGTTCATGGGGAGTTCTGCTGGCTAAGGGAAGGGTGCTGTGTAAGCTGGGAAGAAGCTCTTGGGAATAGCTCGGCCTCCAGGCCACCTCAGGTGCTAATGTGTTTTGTCACTAAGTGGCCCATTTACTGCAAATAGTTACAGCTAGGAGCATGTTAACAGTCACTTCATGCAGAAGATGGCTGAGGGTTCCGGCAGAAGTCAACGAAGCCAGTTCTTCCACAGCAGCTTCTTGGGACTTTACAAACCATGCCTCACACGTTCTTTGGTTTTATGCCTCACGTCACTCACCAGGAACTCTTCCTCCCCACCACTACCACTTCTGGGTCTCAAAAATTTGTCCCTGTTCCTAGAACAAGCTTATCAAAACACTGATTTTTGTCTTGACAATAACAAATGTTTCCATACACACATTTCACAAAATTCATTGCATTCACTGTCTAAAAGGTTTGGCTCAGGAATGAAGACAGAAAATGTTTATCCAGTGCTGATCATGTGATCTTCTTATTCTCTCCTGAGCTCTTCCTTTGAGGAGATTCTTAGTCCCACTTACCTTCTAAGGAAAAAAAATTAAAAGGGTCCTTAGTGAGGTTAACGACTTCGATTCTTATCAGCACCGAAATGAAAAATTCAGACACAGATGATTCATCTGAAATGTAGGATGAAAGGTTCGTTCTTCACACTTTGATGCTTATAGGCAGAACAAAGATAAGCCATGCAGGAGTATGCAGTGTGTACATGTCTGTAAGTGAGTGAGTGTGTGCGAAAACCAGCAATGCAAAGAATGATAAGAAAAGTTCTTTTGCCCTAAGTGAGACATTTCCCCCACTCCTCCCTCCCTTCCCTTTCAGCTTCTAGATCTTTCATAAATTACTTTTTGAATAGTCCTCCCCTCATCTCAGCGGAGACACTGTTTCTTCCCAGAATTGTGCCTGCAGCCCTGCCCGGGTCTGGGTCAGCTGTCTACCTGAGTGCTTCCAGAACATTCATTCCTAGTTTATTGTTGTACATCTCACTCTGTTTTGCAATTGTTTATTTACTCAAGCGTACATCGCTGGGCTATGATCTCCATAAGGGCTGGCAGCAGAATTGTCTTGTTCCCTGTCACAGCCCCAGTGAGGAGTAATGAATATTTGTTAAAAGACTGAATAAACAGCATGAGGAGGAGAAACAAATGGCATCCACTGAATCCTGGGTCCCAGGTGGGAAGATAGATGTTTTCCATGGCTTTCGTGGAAGCAAGCATCTGCAAGGTTCAGGCAGGAAAGACAGTGATAAGTACGCGTTCCTCATCAGGTATCAGGTAGCTGTGCTAAGACCTTTATCTTACTTCATCTGCATAGTAACTTGGTCTAAGCAAGTTCTGGGTAAGGCCTGATGGAGAAGGTAACTGAAATTTGAGCTGAAATTTAGAAGGTTGATCATGTATAGGTGGCAGAAAAAGGCTTCTGATTCCTAAGGGGTGGTGAGCCCTCTATCCTGTGAATATAAAAGTGTGCAGGTGAGTGTCTGTGTCTAGAGGACAAGGGAGTGTAGGCAAGTGAGGATAATGCTGGGTTTATAGGTACTCTGTACTCCCAGACAGCAGCTATTAGGCAATTTCCCACCCTTCTGGGTTCCAAGCAAAGCTACCAACCAGGAGGGCTTGTTTGTATACTGTAGTAGATAGACTACCTTCCTATGACTTCTCTGAGATTTGTGGATGCCTCCCTTATTTAGCTCTGAAGTGTTCTTCATTAATGAAATTCTTCCTCTTGCCAGAGTGGTATCTGTTTAAATGCCTAGTACTGTTGAGGTTGCTAATTTCAGTTGTCAATTTGGCACGAACTGCAATCATCTGAAAAAGGAGTCTCAGTGATTAATCTAGATTAGGTTGGTCTGCGGGGGATTATCTTGATTATATTGGGGTGGGAGCCCCAACCATTGTGGGTGACATCATTCCCTACACAGGGGATCCTGGACTGCATAAGAATGGAGCATACCCATTGTTCTCTGCTTTCTTATATGGATGATGCGATGTGACTGGATGCTTCAAGCTCCAGCCACCTTAACTTCCCCACCACTAACTATGTGCCACAATAAGGCTCTTTTCCCTCAGGTTGCTTTTGTCAAGAATATTTTGTCACACCACAGGCAAAGAAAACTAATACAGTTCAGACTGCTACAACAAAGAATTACAAGCGACATGATTATAAACAACAGAAATTCATTGTTCATAATTTGGAATGGAATCTAAAAGCTCAAGATCAGGGTGCCAGAATAGGTGGGTTCTGGTCACAGCCTTCTTCTGGTTTCCAACTGTTGTCTTTTCTTCGTATCTTCACAAAGTACAAACAGGGATCAAAAGTTCAAGTTCTTCTTTGAAAGGGCACAAATACAATTTATGAAGGTTCCACCTTGTGACTTTATTACCTCTCAAAAACCCTGCTTCCTAATATAATCAGGAAGGAAAGATTTCAACAGAAATTACAGGGGTCACATTCATTTCATATTTTGTCTTTCTCAAGACGGTATGTCTGACGAAGGTGGGAGGATCTAGTCATGGAAGGACAGTAAAGAAGAATATGGAATTGATTCTTTTGGAGGCAAAGCCAATGATGAAACTGAGCGTTTTAAATATTGGAATCAGAATTTCAGACATACCTTATAAAGAAAGTACCCTGCTTTGCATATGTGCAGGTGATTGGAAGAAGAATGAACTTAGGACAAAAAAATTATATACTTTCCGTAGGGAAAGCCAGGGTTCCAAGTTCTATGTGTGATATTAAAGATATCTTCCAGAACATCATACCTGGACATGCATCAAGGAGGGCTTGTTGGTCTGCCTGACACTCATGTATGAATGATGTTAGTCTGCTGTTGTTACGGTAGCAAGAAATGTCCCTTGGGAGAAAGCTGGTAAGGAGAGTGGGGATTTCTGGCCTGAGTGGAGACATGACTTTCTAGTTTTGCCAGGGCAATCATCTTGTCATAAGACCACCCCTAGGAAGGTGAATTATCCTTAAGTCATGCTAAAGAGATAGGCAGAAGCTGGGCATGGGGTGCAAGCCTTTAGTCCCAGCACTCAGCACTCAGGATACAGAGGCAGGCGATCTCTGTGAGATTGAGGCCAGTCTGGGGTTATAGAGAGGGCCTGTTTCAGAAAGACCAAAAGAAGAGATAGGTAGAATACCCTGTGTGTTAATGAGGTGGCAAACCTTTCCTGCCTGGAATTCCTGCTCCTTAGCGCAGCGCTTATAAACCTAGCCATCGCGACGTCACTTTCCTTAAGTCTTCCCACTTTAACCTCTTCTTTTTTCCTTTCCTTCTTTCTGTCTCTTTTCTAACTATGCTTTCCCTTAACCCTCTGGGAAACCCTCAGCGTTTTGAGTTTCTTTCATTTTTCACTGAAGTTCCCTTCTGCTCTGAGCCATGCAACTGTTAGTTCATCATGTGCCTGACCTCCATTTGGGCTCTAAACCCTCCTGTCTTTACGGCTTTTTCCTTTTCCCTTTCATTCTCCTCCTCCTCAGGGAAACTGCTGAGATTTACAGTTTGCCTGACCTGAGGATTTTTCTTTCGAAGTCTAATAAAATTGTCCTGAAGCTTCTGTTTGAGTCCCTTCTTAAATTCTTTTATGAATGAGACTAAGAATCCTAAAAGGGGACCCTATTTTCCTCTGTATAACTATCAGCCATTGTGAGAGAAGTCATTTCTAATTTACCTCATGAAAAGAGATCAGTGTGGAAAAGTTGAAGTGGATTCTAAAGACCATTGGAAACAGATCAGAAGCAAATGTCTAATAGGCTCCATAATGTACCTGTAAATAGAAAGAGGTGGGCTTAAGATACACAGGACCTCCCTCAGTCAGGCTGTGGTTCAACTTATTTACTCATTTGTTATGGCACTGCTGTCATTGGAGATGAGATCCCCTAGTGCTTTGATCCTGTTATGACTCACTTCATGGAAGACTGCAAGAAAGATAAATAAGGTGGACATATAGATGCTCAGGAAGGTTGCAGTTATAGTTTGGTCCACCTTCAAGGCTATTTTCCTAGATGAAGGCCTTCTTTCCCTCAGAAGTACAAACCAATACTCAGAAAACACAGGTAAGTAATGGCGTTCCTGGGGAGAACCATCCCCCTGGAGGTGCACACTGTAAGGCACCAGGTTCTTCAGTATTGGAGATCTGTCATACATATTCATAAACTGAAGAGGACATCTTCAGTATGCACATTTATTTATATTTGACTTATTTTGTGTAGTATATGTGTGTATTTGTGTGCAGGTGTACATGTGTCAGTAGGTGTACTTACCTTTGTGCATGCATGCAGAGGCCAGAGAACAGATGCCCTACTTTATCACTCTCTGCCTTAGTCCCTTCACACAAGAATAGGTCCCCTATTCTCTCATTAAACCTGGAATTTGCCTATCTCTACCTTCCAGTTCTGGGGTTATAGATACTCACCGCTATGCCCAACTTTTATGTGGTTGCTGGGGTTTAGAATTCAGGCTTTCATGCTTGTGCTACAAGTACTCTGATCCACTGATCCATTTCCTCAGCCCTGTTACACTTCTTCACAACCTTGGACTCAGACTGGAGCTATGGTGAATTGTAGATATTGTGGTGAAATTTTCTTCTTGATTCCAAAGAGAGCCCTGTCTTCTAGAGCATTTATCACACATTCACATGGATTTCAGCCTCTTCTTATTTTTGATTGCCTGAAAGCTCATGTAAACATATGCACTTCCCTGGGCTCTCAGTGGGAATTGTCACATTGAAATATTGTCCTATCATAAATTTAGTGTTATAGAAAACTGTCCATGTAGAGCCTTTAGTTAATCCTTCTTTTAAAACGTAGCTTCTCTCCTCTGGCTGCGGTTGCTTGGGACATTCTCCACACTAGGGCTTTCAGCACAGGCCCCATGCTCAGGGATTCCATTGGCTTTTGGTCCTGGTCTTCAGCCCTTACTACCAAGGTCCATGAAAGAGAGATGTCATATTTGGAAGAAAAAAATTAGTTAAGGACTCAATGAGTGTAGTTCTCAGTAGATAACTTTGTGATACCAGGGTAAGATGAATCATCGTGACTGTAATTATCTTAATCCTCTCAGATTTCATAGAGAAACCATAAACCCCACATGTCCATTGCAGAATTAATCATCTTTTTTATCTGATCTTCTCCATTCCACTCCCTTTAAATTGCACTCATTGAAATGTCAGATGGGAAGCATCTGAGACAGATGTCTAGAAAAGTGATGGTAGATTTAACAGATATGTGTTAGCCAGGCAGAGTATGATTAGGTCTCTTTGGAAAAAAATGCTTCTTCCTGAGGTTAGGGTGTGAGGTTAACTAGATAGCTAGATTGTCCAGGATCTCTTCCCATTTTAAGAATTAACACGCAGTGTGCGAAAGCTGGGGTAATGTACACGCTGTCACAATTCATCTCTCCTCTTGTTTTTCTTTTTTTCTATATATTGTAATATTTAAATGGAAGATTTTAAAAGTCTAGAACTCTTGTCACTAAGATACTTCATAATTTCAAAAATAGTCTCCCTTCTAAATAACCAGAGAACAGTAGATTTCCCCAAGCAATTCTCATGTTGGAGTCCCAATCATAGAGATCAACAGATCTTCTAAGGGACAAAGAATTTTTATGTGTCTGTGAGAGGTACGGAAGTTCAGAGAGACTGAGGGTGTGGAAAAAAAGTGAAATGATTTACAAAAGTCTAACAGTTTCTCCTTATTCATAGACTTTTAATTTTTCTTACATTAAAAAAATTTAGACCAGGCATGGTGGCACATGCCTTTAATCCCAGTACTTGGGTGGCAGAGGTAGCCAGATCTCTGTGAGTTTGAGGCCAGTCTGGTCTACATAGTGAGTTCTAGGTCAGCTAGAGCTACAGGGACACCCTGTCTCAAAAAAAAAAAAGACCAAAAAGAATTTTTAAAATATGTATATGCATATATACATGTGTATATACACACACACACATATATATATGTGTGTGTACGTACACATGCACATGTATGTGCCTATGTATGTAGGCCAGAAGACAACTTTGAGTGTCATCCTTAGAAATGTTATACACTTCCTTTGAGACAGGGTCTATTAGCTTAGACCTTGCCAATTAGGCTAGAGAGACTGCTCAGGAAGCCCCAGGGGTCCACCTGTCTCTGCCTCCCTAGCACTGGGATTACAGACATCTTCCACCATACCTGTGTTGTTTTGTGGGTTCTAAGGATTAAACTCAGGTCCTCATTATTGTGAAGTAAGCACTTCCAAACTTTAGTTGGAGATGTATCCTATGTTGATCCTGGGTCAGGGAAGCCAATAGTTACTATCTTAACACTTATTTACTCCACAGTGAGGCCAATGAGGACAGTGGTTCTTGTCCTCCTATAGGTGGTGATGAGTGCTTATTGGGGATGGTGAGTGGAGGTTTGATAGGGAAGTTAAGATCTGCATTGAATGGAGAGCATTGCCTTTAAATGTGGATGTAGTATACTAATGAAGAATTACGAGTTTTCTGTCTCTTAAATGATGCCAGGTGATTGTGTTCTGATGAAGATGACTTTTCCACACCACTCATCTTTACTTCTGTCTCCCTATACAATGGCATGAGCTATTCCTGAATTCTATGAATATAAACTGTCTAGAATCTCAGTACTAAAAGGTTATGATGCAAAAGTAAAGGGACTGGAGGTGTGCATGCGACTGGATCTGCTGGGCTTGTGTGCATCCCCGTGAAAGTATAAACGAGGTTCCAGTGTGAATATATTTTCAGGGTGTTTTGCAAGTGAAGGCCCATTCCTTTTTAAAAACAGAATTGCTTTTCTAAAACAGAAATGCTGAGTAAGTAGAAGGCTGGCTCTGAGTTTTAGAAGCTTTCCAGAAATTGGGCCAAGGAACTTGTTAATGGTGCTGAGAGGCAAGAGGGAAGGCACATAGACCATGCTGTGTTTTGCATTTCAGTCTCTGCAGATCCTTTCTCCCTGCCTATGCATATTTAAAATTTCTTTCAATATATAAATAGGATAATTCTCTCTCTTCATCCCCACCAGAGTTCATTTAACAAGCACAAAAAGCATTGTACATGCAGGCCGGTCTTTTCCTGCTTTCTGTTTTGACAATTTGTTGGTTTTTCTCATTTTCTTGCTTCTTTTCAGTGTCACTCCCCTTAGATTAAATTGTGTCTTAGAACTGGCCAGGAGGAGAAATAGAATTTCGTCTAAACAGGGACAGGCCTGAGAAAGGTGTTCTCCAGGCTTGCTCTGCTATTTGCTACTAACCCAGATCTTCCAGAATCCATGTTGAATAGAAATCCCTGGGTCTGACCCTATGTGTTTTCTTGATCTACACTTGATGTAATCTGTTCCTGTTATTGATGAAAATTGCCTATTTTCTTCATAAATGAAATTATAGCCCTATCCAGTGTCCCAAAATCACAATGGAAAGACTTAAAATTCTTCTATGGGAAGGACAGTGAACAATGACAGAAACTGGGATCTGGGGAGAGACACCTGTGAAAAGAACCAGGCAAGCTCTTCTTCCTAGAGAGAGAGAAAAAACCCTCCAGAAAGCATTGGTTCACTCTAATGTCTTGCCTCATGTTAATAATGTGAATAATTCCCTCATGTGGAAAAATATTTGAACTGTCTAGAATCAGGAAAATCATATATGCTGATACCAGAAGTGTCTTACCCATGGATAACAAATACGGGATAGGATTTGGGCTTCTGGCTTTTTGAACATCCGTTCTATTTCTGGTTTTGCTGTTGGTGTTGTTGCTGTTTGTGTTTGAGGTACTATAGACAGTGGTTCAGAGCGTGGATTTCTGGGCTGAATTTCATGGAATCAAATCCCAGCTCTGTCTCTTCCTAGTTGTGTCATCCTGGGCAAATTATTTGACCTTTCTGTGTCTCTGTTTCTACATATGTAACATGTGGACCACAGTAAGATTGGCGCAGGGATTATATGAGTTAATATTCTCACCACTCATAGAGCTGTATCTGACAGCATCAGCAGTACACAAATTCTAGCTCTTTTTATTGCAAGTCGCCACTGCTGCTCCTGTTGACATCTGGAAGGTGTGCTGAATAGCATGTCCTGCATGAAAATATGATAATGGCTCTTATGTTTGCAACTAGTATCTATTAATTAAGAAACATCATTTGTGCTCTGTAATTATATTTATTAAACCCTAACTCCTATCATAACAATAATTAGTTCTTGCTAATTAAATTTATCAAATTCCCCCTGGATTCATATCTTAGGTAAATATTTAGTAGCCCTACACTAATTATTTTAATCAACATGGAGTGTATTTCAAATGACTACAAATAGTTCTAACTAATTAGATTGAGTACAAAATAATATCTTATGTAATAAATTTACAGGTGCTAAAAAAGAAGAGGACTGAACCACAGGATAATGTCTTAGCAACATAACCATTGTCTGACTTAGCTGTGACAGCATTTTCAAAGCCCAGCCAATATACTAGAGGAAGTCATTTCAGAAGGTTTATTATTTCTGTCCTGATTTGTGCTCTACTGCCAATGTTTTGACCACAGAGCAAGCACTGTGTGTGACTCAAAAATGTGCCATATGATTTGCAATTGGGCACATTAACACCAGTAATTAAGGCAGGAGCAGGCAGCCAGCCGCAGCAGTGGCCCAGGTGGCAGCCACCGAGGCAGTGGGGTGGATCACTGTTTCAAAGAGCCGGAAGGTAGAAACATAGACTCTCCTTGGTTCTGCCTTCTGCAGGTTTAGTCTCCTCACCCTTAGACCACAATTGATCAAGCTAAGAAGTTCCCCAGTCTTCCCTGCTTATCCAGTTCCTGCATAACACAGAATAAATCCTTGAATTACAACTGGCTGATTGACATCCTGTTGCTTGGAAACTGAAACAAACGTATCATATTTCATGATAACAATGCCTCTGACCCATCTCTATAAAGATATGCATGTTGCCTTGTAGCTTCCTTGGGGGTGGTATATACTGCCCATATACTTCTTTCTGTGTTTACTTCAGGGGTATGTTGTGATATGCCTGGCTCTGGTTCACACTGGTCAGTTGCTGGCCATATACACAGGGCTATCTGTGACCTGGATTGTGGTACCACCCATGGTGATGTTTAGTGGAGTGGCTGGCCTGAAGTAAGAATGTCAGTTTACGACCCACATTCATAGTCTATTGAGGTGACAAGTGAGTTTCAATACTGTATCTGCAGCTGGACGTTGGTCTTAAGCTCTTCTCAAGTCCCATTGAGGAGATAAAAAAGCAAAATAACTATGACTATTGAAGTATTGGCAGTTGGTTTACATTATAATAAAAATGCTCCACTTCAGTAATAAAAATCGTGAGTTAAGATATTAAACAATCCAGATAGAGAAAATCTTTTCAAAGTTGTCTCCAGCATATTTTTGTAAATGACAAGTGAATTATCATCTGCCAGCAGCCAGCAGTGGATGCCTATGGTGTGTGTCCAGAATCATCCCAGGCTATCTTGGCCTTCATTTTCACCAAAGGGCTGTTGAAGTTGGGGCTGCTTCCTTACAGCCTATAAATTACATTCTGTTTTTATGATAAAGTCTCCAATGGGCAAGGGATCTGCACTTGTGTCTCTGAGAGATGTGCACACACATGAGAATTACAGAAAACGCATGGGCTTTATTCCCCGCTCTCATTAAGCTGTCATCCACTTTCAGTGCCGATCTATCTCCTGTTTTGAATATTGCTTCCCTCCCTCCTGGCTCTCCTTGGAGTATTTGTGATCTCATGCAGCCACCTTTATGATAGATGAATCATTCCTATGGCAACTGCAGTCATCATGAATCCTCAGAATGAGCTGGAAGGAGGAAAAAGCCTCCAAGAGAGCAAAGATCTCAAGGTACTGTGGAGGAGCAGGGAAACGAGGAACAATGAAGTGATGGAGACAGGAACAAACGATATGGAGCTCAAAAGGATGAGATGACTGAGGCCCGGAAAGGTCTGCTTTTGCACAACATGAGACAGAGCTAGGACGCAAATCCTTTTTTTCTTGCATCCTGATGTGTGAGGAAATCAGACTCATCATGGGTCAATTAAAGGCAAATAGGCCATATAAGAGATCTTCATGTATTTTTCATGTTTCCCCACTGGTCTGAACATAAATAAAGTCAAAGATGTTAGGACCAATTGTCCCACTGGGTTCAAGACATGCTACTGAAGATCTGGCTTTCTTCATTGCAGCTTCTTTATCGGGGGCTGTTGCAGTGACAGTGTGCTCTGCAGTGACAGTAGGAAAACCTGTTAAAGACTGGCTGCTAAAGAGGGGAATTAGACAATGCAACTGTGCTCGCTCTGGGTTTGATAAGGTGTACATATATCATTTTAAAGAATTATGCCTGCTAGATGGGACATAACATTCCTTTGAACTAAGAGAATATCTTTCAAATGAATCTAAGATCAGGTCTGATATACACAGGCTTCCTTTCCTGCAGTTAACATGAGCTTGTTCCTTTACCTGTTCTGACCTTAAGTTTTGAAGAACCAACACAGACAGCTTCATGCATGAAAATATTTCCCAACTCTCCCAAACCAAATATGCTGTCAAATCGTGCGTGTGTGTGTGTGTGTGTGTGTGTGTGTGTGTGTGTGTGTGTGTGTATTGCCTGCAGGTGTGTAAATGCACCTGTGTTTTGCAGTGGCCATGGAGGTCAGAAGAAGGCATTGGGTTCCCTGGAACTGGAGTTATGGATGGTTGTTTGTCGCCATGTGGGTGCTGGGAATTGATCCCAGGTCCTCTGCAAGAGCAGTCAGTGCTCTTTACTGCCGAATCATCTCTCTAGCCACCCCGCCCCCAATCATTTTTATGAAATGGCTCAGTGATTAAGAGCACTGACTGTTCTTGCAGAAGACCTAGATTTGAATCTCAGCACCCACAGAGAGGGTAACAACCATCCATAATTCCATTTCCAGGGAATCTGACATGCTCTTCTCCCCTGTGTGTACTCATGGCATGGGTGCACTTACATACATGCAGCCAAACATTCATACACATAAAATAAAAATGAATAAATTTTAAAAAAGTTTTAAAACAATGAAATGATTTTGTGTTTGAGCAATTTGTATCTCAGATTGTAGTTGAAGAATAAGAAGAATGCTCATATGTTTTTAAAGAACACACTGCAAATGAATGAAGGAGAGAAGGCCTTGCAGGTGCTTTATTTCTGTGCCTTACACAGGAGTCTCCTGAGATGGTGCCCCACTTCTTGTCATTAATCCATTTCCATTAGTGTGTGACCTCAAGGAGATCCAAATCCCACATCGAACGGGGGTTCAGAACTACACTATCTCAGCATAGTACTCCTCCAACTAAGAAGAATGGAGCTGGAACATTGACTTTCCATCATTATTGAGTGGCAAGTATCCTGATGATAGTTCCAAGTTCTTTTGTGTAACTAAATCCAATGTGTATTCCAAAACATTTTATTTATTATTTTTATTTTCTGTGTATGAGCATATTGCCTGCATGTATGTAAGTCCTCCCGTGTCATGCAATGTTCAAGGAGGTCAGAAGAGGGCATCAGATCCCCTGGGACTGGAGTTACAGGTGGTTGTTAGCTGCCATGTGGGTGCTGGAAACTGAACCCAGGTTTGCTGCAAGAACATCCAGTGTTCTTAACTACTGAGCCATCTCTCTAGCCCCCATTGCATACTTTTTAAGCCCAAAACTTTCAACAGAACTTAACAAGATTGGCCATACATATTTTAACTCTCTACTCTTCACTTTTATCTCTATACACGTCCCTCATAATTTTTCTTTCTTTTGGATAATCTTAGTTTCTTTAGTTGGGTTTCTCAGTGCTGAATTCTAAATCTTCATTTTTATATTCATCTATTTTTAAAAATTTGATGATAATCCATGTCTCTTTTCCTTTATGATATACAATACTCAAATGTGTCTTTGAGGTGTTTTGCATATACATATCTGAACTGACATCTGCTCCAGGTTTAACACACACAGGCAATTTTGAGAAATGGCTCAGTGGTTAAGCATGCTTGCTGTTCTTACAGAAGACCTATGTTTTGTTCCTGTTTCCTACACGGCAGCTAACATTTGTCCATAACTGCAGTTCCAAGGGATCCGATGCTCTCTTCTGCCTTATGTGGGAACTGTATGCATGTGGTGTCCTTACATACATGCAGGCAAAACAATCAAACACATAAAATAAAAATGAAAACTTAAAATTAAAAAACAAAGGGAATGAATGATCTGAAGTTTTGTGTTGGCTCCCTGATAAGTAATAATATTTTCACTATATTGGCATAAGTAAAATATATTATTAGAAGTGATTTTATATTTTTGTATTGGGCAATATTGATCTATGCAATTGATAGACCTGGATTCATCTCTAATTCAGATCTTTCTTTTCAATGTTAGACAATGTAGCCAATTGCTACCTTACCTCTTCTATTCGGCTATCTGACATGTACTTAAGCTCAGCCAAATAAAATGTTTAAAAGATCTCCTCTTAAATCCCATCCAGTTTCAGTGAGTTATCCTGACATCATTTTCCTTTATCTCTCTCTCTCTCCATAGAGCATCTTCCTTTCAGAATTCCCAAATGTGGAATATTCAGAAGGATGGGACCTACAAATCCTGTGCTCATCTTTCTCAACACGTGAATATCTTTAACAATGGAGAACTCATTTCCTTTTAAAGCAGCTTGTTCCAATTGTGAATAGCTCTGTTGTTAAAAACTTTCTGATGGGGCTGGAAAGATGGCTCAGCAGTTAAGAGCACTGGCTATTCTTGCAGCAGATCTGGGTTCAGAACCTAGCAACCATAGGGCAGCTTACAACCTTCTGTAACTCCAGTTCCAGGGGATCCAAAGCCCTCTTCTGACCTCCACAGACATTGCATGACACAGATGTACTTACATGCACTCAGGTAAAACACTTATATACCTAAAAATAAATAAGTAAAAATTATAAAAACATTTTATTGAATTTGGCTTAGAATTTCTATTTATGTTTTAGTTCTGTCTTCTAAAGTCTTTCCAAACAAATTTAATTCTGTTTTAATAAGAGTTTTTTAAATTATTTCTCTCTCTCTTTTTTTTTCTTGGTCTTTTTTGAGACGGGGTCTCCCTGTAGCCCCAGCTGTCCTAGAACTCACTATGTAGACCAGGCCGGCCTTGAACTCACAGAAATCCAACTGCCTCTTTATTTCTCATTTTCATTTTATGTGTATGAGTATACTGCTTGCATGTATGTAAGTGCACTTGTGTCCTGTAATGCCCACAGAGGTCAGGAGAGGGTGTTGGATCCTTGGAACTGGAGTTACAGGTGGTTGTTAGCCACCATATGGGTCCTGGGAATCAAAGCCAAGTCATCTGCAAGAGCAGTCAGTGCTCACCATCTCTCCAACCCTCAATAAGAGAAGATTTTTGACTTTACAGTGGTTAAACAACTCTTGTTCTGGTTACATGGTTTCTTATCCTTTGGCTCTTTTTAGGCTCTTGTATTTGAGCATAATAGTGTTTTGCCTATTTAGAATCACATGGTCTGTGAATTCCAATTTTTAAGTCACAGACAACTCCTGTGCCTCTGATGATATCATTTGGATATATCTGTATATTTGAGAGTCATACAAAATACAAATATTGATTTATATTAGTCTGATTTTTATATAAGTCCATTGCATCTTGGATATGTAAGTTGGCTAAGCCATGTCTCACCTGTTCTCTATTTAGGTAATATATTTGTATTTTATGACTGCATTTGTAGTTTTGCTTATTGAATTAACAAACCCTCTAGATACTGTGGCTCTGATTCCTTCATTTACCATGAATCCTTTTGTGTCTTAGATTGATGTCATGAAAAACTGATGAGTAAACCTACATTGTTTTCATAAGAGCCATCAAGATGAGTCATCAAGTCATGTAACAGGATGAAAGCCAGTTATGACATCCCATTCATTAGCTCAGCCTACCTCTGGTTCAACAGCATGGTCATTTAACCTGTTGTGGATCTAAATGACATACTTTAATTCTTTTTATTTACGACTTCAGAACCTTTTTGTGTTCCACTTTTTTCTGGCCATCCAATTACATTTTAATTGACCGATACCCCTGCTTTTGAGTGTTCTGTTTTTCTAAGTTTTCCTTTTTCTCTCTGATTCATTGCTATTCAGAAGGATTTCATCTGACTTGATTTTTACATGTAGAAGAATCTCATCTCTCTCTGCTGAAATTCTGTATTTTTCTTAGCTACATCATCATACATTTCCAATAGATAAGAAGTCAGCAAAGAACTCAGAAGTTTCTCTAAAGGTCAAGACAGTAAATATTTTAGGCTTATGGGCATTATGGCCTTGTAATCATTCAGGTCTGTCTTTGCATTATAAATGTAGCCATAAGTAATCATGAATATAATGAATGTTCTTATGTCCAGAAAATTTCACTTATAATAGTGAGCAGCATGCTGTATTTGGCCTATATGCCATTACTACTAAGTTGTACTCTAGATTCACTAATGTATTAATTACTTAATTTTTTGATATTTCTGGTTATCTCTGAGTCTGATTGTATCAACTATTTTATTCCTTGACAATCGGTTATATTTCTTGCTTTTTGTATTTGTTTGTTTATCCTATAGTCTTAAATTAAATGTCAAAGATAATATGTTGAGGAACAGTACTTAAGGAAACAAATATTATTTACAAAAGGAAATGGGTACATCTCCTTTTGTAAGTCAATTAATAGGATCTAATAGTTCATAAATGTTTCATCTAGAGTCTTTAATAGTTATTGCTGCAGTGATTTTATATATAGTGTAACACAGCAGCATCCAAAGTCTCCTGTGATGGATTGCTTTCATTGTATGCTTTGGGTACAGAATGATGTTGGAATATTATTCTCCATCTTTCAACTCCACCTTAGCTTTTAGTAGTCAGCATCACTGGAAGTCCTTTCTCTCACCTCTTTCTGGTGGTAGAATGCTGTTGCATGCTATGTGATGTTGGACTTATATAAATTTTAGTGGATGTTATACACTATGAAGTATATAACATATGAATTAATTTCATTGCTTTTATTTCTTAATTAAAATACATTATGTTTTTCCAAGTAAGTGATTTAATACATTTTGATTTATAGATACCTCATTGCCCTGAATATTTCAGACTAGTAAATTTTAACTTATATTTCTGCATGAAAAATATTTTATGTATGAATGTGTGTGTATGTGTGTGCAAGTATGTGTACACATTCCACAGCAGGCATGTGGAAGCCAGAAGACAACATGTGAGAGTTGGTTCTTTCCTCCCACTGTGTGAGTTCTGGGGATTGGAATCAGGTGGTCAGGATTGGAAACAAGCACCTTTATCCACTGAGATATCTCATTGGGTCTAGATTAGTAAATTTAGGAAGGCAAAAATGAGAAGTAATTTTAGACATTTAGATAAGGGATAAAATGTTGGCTCCTGGTAATTGATGTTTTCTTTGTATATTCTATTAAATCACACATTCTAGATTCAATATTTTATGGATATTTTCTAGAGATTGATATCAAAATAACCTTATAGTTTCTAGAACCAAACTTATTCTTCTTTATCTTAGAAAAATATTAGCTCCTTTATTATTTTTTGTTTTCCTTTCATTCTCTAGTGTTGAAAGGATCTATATAATTACATATTTGAGTAAAGTCTCCTAAAGTCTCCTTATTTGGCTTAGCTTTCTTCTTTTAATATATATGCACTTTAATGTCCAAAGATCATTTTTGTTTACATTGCTACAATAGGTCACTGCATTTTTAATTTATTCATTCTATAAAAGCTTGTTTGGTGGCTAATTAAGTTTAGTTAGATGCTTGAGAAAGAAGACTGAACAACTTTTTAAACTCATATCTTCAAGAAGTTCCCAGTCTAGACATTAAGGGCAGACTTATAACAAATATTTTGATGGTCTCATGTGATAAAAAGCTATAAGGGGAATGGCTGGTGATTAAGATGAGGATTGGGAGAGGAAATTCAAGAAGGTTTGAGAAGCTGGGGTTGTTGGCATGTGCCTGTAATCTCAGCAGTCCAGAGGCTGAGACAGGAAGATTACTGTGAGTTTGAAGCCAGTTTGAATTACATAGTAAGATCCAGGATAGTGTTACCTACAGAGTGAGAGCCTGTCTCAGTAAAGTAAATAAGTAAATAAATATAGGCATTTCTCATAATTTAAAAATGTATGCGAATAAGTGGAGGTCAAAAGTTTCCTTGTGTTTGTGTTTGCGTATAATTCTGGTGGATCATAGTGGCATGTAGAGGCAGAAAGGATGGTGGCCAGGCTGTGGATGTCATGCTTACCCAGTCGTCAGTTTGGACTTTATGTTCTGGGTAGGACTGATGCAAGGATTTTGAACAGATTTACACATGATAAGAACTGTATTTTCAAATATGCAGGCACTTCAGCTGGTTTGATAGATTGCTACAGACTTATTTGAGCTTTGAAGGTACAGTACCTGGCATCTAACGGTTTTACAAGGGACTACTTGAAACATGGGAGAGATGAAATATAGATGTTATAATTAGAAAGCTGCCAAATCAAAATAAGAGATATTGGGCAGAGTGTGTGTCAGAGTGTTTGTAGAGCATATGTAAGGCCCTGGATTCAATCCCTACCATAACAAATACTCTCATAATAAAAGAATAATAAACATTAATTAGATGCCTGTAGGTCACAGAATTATCAGAATTGTATTAGATGTCTACAAATAAACTTCATTCAAATTAGATAGATGTTGTACTGAGTAGTCTGAGTCTGTAGAACATACTGACAGGGAAATTTTACTTCTGTCTTCCTTGGTCACTTCAAATCCCTTCTCTGGGATGCTCCTTTCTCTTTAGGGAAGATACAAGGAAAGCTCTAGGACTTCCCTAGCCACCCTTGGGAACCAAAGGTCTATGTCAATTCTAAGGATTATTGCTTAGCTTAGTCAGTAGAAGAACTGTTCCCATTAATCAAAATTACATATTTATTGAAAATAAAGTGTTCTTCTCTCCTTGTTTGGGAGTGTTTGGGGGCCAGCAGTCTGGGTGAAATAAGAGGTCTATTTGTTTTTTTTCTGAATTCATAGCTGAGAGATCTTTATCTTTTTCTCCACCCACCGACTACCACTGGGATCAAAGGGGGGCTGAAAAAGAAAAATGAGTAAAATTGGCTAAAAGATGTAAAATAAAGACCCAGAAAACAAGAAACAACAACAACAACAACAACAACAACAAAAGAAACAACAGAAAAAAACCCTGTAAAATAAGTTGGAAGTCACATAGAAAGGAAACAAGTGTACACATTGGCAACTGATTAAAATTGAGAATGAGAGAGCGAAAGCCTTTAGAACTTCTACTTTGTATCACAGGCTAAGGTGCTGCCTCAAGTGGGACAAGGCTCTGCACTTATTAGTTCAAGAAGTATTAAATGCATACTTTACATTTATATCCATATGAATAAGATATTTACAATCTGTGAACAGTTCAGATTCCATTGGGGAGACTAGTAAACAAACAATGAAAATGTGCTGTGGTAAGAATTCAGTAACATTATGCATTGGAAGCTATAGGAGCTCTGAGGTAGATCCCATGAAGCTTGGGGGTAGAATAGGAAAGCGACAACCTTTGGAAATCTAGACTTCAATCTGGCCAAGTTAGGAGTGAATTTGGTTGGGTAAGTACTGATTGTGGTACTTGTGAAGATTTGAAAAAATGGTGGTTGTTCTAGAGAATTCGGGTTAAGGAAAGGGTTTGATTTGACACAAGAACCCAGAGTTATTTGCACATTGGCTTAGAGATGTTATAATGTTCCAAGCACTGAAATACTGCATATTAATGGTGCTCCCACATGACTGTAATGGCACCTAGATGTTCTTAACACATAGTGATGTTGCTGTCAAATTATTGTATCTTGGTGAAATTCTCACATACTGCTGAAGATGCTGGTATAAATGGACTTGTCGTGCTGCCATTCCTAAAGAATACAAGCATATAGCTTATGTAGTGATGAACACTAAACACTTGATAAGGACAGTAAGCAACTACATTACTAGTTGATGAGTTTATTAGACTTTTTATTATTACTTTAGAGTATATTCTAATAATTTCTTAAATTTACTGAAGAACAACACTATGTCATGCTTTGTGGGAACCAGCCTCACACATGTTGTGTTTATTGAGTCTCTTCATTGCCCTAGGAATACTAGTGAAATTGCAAAACTAACTCCATTTTGTTCTAGTTGACTTTTGCTTTATTCTCTGTTTTTGCTCAGTCATTTCCACTGCAGCCAGAGAGGCAGAACGTCTCATGCAGGCAGCTTCAAGTAGGACACTGATCCTACAATACTAGGAAATGTGTAAGTAGCCAGGTAGCATGTCTTCCCTCCCAGCCATACCTGCATCTCCATGGAGCCCATTGTTTCTGCAATTCTGAGAAACTTGTTTTTTCCTAACCAAAACGTTTTGTTAACTGAAAGCCTCTTTGTTTGTTAACTGAATTGCCACTGATCTGGTGTAACTATGGTGATCTAATTTAGGCTATTTGCTCTGCCCCTAGCATGACGTAATTGTGATTTTTAAGTTTTATAAATTCTGCTCTGTTTCTTCTCAGGGTCGAGAGTTCTTTTAGGCATTAGCCTCCTTTCCGACAGACAGTCTCCTTTAAGACTCTTGATTTGACCCTAAACTGTGTGGCATTTCTTACCCGTTATTACACTAGTGTATACCATAGATGTGTGCACGTGCATGCACAAGCACATGTGCGTGCACACACGCACACACACACACACACACACACACACACACACACCACATAGCCTAGATATGTATTAATGTCACCAGAAATTTTGCAATCTCTTTGGTGGTCATCAGATTATACTGAGGCAATCAAGCTTTGTGGGAACCCCTTGCTGGAGTTCTTAGTCTAATTAACAAAAGAATTTAAGAAAAGACTCAAAGGGAAGCTTAGTTTATTAGAGTTTAAAAGACAAACCTCAGGGCAGGGAAGCTGTAAATATTAACAACTATTCCAAGAAGGAGAATGAAGAAAAGGGAAAAAAGCCATGCTAGTTGAGCCAAGCTGGCATGGAGGTTAGCTATCTAGAGGCAGGCAGCCACAAGGCTGGGAGGGGAGCTTTAGAAAAAGAGTGACACCCAAAACGTTAGGAAAAGCATATTTAGGAAAAAAATAGAAAAAAAGAAAGGTTATGCTTATCTGAATAATTCAAAATAAGAATGGAGACTTAGTATGACTGTGTTCCATAAGAGACCGTGCTAGGTGGCTGGAATTCTGGGAAGGAAAAGTGCACTATCTTGAGTGAAACCTGCCTTAAAGGGGTGGTCCTGGTTCCTGAGCAGCAGCGGTTCCTTAGCCAGGCCACCGACCTGCCCAACTGGATTAAGTCTTAAGGGAAGAGACAATTACTTGTTTCCACCTAGAGGTAGATTCCATTCTTTACTATAGCAGTATGCTGTACTAAATAGTAGTCACCACCAACAAAATATTGATTATTATGTGCACACAACGACAAAATTGCCGGAGGACACATTTCTCAGAATGTATTGCCACTCATAAGCAATGCATGACTTTATAAACAGACTTCTTAGAAAGAGGTAGGTCATCTAGGATAAGTTGTCTAGGGAGGTTAACTCTTTGGCCAGCATTCATGAAGTGAGAAATGGAGGCATAGGGGCTATCTATGCAAAGGATAAAGTAAAACTAGAGAAAGATACTAGGGAGAACTGGGAAATGGAGAGGGAAAACTCAGAGAGAGGAATGTTATAGAAGCCAAAGGAGAAGAATTAGCAGAGATGAGGAGCCATTGTTACTGTAAATGATGTAAAGAGCTGACGTGCTGGGTAAGGCGTAGTGTTTTCCCTGGTCAGAGACCTCGATGCTCTCAAACTGCTTATAACCTTTGACTCTGTTCAAGTTACCTAGCCATTTAGCTGTAGACAGGATCATGTTCATTCTGATTGCTTCATAGAGCACAGGGTGCCGATTCTTCCTCTAGAAGAGCTATAGTCATTGTGCTGAAAGCTTACTTATAAACAGTGTATCCAGAGACCTTTCTCTTTCCCTAACCTCTATGGACATCTTTATTCTCAATACCTCCTTCAGCATTATCTGAATCATTTAATTTCTTACTTCCTTTTGGTCTGATTTGCCTCTTGCCTTTCTCCTCACTCTGTTTTCCTCCCTCCTGCAATTCAGCGCTTCTGGAATATGAAGCTGTGCACAGATGTTTCCGTCCTGTGAGTATTTGGCTATTTCTCAGGTGGTATCTTGGAGCAGGGGTTCTAATGTGTGCCTCCCCCCTCTCTCTGCTGCTGTGTTTTCTATACAAACACCAGATTGCATGGCTGCTTCCTTCTATCTGGAGAGAACCCAGTTCATGACCACCAGGGTAGGTTGTGCTTTCAGGCTGTTGGGGATAGGCTACGATACAAAGGATTTACAGAGCACAATTGCGCTAGTTACTTTTGTCATTACTGTGAAAGAATAGCTTAAGAGAGTAAGGATTTATTTGGTGCACAGTTGTATGAGAACAACCCATCACGGTGTAGAAAGCACAGCTGGAAAGGCAGAGGGGCTATGGCAGAAACTTCTTGTAGCACAGCACTGACCAGGAAGTAGAGAACTCAGGGAGAAAGCAGGCTGAGCTATAACTTTCAAGACTAACACTTCAGGGATCCACTCTCTCCAGCTAAGCCTCGTCTCCTAAATGTTCCACCTCCTCCCAAAATAGTGCCATCAGTTGGGAACAAGTTTTCAAATATAGGAGCTGGTGGGGGTTATTTTAATCCAAACTATAGTTAATAGTGACAGGCCAAAGACTTACAAAGCATAGTGTTGTTCTATGACTTTGTCTAATGACCTGCTGTCTCAGGCTTTACTTCCATTCCTTTGGTGTTTCTACATGAACATCTCTTTCTTCTGCTCTTTCTTCTTGACTTGTGCTTCCAGGTGCCTCTTTAGGCCTTTTGTATACCCTCATGTGAGCCTCCCCAGTATGCTAAGAACTTTATCAAATGACAACAGGTAGGGTTAGGAAGCAGACTCAGAGTCCATAGATCCATTGTCCTTTGCAATGGATTTGAGGCGCCTTAGCAGATACCAGGAAGAGCAGGAGGGCAAACTGCCATGTGAGGGACATCAAGAGTGTGTTTGTTACAATGATTTAACTTTCCTTTTTCCATTTCTGTTGTTTTGTGAGCTTGTGCTTGGTCTGGGGATATGAAATGCAAACTTCTGTCTGTTTTACCTTCCCTTTTTAATTCTCTTTTGATAATCCATGTTTTTAGCAAGAGATTTTCTTTTTAAAGATATTTCATTTATTATTTTTTAACTGGGAATGGTGGCATACGCCTTTAATCCCAGAACTCGTGCAGCAAAGGGAGGTGGATCTCTGGGAGTTCCAGGCCAGCTGGGGTACAGGGAGACCCTGTCTCAATAAGACAAAAAATATTTTATTTTATGATTTTTAAAAATTTTATCTGTATGGGTATATTGTCTGCATGTAAGTGTACCTGTATCATGCAGTGCTCATCAAAGTCAGAATAGGGTGTCAGATCCCCTGAAATTGGAGTTATGGATGATTTTTACCCACCCTGCGGGTGCTGGGGACCAGACCCAGGTCCTCTGCAAGAGCAATTAGTGCTCTTAACCACTAAGCTATTTCTCCAGCCCTAGAATTTCATGCACATCTTTGTTCTAGTCATGATAAGCAAACAGCACTTTTGTCCTCCCCATGGTGGAAGGACTTACATTTATTTGACACCCACTATTTCAGCTGACTATGGTCCCCACCCATTACAGGTAAAGCATTCACAGGTGCATTTGTTTGGATTTTTTATAGAAACCTGGAGAATAAGTAAGAAATTTACGAGAGAGAGAGAGAGATGAGAGAGAGACACACAGAGAGAGAGAGAGACAGAGAGAGAGAGAGAGAGAGAGAGAGAGA